>NC_091282.1:72137656-72446228 GCF_032444005.1 Ranitomeya imitator | reverse complement strand
ACAAAACCATTTTTTTTTAGTGACCACCTCACATTTTAAGTCTGTTTGAGAGTTCTAGATGGCTGAAAATACCCAAAAGTGACACCATTCTGACAACTGCGCCCCTCAAGGTGCTCAAAACCACATTCAAGAAATGTATTAACCCTTTGTGTTTCACAGCAACAGAAGCAACATGGAAGAAAAAAAATGAACATTTAACTTTTTAGTCACAAAAATGATCTTTTAGCAATAATTTTTTTTTTTTTTCCCAAGGGTAAAAGGAGAAAGTGGACCCCAAAAGTTGTTGTCCAGTTTGTCCTGAGTACGCCGATACCCCATATGTGGGGGTAAACCACTGTTTGGGCGCACGGCATGGCTCAGAAGGGAAGTAGTGACGTTTTGGAATGCAGACGTTGATGGAATGGTCTGCGGGCGTCACTTTGCGTTTGCAGAGTCCCTGATGTACCTAAACAGTAGAAACCCCACACAAGTGACCCCATTTTGGAAACTAGACTCCCCCCAAGTAATTTGTCTAGATGTGTGGTGAGAACTTTGAACCCCAAAAACCATGTTTGATAAATCTCCCCCTTCATAACCCTATTACACATACTGTCCACCTACTTTTGGACCACCCTGTATATAATGTATATGTATGCATCCTACCAACTGCATTTTGCCTTATTTTGCTTGTGCTGCCTTATTTTTTTGATAGGTATATTATATATTTGTTTCTTCACGCACACACGGCAATTTAAAATACATCTATACGGTAATCTCTAATTATCTTGGGGTTTCCTCCTTCTCTTCCAGCACTTGGAGCAGGACTGGTTCCAGGCGGAGTTCCTCTCCGGTATGCTGTTGGGTATCGCTCCCACCCTGCGCCTCTCTCGCAGCTCTTGGTGCCAGTATGACCGCACTCACCAGCTAGATGTGCCAGGTTGGAATATCGGCTGCCATAGCGGAGGGGTCGTCCTGCCAAAGGCAGCACACAAACACACAGAGGTAAGAGCTTGTTGGCCAGTTGTAACCAAAAGTGTAAGAAAAGAAAAATACTTGATATTTCAGTAGCTATATTGTGCAGCTAAAAGTAATTTTTTATCTTTTCTCTCCCTGGATTTTTTATTTATTTTTCAAGGTTTGACTTTATTCTTTTTAAAAAGGACCTCTCGCTGGATTATGTTTTTTCACATTTGAACTTCTTGCCACTGCGCCAATGATTCAAGAACAGTTGTTCGTTTTTCTTTTGTGCCCCTCTGGTAAAAAAAAATAAATAATGCAAATTAAAAATTATGCAAATTTTCCCTACAGCCAACTGGGCGTATACCACCGAACATTTGAGGGTGTAGCTGTGTTTTGATTGGCCAGCATCCGAGAAGAAAAAGTAAAATGTCTAGGAAGTTTTGTGGTACACACCTAGTTGGTTGTAGGGAAAAAATTGCTCTATTAGTGGGGGTCATAACTTTGGAGAAGAGGGGCACTGAAGAAACTGAAAACTGTTAAATAATCAATGGAGTAAAGACAATTAGAGATACTGCTCATTTTTAATTAAAAAAATCCAATGAAACGTCCTCTTTAATTAAAACACACCTCCAGTCACATTTTATTTTTCTTAAATCTGTATAGAATTACATGTTTTTATGACCACAGACTACATCAAAGTTCAGCTGAACTCTAATATGGCCACATAAGGCGCTCAGAAGAAAAGAACAAAGTTCCAAACTTTGGAACCATATCTTCTTGAAGTAATAAGGACTTTTTCAATGTTGAATGACCTGGTACCTGTTTGTGTGCCAACAGTAGGGTAGTGATAAAAGGGGCAATGCGGCTTTAACCCCCTTAACCATCTGTGACCTAGTATTTTCCCCCTTAATTATTGGCTATGCCTCAAAAATGCAAAAATATTGAATATTGGTCCTGGTTTTGAGATCTTGTCTTCTCTTTTCTCAGATGCAGAGCTGTCTGGAATCACCGGGGTTTGAGTAATCCACTGGAGAAAAGCTCTTTCCTTGGTCCTTCTATACACAGAAGACTTCACTGGAGGTTGCCCATTTCCATAGCCTATCCAACTCTTCGGAGTCTCCATCGTGCTGGACCGATGAGGCATATCCAGATGGATCCACCACCCAAGAAGAAGGAGAATGGTGGCGAGAACAGCCGGTCTACATCTGTGGATGTAACTTCTACAGGCCAGACTGGTGTTCTTAATGCTAGTCAGGATTGCAGGGTATTGGTGGACTATCCTGTGCATGAGCATAAACTCCAAAAAGTCTATCACGTCTCCATAACATCTGATAGCCCTGGGTCTAAAGCCATTTGCCGACAAGCCTTGAAGAGGGGACCAGCAGAACAGCTTCCTGAGCCACCAAGGAGCCCAAGGAGAGCTTTCTGGGGTCACACTAAAAGTGAGTGTCCACCTGGGAATTACCAGTCTGATGGGGACTATATGAGCTGCCCACTAGCCGATGATGATGACACTTTTGAGGACGGATTGCTTACAGAAGAAATCCCAACATGTAGTTCTGCTCAGCATTTTTCCCATAGCGGGTTGAGAGTCGTTGAACACAGAGCTGAAGGGTTTTCTTCCCAAGAGCCTCAAGGAAGGCGAGTAACCATGCAGTCTTACCCGAAAATTGCTTGTAGAAAGACTTACTCCTCTTTTCCTTCACCCTGCACCAATTTGCACAAAAGGAGCCCAAAAGAGACTCAGATGAAGGACTCCAAAGGATTGTCCACTGTCTCTGAAACCAACGGATCAAACATCTCCATTGACCCTAGGACTTCTGAGGAGTCCACCAGCAACCAGCACATACTTGATAATGTTTTGCACAACACTGCCCATCCAGAGACGTTTACAGAAAACTTGGTGGCAGGTAACCTGGGTGGCAGTCACAGCAGTGCCAATGGCAACTCCGTTGCGGGTCTGTCATCTTTAGACACATCCAAGGAAACCTCTGCACTTTGTATGCAAGATCAACAGCCGCAGACTGCAGATCCTGCAGATGTAGAAGACCCTGGCTTATTAGAGAGGACTCCTCCTGGGCTTGCCCGCCTCTGCTCCCCAGCAAGTTGCAGCACGGCAGTCAAGAGGAAGCTCCTCCCTTCCACTGAGATGGAAGACTCCTGTTCCGAAGATGAAGGACACAGCAAAAGATGGAGGGGAGGGGAGAGCTGCCAGACACTCCATGGGTCCTGCCGAAGCACAGATTCCAAGGCTGCACCTTTTTGGAACCATTTGTTGCCAACCGCAAGGAATTCTCCGAAGGTAAGATGGCCTCCAGGAATCTTAATCTACATTGTTTCAGGTGTGTAGTAACTGGGCACGTGCTGTGGGTGCTGAGTTTTGGGGGCAAATGTGCCAGCAACCAATTGTGGGGGACCTAGGAAGTGTTAGCAGAAGAAACAGCAGAGAATTGGTAAGGAAATTATTACTCCTTTTGTTATTTTGACCATTTTAACTTTTTTTTTTTAACAGGGTTTTCCAGCTATATAAAGTATTCTAAGGGGATACATTGGAATCGCCCAATGGTCACTGCATGTAGTTATACTCTGTGGCTGAAATCTGATGATATTTTTATGATCCCCTGATGACATCTTCAGCTTGGTTATTTTTATTTTTGTTTAAAAATTATAATTATTGGGTGCCCCAGTAAGAAAATCTACTTGCAGTTTTATGAAATGTAATGAATACTTTTTTCTTTTTTTCTGGTAAATTTTGTTTTGTTCTTTAGTCACGTTCAAAGCTACATTCAGGCGTTTGCTGGTTTCCTGTTAGCTCTCAGGATCTTACCTCTGTTAGTTTTCAGGACCCAACGTCTTACCAGCTGCTGGTTCAGTGTCTACATGAAGTATGCGGTGATGTGCTACTGGAAAATGTAGAGTTTACATCTGTACAAAAGACATATTTTCAGGGGGAGGGCTCGGAATTTTCCAAGGCTAGAAAAACAAGGTTGCTTACTTCCAAAAAAAAAAAAAATAGCACGCCTTCCCCAGATTGTGTGCGGTATTACAGCTCTGCCTCATTCGGAGATCTGGGCTGCAATACCAGATACAAACCATGGACAGGGGTGGCGCTGTTTGTGACTTGGCAACCAATCATAACTCAGCTTTAGTTATGAGCACCATGGTTCTTTTTTGGACCTATCTGATTGAGACCCTGTGTGTGGAGTTCCCCTTTAAGGCATTGTGGTCACACACAGGCTTCACACAAAAAACGGATTTGATGCAATGTTTACGAAAGCGCGAGGATACATGACGTGCGGGACAGAAGGGTGACACAAGACATGTGTGAATATATCGCAGAGCGTGTGATAACTGCACACCCCGACACACTTGTGTAACAGGAAGCGCACGGGGGGTGGAAATCGGTCATAAAAAAAAAAAACATTAATAAAGGGAATTTCTTCATTCTTATGAAACCTTCTCATTTCCCTTGTAAATTACTAAGATGGCTGAAGCCGAAAGTCTTCATTATGAAAGTGTCATGTGAGCACTAAAAGGGGTCCTGCCATGTTCAAGGTCAACCTAAATCTGCTGTAACCTCAAAGCCTTATGTTCATATAAGACTTTTTTTTTTTAATGAGGATTTTGAAGTGAATTCTGCTCCAAAAACTGCTTCAAATGCTCCTTGAATCAGCATTCTGCTGGTAAATGTTTCAAAAAAAAGTAAAACCTGCCACATGTGGAAAAGAAGCCCAAAATGTGAACTCTAGGGCTGTGTGCACACGGCGTCTTAGACACTCAGGCGAACCCGATGAGTTTTTAAATCGGAAGACTATTCGGGAAAATCTAGATTTTTTTCTTTTTACCCTGAAGCATTTTTGTGCCTTTTTGGGGTCATTTCCTGAGCATTTTTTTCTGGTGGGGGTTTTTGGATATCTTTTGTAGTCGTTTTATTTTGGGGTTTTTTTTTTTGTTTTTTTTTTTACTTTTTTTTTTTTTTTGCATGCATTTTTTTTTTTTTTTTTTTACTTTTTTGATGCATTTAAAATCCACTCGAAAAAGAGGTCCCGTGAACACAGCCTAGATGTCGTTTTTTTTTTTTTTTTCCTTGGAAATCTATAGGATGCTTTTTCAAGAGTATTTTATAGTCCCTTTTTATGTTGATTTTGGAGCAAAACCAGCTTTTACATAGATATAGAAAATTAGGTAAGCATAAGGGTATGCGCACACGATGCAGATTTAGTGCAGAACTGCAGCAGATTTTTCTGCAGCAGAAACGCTGCAGAACTGCACTGTGATTACAGTACAATGTAAATCAATGTGAAAAAAAAAAAGCTGTGCACATGGTGCAGAAAAATCTGCGCAGAAACGCTGCAGATTTCAAAGAAGTGCATGTCATTTCTTTTGTGCAGTTCTGCAGCGTTTCTGCACCCCTCCATAATAGAAATCTGCAGGTGCGTTTTTGGTGCGTTTTTTTGTGCAGATTTGTGCTCAAAAAACGCATAAAAAACGCATCAAAAACGCACCTGCAGATTCTGCCAGGAGATGCAGATTTAGGCTATATTCACACTTAGCGGTTTTTACCGCGGAACCGCCGCGATTTTGATGCTGCGGGTCCGCAGCAGTTTCCATAGCGTTTACAGTAACATGTAAACCCTATGGAAACCGCAAACCGCTGTGCACATGCTGCGGGAAAAACCGCGCGGGAACGCAGCAGTTTACAACCTGCAGCATGTCACTTCTTTGTGCAGAATCGCTGCGATTCTGCACCCATAGGAATACATTGAACCGCTTACTTCCCGCATGGGGCTGTGCCCACGTTGCGGGAAGTAAGCGGATAATGTGCGGGTGGTACCCAGGGTGGAGGAGAGGAGACTCTCCTCCAGGCCCTGGGAACCATATTTGGGGTTAAAAAATAAAAAATCTGGTTATACTCACCCTCTGATGTCCGGAGCTCCTGGGCGCTGCACGCGGCCGTCCGGTCAGAGTTGCTGTGCGACCAGGACCTGCGGTGACGTCGCGGTCACATGACCGTGACGTCACGAAGGGTCCTTCTCCCACAGCATCTTAGGAACCGGACCGCCGGGTGCAGCGTCCAGGAGATCCGGACATCAGAGGGTGAGTATAACCAATTTTTATTATTTTTAACATTACTATTGATGCTGCATATTGCTGCATATGCAGCATCAATAGTATAGGCGGAAACCCGCAGCGGAAAACGCGGAACAAACCGCGATAAATCTGCAGGGAGAACCGCAGTTGTTTTGCCCTGCAGATTTATCAAATCCGCTGCGGGAGAACCCGCAGGGACCCGACGCAACGTGTGAACATAGCCTTAGTGCAGAACTGCAGCAGATTTTTCTGCACCAAATCTGCATCGTGTGCACACAGCCTAAGGGCGTGTTCATGTAAGGTGTCTAGGGTGGGAGTCATGGGCAAGAGTCTGCTGTGTTCCCACACCCTGACTCCCCACAAGTAGATGGTGTCCCGTTTCCCTTGGGATGTGGGTGCACATTATAACACTCACGGTTTGGCCGGAAGCCTCCGTTTTTTCTGCACGATCCAGGAACCCCCGCACATTGATCACAGCACAGTACGATGTTCCACTCACGTTTCTTTCGACCTGAGTTATCCTTTGTTTGTCTGGCTCCCCTGGCCCCTGAGATACTCTGTCGGGCACTGCAGCTCTCATGGTTTCTGACCCGCCTTTCTGATATGGTTCCCCATCATCCGGTTTACTCTTCTGGAAAGTGATAAAGGCATGCTCCTCTGTACCTAACTCTGGCTCTAGGCCCCGGACGTTTACAGGAAGGTCTGCAAAAGTTAGTGGTGTTGTGCCCAAAGTTCATACTCTTGTGCTTTTCAGCACTCTGACTTGTCACACTTTCAATCTAATCTTCTCATCTCCCTAAAGCAGGAAGTGTCCACCTTTTTATAACCTAACCCCCTCCCATTAATTGGGCTGGTCCCAACCACTTAACTGTTCCTAAACATTTTATTCCTCATATCAACAACATACATTTGTTCACATTAGTGACCGTGATTTCTTTTTTTTAATGTTTAATGTGGATTTTTTTAGCTGAAATATTTGCATCAAGAAAAAGCTTCAAAATGTTTTTTTTTTCTATTTATTCGACTGTCAAGTTTAGAGCTTTTTTTTTTTTCTTTTCTTCCAAGCTTGCTGCTTCTTCCACATTGAAAACCTGTGCACTATAGATATGTTTAAATCTGTAGGTAGCTTATTCAAAGACTATTTAAAGCGGTTTTGATGTGGAATCTGCTTCAAAATCCACATAAAAAATCCATAGGAATGGAACCAAAGTGATTGACTCTTCCTTTTTTGCTTATTTCGACAGCCACTGAGTTTTCCAACAGATAAAATTGAGCGAGGATTACTATATTTTCCATAACAGGGACTGGGGGATTGTATGACCGCATAAACGGGGCTGATTTTGGGAATTTGGAAAAGTAAGGTTCTATTCAAAGCTTCTAAAAAAAAAAATCCCCCATCTTTCCTAGATGCCAAAAGAGAACATACACCGGAGCACGCAGTGGGAATTGTCCTATGAGCTACCCTCTCGTCATTGTCCCCATTGTGTCCCAGGCCCCTGAGTATTCCAGCAACACCAGCTCTTCCCCCAATACTGTTCTGTGCCGGAGATCTATAGCATGCACAGTAATGGCCGTCCACTCAGTGAATGCAACGTTCTGGGACACGCGTATACAGCATAGGCTTCATGCTCTTAACTCCTTCATTGTTGGCATTTGCCTCAAATGGGCCTAGATTATGTCTGCAGATGGCGGGAAGAGCGGCAAGGCCAAGTGATGTCTCGTCCTGTACCGAAGAGCAGGTCAATAGAAGTTATCAGGGACGGACATAGAAATCACAGCGCCCCACACTGAGTTCTAATTGGGACCCCCCTATATATATATATATATATATATATATATATATATATATATATATATATATATATATATATATATATATACAGGTCCTTCTCAAAAAATTAGCATATAGTGTTAAATTTCATTATTTACCATAATGTAATGATTACAATTAAACTTTCATATATTATAGATTCATTATCCACCAACTGAAATTTGTCAGGTCTTTTATTGTTTTAATACTGATGATTTTGGCATACAACTCCTGATAACCCAAAAAACCTGTCTCAATAAATTAGCATATTTCACCCATCCAATCAAATAAAAGTGTTTTTTAATAACAAAAAAAAAAAACCATCAAATAATAATGTTCAGTTATGCACTCAATACTTGGTCGGGAATCCTTTGGCAGAAATGACTGCTTCAATGCGGCGTGGCATGGAGGCAATCAGCCTGTGACACTGCTGAGATGTTATGGAGGCCCAGGATGCTTCAATAGCGGCCTTAAGCTCATCCAGAGTGTTGGGTCTTGCGTCTCTCAACTTTCTCTTCACAATATCCCACAGATTCTCTATGGGGTTCAGGTCAGGAGAGTTGGCAGGCCAATTGAGCACAGTAATACCATGGTCAGTAAACCATTTACCAGTGGTTTTGGCACTGTGAGCAGGTGCCAGGTCGTGCTGAAAAATGAAATCTTCATCTCCATAAAGCATTTCAGCCGATGGAAGCATGAAGTGCTCCAAAATCTCCTGATAGCTAGCTGCATTGACCCTGCCCTTGATGAAACACAGTGGACCAACACCAGCAGCTGACATGGCACCCCACACCATCACTGACTGTGGGTACTTGACACTGGACTTCAGGCATTTTGGCATTTCCTTCTCCCCAGTCTTCCTCCAGACTCTGGCACCTTGATTTCCGAATGACATGCAAAATTTGCTTTCATCAGAAAAAAGTACTTGGGACCACTTAGCAACAGTCCAGTGCTGCTTCTCTGTAGCCCAGGTCAGGCGCCTCTGCCGCTGTTTATGGTTCAAAAGTGGCTTTACCTGGGGAATGCGGCACCTGTAGCCCATTTCCTGCACACGCCTGTGCACGGTGGCTCTGGATGTTTCCACACCAGACTCAGTCCACTGCTTCCTCAGGTTCCCCAAGGTCTGGAATCGGTCCTTCTCCACAATCTTCCTCAGGGTCCGGTCTCCTCTTCTCGTTGTACAGCGTTTTCTGCCACATTGTTTCCTTCCAACAGACTTACCATTGAGGTGCCTTGATACAGCACTCTGGGAACAGCCTATTTGTTGAGAAATTTCTTTCTGGGTCTTACCCTCTTGCTTGAGGGTGTCAATGATGGCCTTCTTGACATCTGTCAGGTCGCTAGTCTTACCCATGATGGGGGTTTTGAGTAATGAACCAGGCAGGGAGTTTATAAAAGCCTCAGGTATCTTTTGCATGTGTTTAGAGTTAATTAGTTGATTCAGAAGATTAGGGTAATAGGTCGTTTAGAGAACCTTTTCTTGATATGCTAATTTATTGAGACAGGTTTTTTGGGTTATCAGGAGTTGTATGCCAAAATCATCAGTATTAAAACAATAAAAGACCTGACAAATTTCAGTTGGTGGATAATGAATCTATAATATATGAAAGTTTAATTGTAATCATTACATTATGGTAAATAATGAAATTTAACACTATATGCTAATTTTTTGAGAAGGACCTGTATATATATATATATATATATATATATATATATATATATATATATATATAATTTGCAATATATCTATTCGATGGTGTCATATCTCCCAACTTTCATAAACCAGGCGGACTGTATTGTCAGTTTTACCCCACACGTACAGTGTAGAACATGACTGTGCAGCGCCCCAGGGTCCTGGTCGTTGCGGTAATGTCATTCTTCCACCAGGGGGAGTGATGTTACGTCTGAAGGCAATAAAGGAGGTCACCTTACCAGGTATCACAAACCACACAACACACTTCACACTCCAGTCCACCAGGGGGAGCTATGCTCCTATTTAGTAGGGCACTCTTCACAATTAAATAAAACTGGTGGTCTGGATAGGAAGTGAGAGAGAAGCTGACTGGGCTTCACCCAGGCAGCACCTGTCAGGCAGACAGGGGAAAGGAGGAACATCAAACAGCTGCAGACAGAGTGGTCCCTGACAGGGGTGGGATCCTGTCAGAGGCCTAGATAGAGGGTTACGGAGCTGCGCCTGCCCCACGAAGAGAATTGCGTTGCTGAGAGTGAGAAACTAAGACATAGCACAAGGAGAGGAATCCAGAGGGAGTTCTGCCCTGCAATAGGCTGCCTCCCTCTGAGGCGCAGAAGCTGGTAGCCAGAACACCGAGGTAGTAAGAAACTCTACTTTACTTCAGAGACTGGCAGGACAGTTAATTCCACGTTAGCTGCCTGACCTTACACCCAGGAGGCACAGTGGCAACATGTGGGGGCTGGGGAGTTGTAGGGTCCCTGTAAAAAGCCTCAGGCCATCAGTCATACGGGTTTGTCCTATCCATACCATCTGGGGGACAGAGAGAAAGAGACAGAACACCGACATCAGTTGTGAGGACCTCACCAAGAAGCTCAGCAGGGATGTACTACAACACTCAGGTGCTAGAGGAAGGCTACTGATTTCAGGCCACCATCCCTGACGAGAACCAAAGGGCCCGGCTCTGAGTACCCCATTGCCCTGACGTGGGGGCGCTCCAACTACACATTGCCTCCAGCAAGGTATGATGTCTCCAAAATGCCAACAACAGTGTGCCCTCTATAGTATGATATTCCCTTAGTTCTCTCCCCACATACACACAGTATCATGGCCCCCTTACAGTATGAGGGTCCATACAGCCCCCTACTCAATATGATGGTTCCCATAGCCCACCACTCCGCATAAGAATTACCACACATCTTCGAAAAGTATTAGAGCCACCTACCTCCCAAACGGAGGACCCCTACTGTTCCCCAGCTCAGTGTGAGGTCCACACAGCTCCCCACATCCCCTCACACATTATTATGGTTCCCACAGCCTCCCATCAGTGGCTCCGACTAGCTTCCTACCAGACCGCCACTCATTACAATGGCCCACTTGGTATGATCGTCCCCTACCAGCCCTCCACTCAGTATGATTGGCCCCCACCCTCCCTCCGTTTCGTATGATTGGCCCCCACTATTACTGACCCCACCCCAACTTACAGACCTAATAGTGGCCAAGTGGGCTGCCGATATTGATCGTACGCCCCTGATAGTTATATTCTTGTATATAGGGGCAGTATTATAGTAGTTATATTCTTGTACATAGGGACAGTCTTATAGTAGTTATATTCTTGTACATAGGGGCAGTATTATAGTAGATATATTCTTGTACATAGGGGCAGTATTATAGTAGTTATATTCTTGTACAGAGGAGCAATATTATAGTAGTTATATTCTTGTACATAGGGGCAGTATTATAGTAGTTATATTCTTGTACATAGGGGCAGTATTATAGTAGTTATATTCTTGTATATAGGGGCAGTATTATAGTAGTTTTTTTTATAATCTTTATTTTTATATAGCGCTAACATATTCCGCAGCGCTTTACATTTTGCATTTTGCACACATCATCATCACTGTCCCCAATGGGGCTCACAATCTAAATTCCCTATCAGTATGTCTTTGGAATGTGGGAGGAAACCGGAGAGCCCGGAGGAAACCCACGCAAACACGGAGAGAACATACAAACTCTTTGCAGATGTTGTCCTTAGTGGGGCTTGAACCCAGGACACCAGCGCTGCAAGGCTGTAGTGCTAACCACTGCGCCACCGTGCCGCCTTTGTTATATTCTTGTACATAGGGGCAGTCTTATAGTAGTTATATTCTTGTACATAGGGGCAGTATTATAGTAGTTATATTCTTGTACATAGGGGCAGTATTATAGTAGTTATATTCTTGTACATAGGGGCAGTATTATAGTAGTTATATTCTTGTACATAGGGGGCAGTATTATAGTAGTTATATTCTTGTACATAGGGGGCAGTATTATAGTAGTTATATTATTTTATATAGGGGCAGTACTATAGCAGTTATATTCTTGTACATATGGGGCAGTATTATAGTAGTTATATTCTTGTACATAGGGGGCAGTATTATAGTAGTTATATTATTGTATATAGGGGCAGTATTATAGCAGTTATATTCTTGTACATGGGGCAGTACTATAGTAGGTATATTCTTGTACATAGGGAGCAGTATTATAGTAGTTATATTCTTGTACATAGGGGCAGTATTATAGCAGTTATTCTTGTACATAGGGGCAGTATTATAGTAGTTATATTCTTGTACATAGGGGCAGTATTATAATAGTTATATTCTTGTATATAAGGGCAGTATTATTGTAATAGTTATATTCTTGTACATGGTGATTGTCTCCCTTTCTGCTTTTTCTGTTGCTTTCCCTCATGTTTCCTTTTCCCTCTCTCCTATGCATGGATTCTAGAAGTTGCTCTATTTTACTCTGCCGGTATCACATGTGGCCCCATTATCCTCATCCCACGGGCTGGATCCAGTATCGCACATCCCGGATACACGGTGTTCTCTCAGCTCCTGAGGGTGTGAGATAATCCTGTCTAATCCTCCTCGTCCTCTCCTGTCCGCGTCGCTCTCACTTTTACTATAGTAATGAATTTCTTCCCTGTCCCCTCCCGGTCACTAGACTGCATCCAGCGTCCCCCCTCATCAGCCCAGGAATCCCCTCCGCTTCTGTCACATCTGGTTGTAGTTTTCTCCTGGCTTTTGGCTGAACTTCTGTTCCTGGCTTCACATCCAGGGCGTCGGGCGTCTCATTCGTTTCATGGTTTTAGTTTTCGAGTTTATGGTTTTAATATTTTCGTCGTCGTTTTTGGAGCTAATCCTTCCCAGAGCGTCTGTGTCCGGTCACTCGCTTCCTAACATGAGGCACCACAGACATCCAGGCCTTTTTAGCTTTCTGTCCTGAACTATTGAGCTCCGCTCTGTGCCAAATGTCAAAAAATAAACAACCAATCCTTCTCTCTTGTATGTGATAAGCGGTCGGCAGGGGAAGTTAAATTAATAGTGAAAATTAAATTTAAAGCTTCAGATATGGTAATATTAGGCGGCAACGTAAAAAATATATCAGTCGCCATTTTGCAATGAAAATTATAAATCCCCTTTTATAGGGTTTGGGCTGGTGGGGGAGGCAGGGAGGTCCTTTATAGCTTCAGCACCTAGAATATTCCCCCCTCGTCCCATGAGTGACAGGTGTGTGACAGGCAGGTAGGGCGTAGAATGCAGAACAGCGGGGTCACAGGACAGGGGGGGATTTGGGGCATGGCACAGAGCACACGAGGTTCCTGGGATGCGGCCCTGTCTACGAGGACGGTGCTGGGGCCACCGAGGCTGCTTGGGGGAGAGACTTGAGGAAGAGCGCGGAGCTATGGACCTGGCTATGGTAGGGATGACCCCCATATATGTTTTCCTATAATATACCTACCTGAGCGGCGTGCTCTGTTCTACCTCTGTCTGTCAGGAGCATTTAGGATTTCTTCTTTTTTAAGCTAAATTTAAAGGAAGATTCAGCCATCATGATCTTCAGATAAATGGGGCGACTAGCACAGTGTGAGACCCTGGACAGCCACTCAGTACCTGAAGGAAAGGGCTGTATAGAGAGGTAAATCTTTTTATTTATTTTATTTAATTTTTTTTTATAAATGCTTTTTTTTCTTTTTTTTTTTATAAATGCTATGTAAAGATTTCAGTAAGTGTGGCACCTAACTTTTACAGCCCAATATCATGCTTCATTGTTTGCTTAAAACTCCGCATATATAATATAACTCTGTGTTTTAGAATAAATCCCCATCAAGAAATCTGATTGCTCTAAGTAAAATCAAGAGGATTTTTTTCTGCCCTTAAATATGGCTCCTGACAACCATTTTATGCCTTTCTGTGCCTTTTATAGGATGACCTGTGACTTTTTTTTTTTTTTTTTTTTAACTAACCCTGTTGGATTAGGTGTCCAATGGTTTGAGCACTGGTGTAACTTTAAGGCTCTGGGCCCCAATGCAAAATTATCAACAGGGCCCCCCACTAAAATAGTTTTGGTCTTCTCATATGCGGCCAAAGTGACCTGTTGGGTGGATCGCCCCTAGGCTCCAGGGTTCGGGTGCGTCTGCACCCTCTGCACTCACTATAGTCACACCCTCGAGGTGGAGCTTTTTTTCATTGTGGTGGTCATAGACTTTCTCAGTGATTTCATGTCACATTTATCTATGAGAGATCAAATAATCATATTTTCCAATTTTTATTTTTTTTGTACTTCGTGTAAATGCAGCTTTGGATGTGACTAGAGTGTGAGATTGTAGATCGTAGATCCACAGCTGGGTTAGACATTCCGATTGTGACATCACTGATTTGTAGCGCTCCAGTGACGTGACCGTCCGCCGCGGTGACTGCCGGCAGCGCTGTCTGGTATCTCTGTCTGATGCTTCCAATTTCCTCCCATCAGAGCCCGACGGACTGTACGAGCCGCAGGACGAAGCGAGAGCTGCGCCTGAAATCGTAAGTTGGGCGCCTTCTCTCCGCTCTGGACGGCCCCATAGATTGTCAGCTCTGCGGTTTACTAATTTATATGACAAATTAGAATATTCATCTTTTTTTTTATTTTTTTTATTTTTTTTAAATTTTAGTCGTACATTACGTAATTTAAGGAAAGGACAAGCGGGAAGGAGCTGCTCTGGAAACTGGGCAAAACCTTGTGTCAGTCGACCGCTGCTCGGGAACTTTGAGGTATTTCCAGTGTGTGACCTCCTAAATCATGGCACCAGCCTTACACAGCCATGTCCTCACGG
The DNA here is from genome assembly GCF_032444005.1 of Ranitomeya imitator. Taxonomy (NCBI): domain Eukaryota; kingdom Metazoa; phylum Chordata; class Amphibia; order Anura; family Dendrobatidae; genus Ranitomeya; species Ranitomeya imitator. Next base: position 72,431,564 of record NC_091282.1, on the reverse strand, counting down.
TCAGAAGCAAATTCCTCCTCTGAAATCCTCTGTGCTGCTGGAGACTTTGCGCCTTCCGTTATTTAACATTTAGTCTGTGACCTCTCATATCCTGGCATTGCCCTTATACTGCCCTGTCCTCCACTATCATCCCCATCCATCCACTTATCTTCTGAAATCCTCTGTGCTGCTGGGGTTTTTGGCTCTTTCCACTATGCAACCTTTAGTCTGTGACCTCTTGCAACGTGCTTCTTCTGAAATGCTCTGTGCTGCTGTGGGGAGGACACTGCTTCTTGGGGAAAGGCAGAAGTGTTAATGCGGCTTCACCTCTCATCCAGGAGTCCATCCTACGGGGAAGATTTGCTCCATCCGGCCAGATTGAAGGTTTCACGGCAGAAATTGGCGCCAGCGGTTCATACTGTCCTCAGCACGTCACGCTTCCAGTGGAGGTCACGTACTTCCATATCTCCGAGCACAGCGCCCCCTCGCCCTTCCTGGTAAGAATGGTGAATTTCACTTTAGACGTGATGTATATAGCTCCTGTGCCCCGGATTCGGGGAAGACTTAGGCAGATTATTGGGGTGCGGAGGAGGCCGGGGGACACCACAAAATCTTCAGCCCTATGGAAACATGTTGATTCCATGGTGATAAAAGAAAGTTCAGTTCTAAATCATCTGTGCTGCAATGGACTCTCCTCATCCTCCATTGTGTGTCCATTGTCATCCTCCATCGTAAGAGTAATTTCTGTTCTTTGTTTTCTGCAGGGAGTTATTGATCTTGATGGCGTCGGCAGGAAGGGATACAGTGTCCCCAGCACAGGAACCATACAAGTGGTAAGTGGCATCAACATGCAGTTCAGGGGGTAAAGGCAAGCGCCCCACAGAGAGCATCATGGGAATGCAGCTGATACATGTATTATAGAGCAGTGACAGCACACAGGTTATACCGTTCATCTGCCTTTCCTTGTCATAAGAGATTGTAGCCTATCCATTCACTAGGGACTACTGGTGACATCACTGGGAATACAGCCTATCCATTCACTAGAGACTACTGGTGACATCACTGATAATGTAGCCTATCCATTCACTAGAGACTGGTGACATCACTGGGAATACAGCCTATCCATTCACTAGAGACTACTGGTGACATCACTGGGAATACAGCCTATCCATTCACTAGGGACTGGTGACATCACTGGGAATACAGCCTATCCATTCACTAGGGACTGGTGACTTCACTGGGAATACAGCCTATCCATTCACTAGGGACTGGTGACTTCACTGGGAATACAGCCTATCCATTCACTAGAGACTACTGGTGACATCACTGGGAATGCAGCCTATCCATTCACTAGAGACTGGTGACATTGCTGGGAATACAGCCTATCCATTCACTAGAGACTACTGGTGACATCACGGTGAATGTAGCCTATCCATTCACTAGAGACTGGTGACATCACTGAGAATGCAGCCTATCCATTCACTAGAGACTGGTGACATCACTGGGAATGCAGCCTATCCATTCACTAGAGACTACTGGTGACATCGCTGGGAATGTAGCCTATCCATTCACTAGAGACTGGTGACATCACTGTAGCCTATCCATTTACTAGAGACTGGTGACATCACTGGGAATGTAGCCTATCCATTCACTAGAGACTCCTGGTGACATCGCTGGGAATGTAGCCTATCCATTCACTAGAGACTGGTGACATCACTGTAGCCTATCCATTTACTAGAGACTGATGACATCACTGGGAATGTAGCCTATCCATTCACTAGAGACTGGTGACATCATTGAGAATACAGCCTATCCATTCACTAGAGACTGATGACATCACTGGGAATGCAGCCTATCCATTCAGTAGAGACTAGTGACATCACTGAGAATGTAGCCTATCCATTCACTAGAGACTAGTGACATCACTGAGAATGTAGCCTATCCATTCACTAGAGACTAGTGACATCACTGGGAATACAGCCTATCCATTCACTAGAGACTGATGACATCACTGGGAATGCAGCCTATCCATTCAGTAGAGACTAGTGACATCACTGAGAATGTAGCCTATCCATTCACTAGAGACTAGTGACATCACTGAGAATACAGCCTATCCATTCACTAGAGACTGATGACATCACTGGGAATGCAGCCTATCCATTCACTAGAGACTAGTGACATCACTGAGAATACAGCCTATCCATTCACTAGAGACTGATGACATCACTGGGAATGCAGCCTATCCATTCAGTAGAGACTAGTGACATCACTGAGAATGTAGCCTATCCATTCACTAGAGACTAGTGACATCACTGAGAATACAGCCTATCCATTCACTAGAGACTGATGACATCACTGGGAATGCAGCCTATCCATTCACTAGAGACTAGTGACATCACTGAGAATGTAGCCTATCCATTCACTAGAGACTAGTGACATCACTGAGAATACAGCCTATCCATTCACTAGAGACTAGTGACATCACTGGGAATACAGCCTATCCATTCACTAGAGACTAGTGACATCACTGAGAATGTAGCCTATCCATTCACTAGACTGATGACATCACTGGGAATACAGCCTATCCATTCACTAGAGACTAGTGACATCACTGAGAATGTAGCCTATCCATTCACTAGAGACTAGTGACATCACTGAGAATGTAGCCTATCCATTCACTAGAGACTGGTGACATCACTGGGAATACAGCCTATCCATTCACTAGAAACTGGTGACATCACTGAGAATATAGCCTATCCATTCACTATAGAGACTGGTGACATCACTGAAAATACAGCCTATCCATTAACTAGAAACTGGTGACATCACTGGGATTGTAGCCTATCCATTCACTAGAGACTGGTGACATCACTGAGAATACAGCCTATTCATTCACTAGAGACTACTGGTGACATCACTGGGAATGTAGCCTATCCATTCACTAGATACTGGTGACATCACTGGGAATGCAGCCTATCCATTCACTAGAGACTGGTGACATCACTGGGAATATAGCCTATCCATTCACTAGAGACTGGTGACATCACTGAGAATACAGCCTATCCATTCACTAGAGACTGGTGACATCACTGGGAATATAGCCTATCCATTCACTAGAGACTGGTGACATCACTGAGAATACAGCCTATCCATTCACTAGAGACTGGTGACATCACTGGGAATATAGCCTATCCATTCACTATAGAGAGTGATGTTATCACTGTGATTACAGCCTATCCTTGCTATTTAGACTGGTGTGATACACAGGTTTTTTCCTCATAATCGGAACTGTATAATGTAAAAGCATCATCCCGGCGGAGCTGTGCTGATGGTAGTCACCACTGTACTGGAGGCCTGTAATAGTGGTGATAGTTATTACACCAATAAATATCCTCAAATATAGAATGATCCCTTCAGACTTCAATATAAACAACAAAAAAAGAGAGAACAAAGAAGGACTGCCAATCCAATGTATATTATACATTGGATTGGCAGTCCTTCTTTGTTCTCTCTTTTTTTGTTGTTTAATAGTGGTGATGGTGTCTGTGGTCACAGCTCCTGGCACCATAGACGTGGGCTTCACACCACTGTGGGGCGCACAAGTCCGTCATACAATACAGGGGGTCAGGCTAAATAGATCTGATACCTGACCTCTGCCGTCCTTGAAAGAAAAGGGTTTTGTTTTTTGTTTTTTAATCCCTCTGCGCGATCCTCTTCCAGACTGTCCTCATCTGACTTTTGTAGGGCTGCCCCCATTTTTATTTGTTTATTTAATTTTTTAGGTTTTGTCTGTAAGACGTTTTGCTGATCATTTTCAGGGCTTTGCACTCCACTTTGACGTTGCAGCACCAAGAAGAAAAAAGTCAGAATGATGAATAAAATGGGAAACAAAAATGTTCAAAATCTCTTGATTTACTCAGTACCGATTATTACAAGCACCAGAACCAGAAATCCCGACACACTCTGCTGCCATCAGTGAGTTTATCAATGGTCGCCTGAGGAATGTACGGCCACAGTGAATGCACTTGGGAAAATCATCAAGATCCGCTGCTGGCAGCTCCTGTGTAATTGCCGATCAATGATGTCCCAGATGGGCTTGAAATTGGTCAGAATGTGCATGTGAGCTGCCACCAGCGGATCTTGATGATTTTCCCAAGTGCATTCACCATGGCAGTACATTCCTCAGACGACCATTGATAACCTCACTGATAGCAGCCGAGGCTGTAAGAGTCAGGATTTCTGCACATGGCGCTCATACTACATAATGAATAAATCAAGATGTTTTGATGATTTTGTTTCTATTTTGTCATTTTGTGCATATCTTTAACATATCTATCAATCCTGTGATTTCCATAATTCCACAACGTTTCTTTCTTTGTTACACTTTCAATGTTGAGTAGTGTATTGCAGGTTTAGGCTTTGAGCTGGGCTGCAGTTTGCATTTTCACCACATGGTGTCAGCAGTATACCGATCATTCAGCCTCCATGTAGTACCCTTCTTTGTCCTTTATTGTTATGAATGGATTCAGCTTTTCTTTTTTGTTTGTACATCTTATCAATGGAGCCAAACCTGCTGATATTCCCGGTTGTTCTAGTATTATAGTGGTGCTGCATTGTTCTTAGCATCTGAATTTGGCACCATCATAGTGGGCTTTCTTTCTTTTTTATTTTTTTTTCTACAATATGGTATTGAGTGGGTCAGAATGTGCAGTCAAATAGTATAATAAAAATCCAGACATTTCCAATAATAACTGGACACTTATATATTTTTTTCTTAAATATTGATTCAAATTTTTTTTATTTTTTTTAACTTCCAGATAAGTCTGATTCTATGATAAATCCCGCCGGGCGCAGTGTCCTATTTACAAAGGGGGTTAACCACTTTTTCGTGTGTGTGTTAATGTTAGTGTGTACTGTACACAGTGGCTGGTGACAGGTTCATGCAGCGTTATGTTCCCTCCCTATATAGAACAAAGCAGGAAAAAAGACAATTGCCGGTCCAATATAACGAACAAACATATGTATAGCAGGGTATGGGGAGAAGATGATAACACGTGTCATGTGATGAACTCTACAAAACTGGGGTGCACACAATATGGGGACAGCTGCATAGATCATATGTATCCTAGAAATGCAGACTAAATGGGAAAGTACATACAGTCCCATAAATGTTGCCATCATTAATATACATACAAAACCTACAAGAAACAAAGAGCAAAAAACCCTGTTATAGCAAAACAATTAAAAATCAAAAAGTGCATTTAAATAAGTTTTTAGTAATACTGTTTTTCGATCAAAAATAGCATAAAAGCCATCCCACCGCGTCAAGGTGACTCCGATCAAGACGGGCCTACTCTGTCTAATATTAAAAACCTTACCATGTGGTATCTGTGCTATCTAAGAAAAATGGCACATGCAGAGGACACATACCAAAACGGAAATGTTTTATAAATTTTTATATCCTGCAGAGCTGGACTTAACCCTGTCCCTGCTACAATAAATATGTGTGTATTCAGGCCTGTGTTCTGGATGCAGCTGAGAAGGCGCATTGCAGGAAATTAGCACAATCCAAGTGGAGGGGATTAAATGGTGTGTTCAGTCACAAGCACATAAAAATATTTCTAACAAAAATAAAATAAGTTATTAATTTTAGATCCCCCCCCTTCCCCGTTATTTTATTGCAAATATATGCATTATGATAATAAACCCCCCCATGTTTTCATGTTTATTTGTTGTATGTTTTGAGTCCCTCTCTCTGACTTCTTCCTTTCAGACCTTATTTAACCCCAATAAGACCGTGGTGAAGATGTTCCTCGTCACCTACGACTTTAAGGACATGCCCGTCAACCATGTGACTTTCCTGCGTCACCGAATCTTCCTGGTTCCCGTGCAAGAGAACGACGGAGAGAATGAAGGGCCGCACTGTGCCTCCGGAGGAGCTGCTGCTAAGGAGAAAGCCAAGAGGATCCTGTGCTACCTCATGCATCTGAGGTATGGCTAAATGACAATGGGCCGATGATCACTTTCACACCGTTTGTCACCCAGATTTTCTAGAGTCCAGAATAGCAAGTGTGTAGTTTTTTTTTTTTATTATATATTTATGTATTCGTTTTCTCCTGTATTGCTGCATAAATGGCCAGATTTGCCAATTAGTTTTGAGGGATGACTGGTGATGATCTTCAGTGGCTTCTGGTTTCTTATCCTTTTTTTTTTTTAAATCCAAATCTGCTAATTCTCTGCTACATACCCGCCCCTGTATCATGCGTTTCTGTCCTTTCACGCAAAATATGTAAGAAAGCCACTCTCATCTTCCACCACAAGTACAAAACTGCTTTTGGCACACATACCAGTCTACTATGTACTAGAACTCTCCTTATTCTTATATTTCTGGCATCCTCTCCAAGTGGGGGGGTTATGGCTGTTTGACGTTTGACAGAAGACAGCAGGAGCAAAGGGGCAAGGACCCGTCCACGCTTTCTGTACAGAGGGACGAGGACGCGCTTCCTGTAGAGGGGCGAGGACCCACCTGCGCTACCTGTAGAGAGGGGTGAGGACCCGTCCACGCTTCCTGTAGAGGGTTGAGGACCCGTCCACACATCCTGTAGAGAGGGGTGAGGACCCACCCGCTCTTCCTGTAGAGAGGGGTGAGGACCCACCCGCTCTTCCTGTAGAGAGGGGTGAGGACCCACCCGCTCTTCCTGTAGAGAGGGGTGAGGACCCGACCGCACTTCCTGTAGAGAGGGGCGAGGACCCGTCCACACAACTTGTAGAGAGGGGCGAGGACCCACCCTCACTTCGTGTAGAGAGGGGTGAGGACCCACGCTTCCTGTAGAGAGGGGTGAGGACCTGCCCGCTCTTCCTGTAGAGAGGGGCGAGGACCTGCCCACACTTCGGGCAATCCATCTCACAGACTCTGCAACTATAACAGATTTGATGCGTCTCTTCCTTCCCTTCACTATTTGACAATAACTTCTTTGCATCTGTAATATAACCGGAGCTGTGTCCTTCCCTCTGAAGCCTGTGCAGTGCTGTGCAGGAGTCAGCGCATGCTGTACTATGGCGCCATTATCTTCAGGACGTCAGTAGCAGCTTCTTCACAAGCAGGGAGAGACTCTGCCATTTTTGTGAAATATTCACATGCCCTGTAGACAGTGCGCACACGCTGGGCATAGTCGCCGGCGGTCAGTCAGTGCCGGGGGCGCGGTTACATTGAGCACTGTGTGTACTGAGAGCCATGACTGGAACCAAATGCTGGCGGGGAGAATAAGGGATCATTTTCTTCCTGCTGCATTCGCCTGCGTGCAGACGCCGGACAGCATCATAACGCCGTTACCCTGCAGATTAACCCCATATCTGCAGTTAACAAAGTTGTTTCTGGTGACAGGTTCCCTTTCACATGGCACAAAAAGCTAGCAATAAAAATATTCGCCACCTGGGGGCAGAACGGGTGCAATAGCTAGTAAAGATATAAAATTACTATAGGAAAAAAGGTATAAAAGAACGGTGAGCGGTTTACCAGTTATTGGGAAAACTACTTAAAAAAAATTTAAAAAAAGAAGCAATTTTCTATGTCCTAAACAATAATCTTTTGTTCTTTCAGGTTTCAGCGCTCAAAATCTGGAAAGATATACCTCAACGAAGACATTCGCTTACTATTCTCCCGGAAATCTATAGAGATGGACACTGGCATTCCCTATGAACTGAAATCCTTCACCGAAGCCCCTAAGAACCCTAAATATTCCCCAAGGGTATAAGAACTATAGAACGCTCTCCCTCGCCCCCCCTGCCGATTCCGCACCGCTTTTATTTATTAACCGCCCCACCCCGATAAAACGCTCGTCATAATTGCCACCCTCGCCCCTGTGCCCCTCATGGGGTGGTGAATTATGGTCCATCTGGACTCCACTAAAAACCTTTCAGCTGAAAATTTCAAGTCTAGAATTTTTATTTTATTTTAATATTTTTATTTTTTTTTATTTAATGCTTTTATTTTTTAAAATGTTAAATTATAGCAAAGTGCGGCACAGGCAAGATTCGCTGTCCACGCTGAGGCACACGGTCGGGTAATGTGGCCAATCCGGACTTCACTTGTTGCCCCCTATGTCTGCAGAGCTGGTGGGCAGAGAGAACATTGTGAGTAATGGGACAAATGTATCAGTTTGTTAAAAAGGTAAAAAAGAAGACCTCTCCAATCCCCCAATATCTATGATAGAACCCTGATGTAACACTGACCTTATTATTTTTAGAAGACTTCTTTTTCTCAGATCAAAAGTTTACATGAGGGTCTGCACAGTTGCCCCCCATGGTTGTTTTAGCGTTTCGAACAGCACCTGTCCTTTCACAGAACACTTGAAGAAAAAACAGTCTTTCTGCCCTCGTCCCTACTACAAGGCAATTCCGCACTTACCAGCCCAGGAGCTGTCCCAATCTACTTTTTTTTGCATGGTTTCCCTTTATCAATATTCTTCCAGCACTATAGGTGCTGGAACTCTCATTTAATGCTTCCCATCATGGCTTCTGCTATTCTTCAGTGGCTTGCATGCCCTGAACTGATAGCCGAGAACTTCCATCCTCACCCTCGCTCCTGCAATCCATCTCCGGGAGCAGACAGAAGGGAGACCCCTAGTGGCTGAAATGTTGCAGTGTTTTTTTTAATGTATTAATAAAGTGATTTGCATAATGTCCATCACATTTATCAAATGTTATTACATTGCCTGGAAGAACAGGAACCACATAGGAACAACTGCCTGATGTATTATTATTTTTCTACCATAAGCTCAGCTATGTGGTCTTGCATAAGTGGTTATTTAGTGGCCCAGACATCCGGCGCCCTCCTTCTGATCCCTTATGGTAATTTCACATTTAGACATTTATTACTTATTTTTATTATTTTTCATATGTGAGTTCACAACAAACACTTGTGTTGTGTAGATGACTGTTATTTTATTTTATTTTTTAATTTTTGGGGGGACCTCTGTCTTACGGTTCACATTTATATTTAAGAAAAAGTTGTGGTTTTTACATTTCCTAATCGAGTTTAATAAGGACATGCTCTTTTAATTAATTAAAGGGATCCTGTCATATCCCCAAATGCTATTAGCCTGCAGATATGGGGTTGACTGAGAGCATGGATGGATGGCTGTCAGTCATTACCAGGCGCTGCATACTATGTACTGAGCAGTGACTGTAGTGACATCACTATGACTGAAAGCCGGAGGCTACAGGGAGAAATAAAGCTCATTTCCTCCAGATAGCCGGGCTTTCAGTACAGTGGGCGAACAGCTTTGGAATGCTATTAACTTGCAGATATGGGGTTGACTGAAAGCATGGATGGCTGTCAGTCACTACTGGGGAGTGCTTGCAGGCGCTGCTCACTATGTACTGAGCAGGGACTGTAGCCGCGCCACTATGACTGAAAGCCGGAGGCTGCAGGGAGGAATAAAGCTAATTTCCTCCAGACTTTCAGTACAGTGGCCACGCAGCTTTGGAATGCAATTAACCTACCAATTAACCCCATATCTGCAGGTTAATATGGGGACATTGCACGTTCCCTTTAACTAAATACTAAAAGTGAGACTACACAGTGTGTTTGATCACATGTGACTAAATCACCCCCATGTGCAAAGGCCAATAGGTCTACCATCGGTCTAACCCTTACGTTCCCATGAAATAAAACGTCTGGAGCCTCTTTGCATACATCTTAAAATTGTGGCATTCCTCTACTACTACTGAAAATGAACAGGCATGGAAACATTTTGTAGAGGAAGAGCACAACTCTGCGTCCTAAGAAAAGAGGGCAGGCTCCTTAAATAAGGCTACACATTACCATATTATTAGAATTTTTTTTTTTTTTTTAAAGAAAACTCTAAAAATGAGTCATGTGGGCTCCTCCGCGCCAGGTCACAGGCCTCTTCCTATGCGGAAATATCTGAGCGAGGAGAAGCTGGACACTTGCTGCCTCCTTGACTTTTCTCCCCATTTCGGGATCATTTTCAGTCTGTCCACGTTTAGTACCGCCTGTGGTTCTGGCAGCATTAATTTTGTGGCCATAACACTTTGCTACTTGTCATTACCTGTTGTACATGCCTCTGTACTCCTGAATCTGGCGATGTTTTTCTTTTCTTGCTGCTCCTTTCCGTACTTGAAATATGACCCCTAATTTTCTTTATATAAATTTAGTCTTGTTAGCCAAGTGGGAGTGGCGTGGTTGAGGACCACGCCCCCTTGCCTAATAAGACTAGATTCATATACAGTGAAGATGGGGTCATATCTCATGAATGGAGAGTAGAAACAAAAGGAAAAAAAAAAAGCATTGCCAGATTCAGGAGAAAAGCGGCATTTAGACCGAGTGAAAGAATTACACATTAGAGGGAAGTGACGAGTCTTTTTTAGAGGCTGACAAGTCAAAAGGCGCACACCAGGTTCTGTCAAATGTTGTTTTTTTTTTTCTCTAGTAAAATTTTAGGTAAGGTTATTGATCCATCTGCTTAAAAGATCATTCACGTGATTCCTAGACGTTTCTGGAGTTTGGACATTACTATTCCTATGGTTGTCACCCAACATGTCATATTCTCAATAAAGTAATTCCCGAGGAGCCGGTAGCTGGGGATTAGTGATGTAATTCCATGGCGCTCGGTCATGATCACGTTGTTGTCCCCATCATGGTTCTATCTTGACAGTTGACCTCTATTTATTTTTTTTAATTACAATAGTTGGTGTTCCCACGGTAACCAAACTGTTTCTCAATTCTACGGAAGAGTAACAATCTAATTGGCTGCTGAAGTCACCGTGTCCTCAAGCGCCGCTCCCCTTTGCTCTGCCGAACAGGATAACCGTTCACTAAACCATATTTTTTTTGTTCTATTTATTATTTTAAAGGTCTTGCCATGTATATTAAATCTGATTTTATCTGTAGAAAACTGAGTTGTTTTTTTTATAGGAAAGATGTTATATTTGAACTCTGCAGCACAAAGGGGGTTAAAGTATGTGCCAAATGTCACCAACTTATACCCAGATGTTGCCGTCATGCTTCCTTGAAAATAAAATGGAGATATACAATACCTGTGGATGACTAATTGTTTGTGAATTATTTGGGGTATTTTGTGGAAAGACAAGTGGAGAATTACAGATAAAGCATGAATGAGCTTTCAAGATACAGTATGACGATGAGCAATAGTCAGAAGCTGAGAATTACATTATTACTCCCCACCAGGCTTACATAGTACTGCTTACCATGGACACGTACAACGGTTATTCAGTGTCGACATGTTAATGCAACACAGTGCTCTTCTACTACCACATGACTATTATACTCCAGAGCTGCACTCACTATTCTGCTGGTGCAGTCACTGTGTACATACATTACTGATCCTGAGTTACATCCTATATTATACTCCAGAGCTGCACTCACTATTCTGCTGGTGCAGTCACTGTGTACATACATTACATTACTGATCCTGAGTTACATCCTGCATTATACCCCAGAGCTGCACTCACTATTCTGCTGGTGCAGTCACTGTGTACATACATTACATTACTGATCCTGAGTTACATCCTGTATTATACCCCAGAGCTGCACTCACTATTCTGCTGGTGCAGTCACTGTGTACATACATTACTGATCCTGAGTTACATCCTATATTATACTCCAGAGCTGCACTCACTATTCTGCTGCAGTCACTGTGTACATACATTACATTACTGATCCTGAGTTACATCCTGTATTATATCCCAGAGCTGCACTCACTATTCTGCTGCAGTCACTGTGTACATACATTACATTACTGATCCTGAGTTACATCCTGTATTATACCCCAGAGCTGCACTCACTATTCTGCTGCAGTCACTGTGTACATACATTACATTACTGATCCTGAGTTACATCCTGTATTATACCCCAGAGCTGCACTCACTATTCTGCTGCAGTCACTGTGTACATACATTACATTACTGATCCTGAGTTACATCCTGTATTATACCCCAGAGCTGCACTCACTATTCTGCTGCAGTCACTGTGTACATACATTACATTACTGATCCTGAGTTACATCCTGTATTATACCCCAGAGCTGCACTCACTATTCTGCTCGTGCAGTCACTGTGTACATACATTACATTACTGATCCTGAGTTACCTCCTGTATTATACCCCAGAGCTGCACTCACTATTCTGCTGGTGCAGTCACTGTGTACATTACATTACTGATCCTGAGTTACATCCTGTATTATACCCCAGAGCTGTACTTACTATTCTGCTGCAGTCACTGTGTACATACATTACATTACTGATCCTGAGTTACATCCTGTATTATATCCCAGAGCTGCACTCACTATTCTGCTGCAGTCACTGTGTACATACATTACACTACTGATCCTGAGTTACATCCTGTATTATACTCCAGAGCTGTACTCACTATTCTGTTGGTGCAGTCACTGTGTACATACATTACATTACTGATCCTGAGTTACATCCTGTATTATACCCCAGAGCTGCACTCACTATTCTGCTGGTGCAGTCACTGTGTACATACATTACATTACTGATCCTGAGTTACATCCTATATTATACTCCAGAGCTGCACTCACTATTCTGCTGCAGTCACTGTGTACATACATTACATTACTGATCCTGAGTTACATCCTGTATTATACTCCAGAGCTGCACTCACTATTCTGCTGCAGTCACTGTGTGCATACATTACTGATCCTGAGTTACATCCTGTATTATACCCCAGAGCTGCACTCACTATTCTGCTGCTGTCACTGTGTACATACATTACATTACTGATCCTGAGTTACATCCTGTATTATACCCCCGAGCTGCACTCACTATTCTGCTGCAGTCACTGTGTACATACATTACATTACTGATCCTGAGTTACATCCTGTATTATACCCCAGAGCTGCACTCACTATTTTGCTGGTGCAGTCACTGTGTGCATACATTACATTACTGATCCTGAGTTACATCCTATATTATACTCCAGAGCTGCACTCACTATTCTGCTGCAGTCACTGTGTACATTACATTACTGATCCTGAGTTACATCCTGTATTATACCCCAGAGCTGTACTCACTATTCTACTGCAGTCACTGTGTACATACATTACATTACTGATCCTGAGTTACATCCTGTATTATACCCCAGAGCTGCACTCACTATTCTGCTGCAGTCACTGTGTACATACATTACATTACTGATCCTGAGTTACATCCTGTATTATACCCCAGAGCTGCACTCACTATTCTGCTGGTGCAGTCACTGTGTACATACATTACATTACTGATCCCGAGTTACATCCTGTATTATACCCCAGAGCTGCACTCACTATTCTGCTGGTGCAGTCACTGTGTACATACATTACATTACTGATCCCGAGTTACATCCTGTATTATACTCCAGAGCTGCACTCACTATTCTGCTGGTGCAGTCACTGTGTACATACATTACATTACTGATCCCGAGTTACATCCTGTATTATACCCCAGAGCTGCACTCACTATTATCCTGGTGCAGTCACTGTGTACTTACATTACATTACTGATCCTGAGCTACATCCTGTATTATACCCCAGAGCTGCACTCACTATTCTGCTGGTGCAGTCACTGTGTACATACATTACTGATCCCGAGTTACATCCTGTATTATACCCCAGAGCTGCACTCACTATTCTGCTGGTGCAGTCACTGTGTACATACATTACTGATCCCGAGTTACATCCTGTATTATACCCCAGAGCTGCACTCACTATTCTGCTGGTGCAGTCACTGTGTACATACATTACTGATCCCGAGTTACATCCTGTATTATACCCCAGAGCTGCACTCACTATTCTGCTGGTGCAGTCACTGTGTACATACATTACTGATCCTGAGTTACATCCTGTATTATACCCCAGAGCTGCACTCACTGTTCTGCTCAAGAATGAAAACACACGGGGACAGCTCATGGACACATGATCAATGGTTATGTCTGAATTGTATTTTTCAAACCAGTATCCTGAGGTTCCCATGACTGGATGCGGACACATATTCTTGTCTGTTGGGAGAAATCTTTTAATAAGTTCATTTTCTTTAGACGAAAAACCTGAACGTTGAACAAGAGTCTACGTTTGCCACTCCCAAGATGGCGTCATACTAATTCTTTTCGTGATTGTGACCTTATCAGTATGGCGCCGGCTTCACCTCCATGTCGTCATCACTGTGCGTCTCTTCGTTCTGCATGACAGTCCGCGGCTGACAGTGACGTCATTATCCGGCGCCGCTGGAGAGATTGCACACTGGTTGCAGTAGAAGAAAGTGCAGGATCAGACCGGGGACATGCTGCGGGCAGTGAGCCGGGCCGGGGGCGCCCTGCTGAGGGTGAGGACGGACACTGGGGGCTGTAGTGGCAAACATTAACCCTTTGATTGTCCTCCTGTGTATGCTGATCTGTGACCTGCCCTCTGACTATTGCTGTGTACTGGGGATGTATAGCGCGGGGTGACTGTGCAGGGACAGGTGTGGGGGCTGGGCTGCATTATTTTTGGCCATCTTGTCTGGCCAGATCAGGTTTTCCATTCCTCTGTCCCCCATGCTTTACACTGCAGCACTGATTTTGTTTTCTGTGTATACAAGCCCATCAGGAAATAGTGGCTGCCCTACAGCAGAAGTAGAGCACAGGCGAGTCGTGTAGCTCTGGCTGGTGCGTGTGCACTTTATATTACAGGCGCTGTTGCATTTGATGAGGCCCCCAGGAGTTTGCAGTATTTATATGGTTCGGGTTTCTTTTATTTCTCTGATCTCCTGCCATTTCTTATTTTCCGCAGGGCTCCCAAATCAGTGGTCCAAGAGCCTGGAACGTTGAGGTGCAGCGTTACGCCTCATCTGGACTTCCAATGAACACGGTGGTCCTGTTTGTCCCCCAGCAGGAGGCCTGGGTGGTGGAGCGCATGGGCAGATTCCACCGCATTTTGGAGCCGGTTGGTGCAGGATTTGCGTCTAGATTATCTGTATTCAGAAAAGAAGTTGTGGTGCGACTAAGAGCGCGTTCACATCACGTATCAAGTGTAAACTAAGAGAATCTCCCGGCCGAGAAGCCAGATGTATCTATAGCGCTCTAATCGCCCAGCATTGGTCACCATGTGCCTATATAATCGCCTACATCTCGGCCCCTGTCAGGGGTCTATCTGGATCCCCTCCCAAAGTACCCCTTATGTAGGCTCTAGACAGAATATGAACGCGTGCAAAAAGTATTCATCCTTGTGGATTACTCTATAGACCTGTAAGTGGGCACATTAGCCATACAACATCCCCTGCCGGGCTTGCCTTAAAATGATTTACCCCTTTGGATTTTAGTGTAGGTACATATTGCCTGTACATGTTCCCTGTAACACAGACTTTGTAAAAGTATTCTCCTGCTTGAATTTTTTTTTTTTTATGTTGCCACCATTCATTTTTAATCTGGGTTATTTTGGGTTTGTTCCCTGTTTATGTCATCGCCGCCTTACCCCTCCCCCCATTGTCCTGTGCTCCACTGGTCTTGTGCACTAATGTGTCTTATACAGAATGTCACTGGTGTTACATGTGTTACAGTTTTGCTTTTGTCTTTTCAGGGTCTGAACATCCTCATTCCATTTCTAGATCGTATCCGATATGTACAGAGCCTGAAGGAGATCGTGATCAACGTTCCTGAGCAGTCCGCCGTCAGCCTGGGTCAGTCTCCTGATATCTTTGGATCTTTTCATTTTATTTTCTGTGACAGAGACCAATTTCGTGCGGTTTTGACGCTGGACTGGTCAATATTGTTCAATATACTGGATATGTTTTTAATGCCATACCCTAATGGAGTCATAATCTTCTAAAGTTATCATCCCCTGCCTTATCCGTATATTTACATCATATGTCCGGTCCCTGATTTTGATGTGGGCTGTGACGCTGAGCTCGTGTTTTTTCCCGCACATGACAACGGATTTAATCGTGATATGCCTTTAACAGCCGCGGGTGGATCTGTGTTCCACTTCCAACTGTGGTTGTTAATCAGTTAAGTTCCACTGTTAATCACTAAACCCGGCATTAACACTTGTCGGCCAGAAGCGCATCATAAATCCTACCCAGCGGGTTTCCACGTCATGTGATCGAGGTACGCCGATAGGTTTTCATGAAAGCTGGGGATCTGCTGATGATCCCCGTACCTGTCATTATGATTCTCCTGTGAATGCCAGCTTGTGACCGACGTTCATAGGAAATCGTGATTTCTGCTACACATAGCCCTGGCGTGAAGCCATTTCTGGTGCTGGTGAATGTTTGCTATGTTAGAGTGTTCAAACCCAGATCCCATTTTTTAATATGGACAGCGCAATGAAGTTAAGGGGACCTGTCGCTAGAAAAAAATGCTATTAATCTGCAGATATGGGGAGAAATTGAAGTTCCAGTGTCAGTCACGGGGGCGGCGCCGACGCAGATATAGTCACCGTAAAGAGAGCAGCCGCTGTAATAATTGCTCTTCTGCACTGTATATTGGGTTACGATGACTAGGAAGCTGCTGATAGAGGAGGCGGCACTCTGTGCAGTGAGGGGATGATGGACGGCTGAGTCAGGGGAAGAAAACGTTCCCCCCGGACTCAATACAGGTATGGGGCGCAATTTATAAAAGTGACTATTTCAACGTTATTAGGGATCAAAAACATAAGCGCCACCTTCACAGAATGCAGCCTTAGTGCTGCAGAAGGTGGCTCTTTTACCTTAATAGGCCCTAGGGGGTGGCAGGTTCCCTTTAAGTCATCAGTAAAGAGCAGGACTCTGATATTGCTGTACTCAGACCCTCAGTGCTGGTTACTAATGATGACGAATGATGTTGTCCCCTCTCTACAGACAATGTGACCTTACAGATAGATGGAGTCCTTTACCTACGTGTCATGGACCCTTATAAGGTGAGCCTCACATCTCCTTCTCTACGCACTCGTCTTTCTATGATATTGGGGGATGCGACAACTGCAACACTGAACATATAGAGACACGGTGCATCAGCACACGGCGAATAATGAATTAATGATCTCCAATGTTGCTGCAAACGTTAAAAATGTAAGGTGATAACTTTTAGTGCAAAACCTTCCAACCACGTCAAGGTGAACCTAAATATGGATGGTTCCTAAACACTAAAGACCCACCACCCTCCTCCACCCATCTTTCCCACACAAGGTTTTCATTGTAAGCCTGGTTTCCTTTTCACTCCCCATTCAGATGAGGCTGGTTTGGCACATGGAGAGGTAGGACATTTAGTGGTTAGGGACCATCCATATAGGTCACCTTGATGTGATTGGAGGCTTTTGCACTTTCATCAAAAAATGCAATGTAGCAGCTGTAGAGCTGAATAAAATATAGTTTTTATTTTTTTATTTCTTTTCTCCATTGCAGAAATATTTATAGTTTATGATAAGTCAAAGGGGGCGTTACCAGAGATTTTTCTCTGGGGGTGTGTACTTTGTCACCTGCATGACGTCTCCTGCTAATGATTGGTCAGTGTCATGCAGGGGAAAAAGAATCCTCCTTCAGAAGGTCTGAACAGGCGTTCTTCTGAAAGACAACTCTACTCCCAACCCTGATCTCTGCAGCAACTGTGTAGTATAGATCAAAGCGAAGTGTGATTACAAAAAATTCCAGATCTTTGTGTGTGTTTGTGGAAAGAGAGAGATTCGGGGGTAGGAGAACACAGTATTGCTGAGTGTGTGTGTGTGTGTGTGTGTGTAGAGGGGTACGGGGGTGGGGAATTTGATCACGGTATTGCCAAGTGTGATAATGCAAATCTCCTGTAAAAGGCTGTCAGTGGGGAGGGAGGAAGAATGCAGCAGAGCTGAATGTGATCGCAAACACTTTTAGTCCTCCTGTCACAGCAGTCTGTCTGAAAGGGATATAGGAGAGCTGAGTACGAATACAAACGCTTCCAAATCTCCTCTCTGGACAGTGTGGGGGAGGGGTGGATCTGTGAGAGCAAACTGTATTTGTAATGGCAATTGGTTATACACTTAGCTATGTATTCTCCTCCTCCCAACACTGACTGCTGCGAGAGCCGATCTAGAAGAATTTGTAATGACGCTCTGCCATACACTCAGCTACGTAGATTCCTTCCCCTATGTTGACTAAGGTGAGAGGAGATCTGGAAGTGTTTGTAATTACACTTGGCCATACAGTCAGTTATGTATTCTTCTCTCCCCATACTGACTGCAAGGAAAGGATATCCGGAAATGTTTGTAATGAAATTTGGTTATACAGTCAGCTTTGTATTCTCCTCCCCTTCACCGATTGCAGTTAGAGGAGATCTGGAAATGTTTGTAATGACGCTCAGCTGTACACTCAGGTATGTATTCTCCTCCCCCCACAATGACTGCCATGACAGGAGATCTGGGAGTGTTTGTAATCGCCCTCAGCTCTGCTCTATCCCAATAAAAACTGTTTTACTCGGCTCTGCAGCCATTCTTCCAGGTTATGACCAGTTTAACATGCTTGAAAAAGTCCTCTTTAAACCAACATGGGATTTTCAACACTGACACATTGCATAAAGCCCACAGATGTGAGAGCAGGACTAGATCAGTATGTGTTTTTAGCTTCAGAGTTTCCATTAATAATGATAAAAAAAATTTTTTTATACGCTAGACCCTTAATATATAGCATCTGTAGCTGCATCCATTTATTGTGTTGTGGTTTGTGTTCAGGCCAGTTACGGCGTGGAAGATCCAGAATACGCAGTCACTCAGTTGGCACAGACCACCATGCGATCTGAGCTTGGAAAACTGACATTAGACAAGGTTTT
Source organism: Ranitomeya imitator (assembly GCF_032444005.1). Taxonomy (NCBI): domain Eukaryota; kingdom Metazoa; phylum Chordata; class Amphibia; order Anura; family Dendrobatidae; genus Ranitomeya; species Ranitomeya imitator. Next base: position 72,412,798 of record NC_091282.1, on the reverse strand, counting down.
CCGGGTAAGTTTATCTTTTGTCACTAGTTTCTCATCCTTGTAATACAGGATTGGTCTTTACTCACCCTCCCCAGGTCCGGCTCTGAGACTATGCCGCAGCTTATGGTGTCTGGTATTGTCTGCAGTGCTGACGCCACGTCGACAGTACTGATGCCAGTCGGTGAGCTCTTCCCCAGTTGGTGGTATGAGACGCTGAGCTCACTGATCGGCTGCAGCAGTGTCAACGTGATGTCGTCATTGCAAACATTAACCGGCACCAAGCGCAGCAGCGGAGAGTCGTCGTCGGACCTGGGGAGGGTGAGTAAAGTTCAGTTTTTTTTGTTTTGTTTTTTTAAACAAGATGGTGGTTTTTACGAAACCGGAAAACCCTTTGAAGGAGATGTAGCATAAATAATATTTATGTCCAAAGTTGGGTTAGGAATTGGACAGCAAAACGATTTGTTTGTTTTTTCATGTTTCGGAATGAATCAGGAGAGGGAATCGCTCAACTCCAATATTGTGGACGCAATTAACCAGGCTTCTGATTACTGGGGCATCAAGTGTCTGCGGTATGAAATTAAGGACATCCACGTGCCTCCAAAAGTGAGAGAGGCCATGCAGATGCAGGTAGGTCCTCCTGTGCCCCCTGGCCGGCAACTGCTGCACGCAGCTTTATCATAAAGCTATAGAGGGTTTTCTGTTATAAAGGGAACACATTGTAGACCCTGATCATCAATCAGACATGGTCTGTGCTATTGACGCCTTGTATGTGTTACTATGATGATTTGTTGCTTTTCAGATGGGACATGCTTTGATGCTAAGCACTATGCAACTAGGGCAAGTAGTCCAGGAGGCAGACCCCCGGCTGCTCCTCGCTGTCCCCCTTCCCTAGACTGACACTCATCTCTCTAATTAGAGGAACAGGGCGAGGAGAAGTTTTGAACTCGCTGTCTTGGTCTCCTAGTCCTAGTAGTATATACACGGCTGCAGTTACGTGGCCGGGGTCTGATTCTTGCTGCCAGTGGCATAAGCAGCAAGGATCAGCTGATGGGTTCCCTTTAAGAGGTATTACGATGTGATAATATGTAACTAGGACATGCTATCAATGTATGATTGGTCAGAGTACGAATTGTAGGACCCGTGCCTATCCTAAAAATGAAGAGGTTTCTTCACAGTATTTCCCTGTACAGTGCTGGTCCTGCCACCATGCTTTACACTGCGGCTGAGCTACTCTTTACCTCCTATAGAATTGAATGAGTTATGGGGCACAAGAAGCCGCTGATTGACTTCCAGATCCTTCTCTACAAGTGACTCTCCTAGTTATACTCTCCCCTAGAATATATGATGCCCATCGATTATTAGTGCCCAGGTGCTTAAGTTTCCATTTATTCAATCCTATGTAGATTGTGCGCAACCAGGGTCCTGTTATCCACAGAACTTCATATAAAATAGTACAAACAGTTTTCACCCAGTAACGCCGCAGGACCCACCTATAGAAGCAGATACTCCACAGGAAACTCCTGTAGGAGCGGAAATACCGCAGGAATGGCCTATAGGAGCAGAGACTCCGCTGGTTCTGCCTGTAGGAGCGGAGACTCCGCTGGTTCCGCCCGCGGGAGCGGAGACTCCGCTGGTTCCGCCCGTGGGAGCGGAGACTCCGCTGGTTCCGCCCGTGGGAGCGGAGACTCCGCTGGTTCCGCCCGTGGGAGCGGAGACTCCGCTGGTTCCGCCCGTGGGAGCGGAGACTCCGCTGGTTCCGCCCGTGGGAGCGGAGACTCCGCTGGTTCCGCCCGTGGGAGCGGAGACTCCGCTGGTTCCGCCCGTGGGAGCGGAGACTTCGCTGGAGCCAAATTCAGTTCCACCTTTGGAGGCCTTATATTACTGCATACAGTAAAACACATCTTTACCAAATCAACGATCTTTAGTGCAGAATCCACAACATCCAGGATCCTTCCTCCTCATCAAACTTCCAATATCAATGTTTTCCTCCAGTGATGGTTCTGTCAGTCTTGCTGAGACCAGTAGTTCCACCAGCCATTACCCCCAACAATAGACAGAGCAGTTGAGTTTTTTTGTTTTACCCCCAAGTATAGATATGTTAACGCATAAAAATGTAAAACACGCGGAACGCCAGCTTCTACTTGACCCTGGGTTTCGCCTGTTGGCTTCTTCCTAGGGCAACTTGTTTTTCTGTGTAACGCTATCATCGAATTGTCGATCATGCGATAAAACGATTAATGTCTCTTCAGGTTGAAGCCGAACGTCGGAAGAGGGCGATGGTGTTAGAATCTGAAGGGACCAGAGAATCTGCCATCAATGTGGCCGAGGGGCAAAAGCAGGCCCAGATCTTGGCCTCCGAGGCAGAGCGAGCAGAGCAGATTAACAGAGCTGCAGGTCAGTGTCTGTGCTGAACTAGTCGCCCACCATGGCCCATTGGTCACCCCAGACTTCAGAGGAGAACTCCCAGCACATGGGCAGAGTCTGGTCAAACATTCATCTTCATGTGCGGAGATGTCTGTACTACGGCCCGTCCCCAGTTTCCCCTTCTGACCTCTATCATTGGCTTGTCAGATGTAATATATGACGACAACTTCATTTGGGAACTGTTCCCCAAATAAATCAATAACACACATGGAAATAACAACTTTATGATGTATCCGATCAAAGAAATCTGCTTCATTAATTCACATGTTCATGGGTAAATCTATTCAGTGAAGGCAATTGTTCACATTACTAAGATACAAGGTGACGGTTGGTGCCATGAAGGGGGAGGAGCTGGAGGCGGAGCCGGACATTCTGCTGCAAGTTCTCCTGACAGTTCTAGAATTTTGAGCACCAACCGTCATCTCCTTGGGAGAACGTGCAGCAGAATGTTTCGGCCTTTAGCTCCTCCCCCTCCATAGAATTTTAAAATCACCAACTGTCATCTCGTATCTTCGCTGAATATCACTTTTACCCCTGAACTGAGAGTGAAACCAGCAAATTTCTCAGTTAAGATACATTACAAAGCTGCTTATTGTCATGTGCGCTATTCATGAAATGAAGATTAAATGACGGATACTCTGTGTTGATTTGGTCTGTGCATTTGACCTAAAGAAAATTTCTTCCTGTTCTGCCCTCAATTTTACATATGATGGATCTGTAGACTGTAAAGTTTATGGACATGTAAGTTGTTTTTTTTTTAATGTTTTTTCATTCATTTTTTTTTCTATCAGGTGAAGCAAATGCAATCCTAGCCAAGGCTAAGGCTCGGGGCGAGGCGATACGTGTGGTGGCAGATTCCCTCACCCAGCAGGTAACGTCTCTGGAGCCCTCCCTGACGTTACATATTCCCTGTGCTTCCTGTTGTCTTTCAGTGCTATAGGATCTGTCCATCCAGCTTCATACTTACATGATGGAAACGTTTTCTTGGAGGGGTGTGAATACCATGCAGGCTACACCGGATGGACCGCTCTTTTCAGATGTGTCTCTCTCCGGTTTGGTGAATGGACATATGACACAGTATTGGCCATGTAGGCCCAGCCTTAATGGGGTCAACCAGTAACGAAATGGGTTTTATGCAAAGAAAGCTTGAAGGGTCTAAACACCCAGCACCTCCTCTTAAAATAAGAATAGAATAATCATAATATGTACTTAAAGGGCAGCATGGTGGCTCAGTGGTTAGCATGGTGGCTCAGTGGTTAGCACTGTTGCTTTGCAGCGCTGGGTTCTGGGTGCTAATCCCACCAAAGACAACATCTGCAAAGAGTTGGTATGTTCTCCTCATGTTTGTGTGGGTTTCCTCTGGGTTCTCCACTTTGCTACCACACTCCAAAGACATCCTGATAGGGAATCTAGATTGTGAGCCCCAATTGGGACATGTAACATTGAGTCCCCAGTTTCTCCCAATCACAGGTGATGGTTGTGGATGGCGTCCTGTATAATAACCTTACTGGTCTTGTTTCTCTCCAGCACGGTAATGCTGCGGCATCGCTCTCCATAGCAGAACAGTACGTGACCGCCTTCTCCAAACTGGCGAAAGAATCCAACACGATCCTACTGCCTTCGAACACTGGAGACATCAGCAGCATGGTGACCCAGGTGTGTGTGCAAGTAGTCTCATGGGGAAACTACAACTCCCACTATGTACTGAGCAGGCATGCTTGGAGTTGTAGATTTGGAAAGCCCCGGATCGGACACCACTACGGTATCGGATCTCTCTTCACCTCTGGGTAATGTTTCTCTCCCTTTGCGCACAGGCCATGGGAATATACGGCACACTGACGAAAAACCTCCCACAGAACAGTCCCCCATTAGGACCAGCGGGAGCCGCCGGATTCCCGGATACAGAGGAGCTGAAGCCGAGGTCCTGATGGCCGCTCCTGCCGGGCCGCACGCTGACGACACTGCTCGATATTGGGAGATTTTGTACTGTAATTACGATTTGTCACATAATATATGATTTCGAACAAAGATGGATTCCATTATTTCTTTGTGCCTCGATAGATTGAGGGCTGTGACACTCGTACAGAAATCCGCTCTCTTAAAGGGGTCCTGTAATCGCTTTTACGCTGCCCAGACCCAAGAGAGAACATAGCATGAAGAAAAAACCGGGCAGAGGGAGAAGTGTCTGGTCAGAGGCTCCTTTTGGGTTTTTCCCCCGTCCATCTTGATTGGAGGGTCTCACCTTGTGTATGTTGTAGGGAGAGACCCCGACAGAGCGGGAGAATCCTGCGGGACTGATCCAGAAGACTCTTCCCCCTTATTCCCCAGCTTGCTTTTAATGTTATGTATTCTCTGAACATTGCAGCATTTCTGACCTCAGGAGTCCGTCTGGAAGTCTCTGTACAGCTGACAAAACTGGCTACCAGCAGCCACCACTAGGGGGAGCTCAGCATATGGGACTTTATACAGCGGTCAGACAACACGTCAGGGGCTGTAAACCTCTAACTGGGAACGTGCGGACACACGAGAGGGTCTCCATACACAGCAGTCACGTGATTCTGCATTCATGCAGAGTTTGACACTGGTAGGTGACCCAAAAATAAGGGTCGTGGCCAAAGCTCTGCCCACCCGCGACATCATCCCCATGGCCGGTTGATTTTCTTCTACTTTGGTCAGCACGGTGGGACGAGGTTTAGACCGATGACACCATTTGTCCTAACCCTAATGGTTGAGAAAGCAAAAATGATTGAAAAGATTTTTTTTTTTTATATCCATAAAATTACCTGTCTCAAAAGAGAGAAAAACAGATGGATGATTAACGGATCCATTTTAATAGACTTCAATGTAAAAAGAAAAATTGGATCCAGCAGAGATCAGTTATTTAGAAAGTTGTCTGCACTTTTTTATCAATGAATTGCTGCTGAATCCGTTCTAACAGATCACTCCTGGACGTGTGAACGCATCCTTCGACAAATGTTCGGCAGTAGATATTTCTGCGACTCCCCATACATTAGATGAAGGCTCATGTGTCCTCTATGAGAGCAGCGTTCCCAGACCCCCTGGCGGCTCATCTCCTTGGAAAACAAAAGGATTTGTGGCTGGAAGCCCCAATACCCGTTATCAGCCGAATATAGTCTGATTACTGGAACCTTAAAGCGTTTCCTCTTCTTCCATCTTCAGGAGTGCACCGCTACTTCTCTTCCTCACTGCCGGGAGCGGTGCGCTCTTCATTATTGACAGTTCGGACTAGTGGCATGGTCACTCTCCAGCTTTGCCATTGTAGCATGGGATAGTGCTGGCACAATGAAGCTGGCCAGATCCGGTGATCTAGGGAGCTATGGAGCTGCGCTTTTTACAAAGTTTGCCTAAGAATCCGGTCACCTGCAGTGGTGGCTGGTAAACTATTGAATAAAAAATATCTTCATTCTTGAGAATTTTTAATAAAAAGTAAATTGCAAAGTTGCACATTTATACAAACCCTGTCCGATTGTACCCCTTTCATAAGCTGAGACATCCCCTTAAAATCAGGATACACATAATTCATTCCATGCATTAGGAAGGATCCTGAGAATACAAGTGCACACGTGGTCAAAATTGTTGGGACCCCTCGTTTAATGATAGAAAAACCCACAATGGTCACAGAAATAACATGAATCTGGCAAATGTAATAATAAATAAAAAATCTATGAAAATGAACAAATGAAAGTCAGACATTGCTTTTCAGCCATGCTGCCACAGAATGTAAAAAAATAAAACTCATGAAATAGGCCTGGACAGAAATGATGGCACCCCTGAAAATAATGGGAGAAAAGGGACATGTTAAATCACGGTGTGTCCACTAACTATCATCACAGGTGTCTACAATCCTGGAATCAGTGAATGGCCTGTATATAGGGCTACAGATCCTCACTGTGCTGTGTGGTGACATGGTGTGTATCACACTGAACATGGACCAGAGGAAGCGAAGGAAAGAGTTGTCTCAGGAGATTAGAAAGAAAATTATAGCCAAACATGTTAAACGTAAAAGTTATAAGACCATCTCCAAGCAGCTTGATGTTCCTGTGAATACAGTGGCACATATTATTCAGAAATGTAAGATCCATGGGACTGTAGCCAACCTCCCTGGACGTGGTCGCAGGAGGAAAATTGATGACAAATCAAAGAGACGGATAATACGAATGGTAACAAAAGAGCCCAGAAAAACTTCTAAACAGATTGAGGCTATGTGCACACGTTGCAGATTATTTGCGGTTTTCTAGCGTTTTTGCGCTATAAAAACGCTATAAAACCGCAAATAATTTGCATACATTAAGCATCCTATCATTTTTAATGAAATCCGCAATATCTGTGCACATGATGTGCGTTTTTCCACATGAAAAACGCATTGCGGAAAAATAATGAACCTGCTCATTAATTTTGCGTTTTTTTTCGCGGTTTTCCCACTGTCTAATGCATTGGGAAATGTCCGGAAAAAAACGCGTCAAAAACGCACAAAAAAAACGCATGCGGATTTCATGCGGAAATCTGCCAGAAATGTCTGGATTTTCACAGGAATTTTCTGCATGAATTCCTGAACGTGTGCACATAGCCTAAAAGGTGAACTTCAAGCTCAAGGAACATCAGTGTCAGATCGCACCATCCGTCATTGTCTGAGCCAAAGTGGACTTCATGGGAGACGACCAAGGAGGACACCATTGCTAAAAAAAAAAAATCATAAAAAAGCCAGACTGGAATTTGAAAAAAAATACATGTTGACAAGCCACAAAGCTTTTGGGAGAATATCCTATGGACAGATGAGACAAAATGGAACTTTTTGGCAAGGCACATCAGCTTTGTGTTCATAGATGGAAAATGAAGCATATCAAGAAAAAACACTGTCCCTACTGTGAAACATGGAGGAGGCTCTGTTATGTTCTGGGGCTGCTTTGCTGCATCTGGTACAGGGTATCTAGAATTTGTGCAGGGTACAATGAAATCACATTACTATCAAGGGATTCTAGAGAGAAATGTGCTGCCCAGAGTGAGAAAGCTTGGTCTCAGTCACAGGTCATGGGTCTTGCAACAGGATAGTGGCCCAAAACACACAACTAAAAACACCCAAGAATGGCTAAGAGGAAAACATTGGACTATTCTGAAGTGGCCTTCTATGAGCCCTGACCTTAATCCTATTGAGCATCTTTGGAAAGAGCTGAAACATGGCGTCTTGGAAAGGCAATCTTCAAACAAGAGACAACTGGTGCAGTTTGCTCTTGAGGAGTGGCCAAAATACCTGTGGAGAGGTGCAGAAGCCTCATTGACAGTTACAGGAATTGTTAGATTGTAGTGATTACCTCAAAAGGTTGTGCAACAAAATATTAAGTTAAGGGAACCATCAATTCTGTCCAGGCCTATTTCATGAGTTTTATTTTATTTTTTGAAATTCTGTGGAAGCATGGTTGAAAAGCAATGTCTGACTTTCAACTTTCATTTGTTCATTGTCATAATTTTTTTTATTTATTATTCCTTTTGTCAGATTCAAGTTATTCCTGTGACCATTGTGGGTTTTTCTGTCATTAAACGAGGTGTGCCAACAATTTTGATCACGTGTGTATCTTCCCATTGTAGTGCAATATTGGAGGGGATCACTGGCCATTAGGTCTCCAATCTGTGATAACGAAGGATAATCAGGAGGTGGAATAATGGGAACTTGGGGAAGACATGACACTGAGGTTCTCTGTGTGCAAATTGGAGGGAAGGGGCAGAATCTCAGATCATAAGGTGACACTCTGTGTCTGCAGGTTGGTGGTGACAGCGCACAGCCCCATAAAGGGGGCAAAGATGGCCTCTGGTTCAGGATGAAGGGGCGACCGCGGACTGAATCCCTGGGAGAGACGTGGTCAAAATTGTTGGTTTTTGGTAATTTTTAAAAGTTGCAATTGATTAATCTGTTGCAATAAATACCTGGAATCACTAAACTCCTCCAATAAAGTGGAAGAAAGAAAAAGAGGCGATCACATATTAAATAGAATAATGAAAACGCAAAAAATACACCAAAAAATGGGCCAAAGACCAAAATGAATCAGGACCTGACAAGCCAAAAAGGATTCCAAACGTTTTAAGCCCTAAATACATTGCATTGAAGTAAAAGAGAAAAAAAAAACACCTTTAACCTGCACTACAAGTCTCAGCACATTTTCCGTGCTGTAACCGTCCACGACCTGTGAAAACCACAGCAAGCTAAATCCTACTGAGCATGCGCCCGCAGGCTGCAATACTACCTACAACCAGTAGATGTCGATAGGCGGCGCTTCGGTTAGTTCTTACTAGGCACAAGTGCAAACTAAATGCTACTGAGCATGCGCCATAAGACTGCAATCTTACCTCCGGCCAGTAGATGTCGATAGGCGGCGCTTCTATTAGCTCTTCTCTGTGTGGTTGCGGCCTCCTCTCTGTGGTAGCGTTGCCGTGGTGACGCTGTCCTGCTCTTCCGGGTCCTCCTGACCTCAGAATCAATGTGAGGAGTCTGAGGACGGAGCGCGGCAGCTGCAGGTGCCAGGTACAGCGGAGAGCGCCCACTGTCCGCCATTATTACTAATGACCACGGTTATGTCTCACTGCATTCTATTATTCCGCGCACTGTTAACCCCTGCAGCCCTGTGCACAGCCGGGGAGGACACAGATTGGGTCTTGTGGGTTATTACAGGCCAGTGCTGCACCCAGTGTCTGTGATCGGGCAGGATTCACATGCTGTGTTTTGTACCCTTTGGTGCGTCTTTGGAGTTTGTAGTAAAGATGAATTAATATCCCTTTTTTTTAAAATTAACCTGGGGGGAGGAATCGGAGAGAGAGATCTGGAGAATGCATGAAAAACCGGATTCGGAACGGTCAGACACGGCCATTACACGGTACACAGCAGCGGCACATGTATAAGATTATCTCGGCACAGGAACATTTTATTTAACACATCCAATTGTGGAAATTATTATTATTCCAAGATCTATTGATTAAAATCAACTTTTAAATTAATTTTGTTCGTGGGGAAAATCCCTTTAGAGGATTGCTCCGACCTTCATAGATGGATATTTTCTGATTGCGCGTCAAAAATCAAGCCGTTTTGCAATTTACCGCTTATTAAAATGTGCAGCCGTTCGAGATATTAAGTTTTCTTTTGTTTACAGCTAGTTGCCCAGGAGACCGACCACTGCCGCTATCTAGCTGGTTAGCACCGTTTTGAAGTTGGTCAGATTAGGAAGTAGCAGTGTGCTGTAGCAAAATGAGTGCTTACAAGCCAAATGGAAAAGAGCATGTAAGCGCTGTGTGTTCGGCTGCCTGGCAGCGGGGGTCGGCCTCCAAGGCAGCGAGCTGTAAACAAACAAAAAAAGGACTAATGTCTCAAAAACGGCTCAATATTGTAATAAGTGGTGAATTGCAAAAGTGCTTGTATTTACACTCACTATCTGACAATATACATCTATGGAGATGTGAAATAAGCCTTTAAGCAGCCTATTTTCAGATCGCCCCCCAAACCCCCCCCCCCCCCCACACCCACAAACACCCACCAATCAGCTCTGTCAACTGTGTAGTGGTCGTGCCTGGGTACTGCAGATCCAATTGCTAGGAGTGGATCTGCAGTAACTATCTGCTGCCACTTCACAGTTTTATGGAGCTGTGTGTGTGTGCGGTTAAGCTCCACAACCACTAATATCAGGCTGCGACCAGCAGTGAAAACAGCCGATTGGTGGTGGTTCTGGTTGTCAGATCCTAGCCCATCTGATATTTGCACAAAAAACTCTGCCGTCTACGTCACATAGGAGACGCTGAGACTCTGCCGTCTACGTCACATAGGAGACGCTGAGACTCTGCCGTCTACGTCACATAGGAGACGCTGAGACTCTGCCGTCTACGTCACATAGGAGACGCTGAGACTCTGCCGTCTACGTCACATAGGAGACGCTGAGACTCTGCCGTCTACGTCACATAGGAGACGCTGAGACTCTGCCGTCTACGTCACATAGGAGACGCTGAGACTCTGCCGTCTACGTCACATAGGAGACGCTGAGACTCTGCCGTCTACGTCACATAGGAGACGCTGAGACTCTGCCGTCTACGTCACATAGGAGACGCTGAGACTCTGCCGTCTACGTCACATAGGAGACGCTGAGACTCTGCCGTCTACGTCACATAGGAGACGCTGAGACTCTGCCGTCTACGTCACATAGGAGACGCTGAGACTCTGCCGTCTACGTCACATAGGAGACGCTGAGACTCTGCCGTCTACGTCACATAGGAGACGCTGAGACTCTGCCGTCTACGTCACATAGGAGACGCTGAGACTCTGCCGTCTACGTCACATAGGAGACGCTGAGACTCTGCCGTCTACGTCACATAGGAGACGCTGAGACTCTGCCGTCTACGTCACATAGGAGACGCTGAGACTCTGCCGTCTACGTCACATAGGAGACGCTGAGACTCTGCCGTCTACGTCACATAGGAGACGCTGAGACTCTGCCGTCTACGTCTCATAGGAGACGCTGAGACTCTGCCGTCTACGTCACATAGGCAGGAGCACAGATCTGGGTACTACAGATATCGGCAACAGGGTCTGCCAATTACAGCTGGTGCTGTGTGTCAGACTGATATTTATCAGTATCATTTGCCTGGAGAGCCCCTTTAAGGAATTGCTATGTAGACACTTTGTGAACACATGCTCGTATACTATATGAATAAGAACCCCTGTGTTTATGCGGTCGCTAATTGTTATATGTCTCTTGTTTAGATCTTGCAGGATGAAGAGGGCGCCGCTGCTTCTCCTCCTGGCCTGGCTCTCGCTCTCCTTCTACTCGGGCATTTGGCTTTTCATGAGCGGATTCCTTCTGATGAGAATTGAGCTTAATAACCAGAGTCAATGCTCCTTGCCGCCGTCTCCTGCTCTCCACCCCCACGCCGGCCCCTGTTGGTTCCCGCAGAGATTTGATAAGGCCGTTATAGTCATTATCGATGCTCTCAAATACGACTTTGCCCGATACAACCCAGCAAACGCCATCCCGAAGCCATATGAGAACAAGCTGGGAGTGATCCACCAGCTCACTGCTTCACAACCGCAGCATGCCAGGCTTTACCCTTTTCGGGCAGACCCTCCGACCACCACCATGCAGAGGATTAAAGGATTCACCACTGGTTCACTGCCGACGTTTGTGGATGTGGGTAGCAACTTTGCCAGTTATGCCATTCAGGAGGACAACTTGATCCATCAGATGGTACAAAACGGTGCGTGTTGTCACTGGGATATTTTCATTCATAATTCTGCTCTGGTCCTGAGAGCTGAATATGGGCCATAGACAGTATATTACGGTAATATTACGATGGACATAGCACTTAAATGGGCTGTACACTCTTTGATATAAATGACTGAACCTTAAAATAGGTTGGTGGTGGTCTAAAGTCTGTGACCCCACCGATCAGCGGTGATCAGCTCTGTACACTCTTTAGAGTTGTATCTTTTTTGTTCTGGAGATTAGTGGATGGTTGTTGCTCCCTGATCCCTCTGTTTTTTAGGTTCTGGCATGTCTTTCCATTTACCCTCCAATTACCATTGTAAGATGTAATATATTCTGGAAAGGTATGACTATGCCGTCACTGAGCTACTGTCCTTGACTTACAGGGAAGAGAGTGGTGTTCATGGGGGACGACACCTGGGACGGGCTGTTCCCCAGAAAGTTCTACAAGTCTTATTTCTTCCCATCCTTCAATGTAAAGGATCTGCATACTGTGGATGACGGGATCTTACGGCATCTGTACCCAACCGGTGAGTGACATTATATGAATATTTTAGCTTTTAGGGTCGGACATTTTCATTTTTCGTGATCAGATCATGGAAGGTGGAGGTCAGTTGCTCTCCTGTAGATATGGTAAAAAAAAAGTGTTTTCCGTTTTACCTTCTTCTATTCTCCCATCGTCTTTATGTTTTTGTTCTGCAATGGTTGTATTATAGTCAATAGATTTGGTCTGAGGAAAACATTTCAAGGGGAAATGCCCCCAAAAATCTTGTGATATATTATTGAGGTATATAAGAAGAACTCATCATCAGATCCCATGAGTTAGGCTTTGATAATATTAATACACGTAAAAACGTACAAAATCACCAGTATCACCAGCCTGAATGAGTCCCACTGATCGTTGGAGCAGAGAAGTAGGTCCTTTGGTTCTTCCCCAACCACAGCCATGAGGAGCTGAGTGCAACGTTAAAATCACATTTTACATTTAAACACCCCTAGGGGCTATGAGGATTGAGTAGTCAGCATTGGTCTTCATAGTTTAGGAGCTATCTGTAATCTGAAATGCTGCTGTGTATTAGGATAAAGCATAATTTAAGTCGCTGAGGACAGAGGTGCACAGGAAACTAGTCGGACAGGCTTTTTGTAAGCAGATTCTTTACTGCCAAGAGAGCAGGTTTTGCATGCAGAAAACATAGCAATAATGCCCCATGTGAACATAGCCTTACATGGCACCTTAGAGATAATCTGTCGGTCCATGTAGCCCACTCGCCTTCTGAATCCTCCACAACAATAACCTGTGTGTGGAGCTGTTCTTCGCTCTATAATGGAGGACGTCTTCTCTAAACCAGACACCTTGTGATTTGTCTGAACAGTGGATGAAGGAGACTGGGATGTAGTCATCGCCCATTTTCTTGGTGTTGATCATTGCGGGCACAAGCATGGTCCGGACCACCCAGAGACTGCCAAGAAACTGATGCAGATGAATCAAGTCATCACGTGAGCACAACTGTTTTTTATGCTGCTTGTGTTACATTTTAATGAATCTGCTATTTGAGATATTCTAAGACTTTCTCCAGACCCCAGGATCCAATGTTTGGGTCCATCACCGACAATAAATGTTGCAGATGTTCTGAATATCTGGTAACAGAAGTTGTGGTCTTGTTCCACAGGTCACTCATCGAGCATCTGGATGACAGGACGCTGCTGGTGGTGGCCGGAGACCATGGGATGACAGACACCGGAGACCACGGAGGAGACAGTGAGCAGGAAGTGACAGCAGCGCTCTTCTTGTACAGCAAGGCCCCTCTGTTTGGTGACCAGCTACACAGGGTATTACTTTAGGGCAGGGTTAACACTACATGTAGCAGATAATGAGTAATATCACCCCATCGGGAGAGAACGTGCGAACAGTACTTTTATTTCTCAGGACCCTGCAGCAGTTCCTCAAGTGAACCTGGTGCCGAGCCTGTCGCTGCTTCTCGGTCTTCCCATTCCGTACAGTAACTTGGGAGCTGTTATTGACGACCTCTTTGGGTTCCCTGAAGATAAGTTATCAAAGACCAGCGCTTACTACCTCAATGCCCAGCAGGTACGTTTATACTCTGTGTATATTCCTATAGTGTCTGCTGCCCATGTTTGCCTGCATTTCTCTACCCTTTTATTATAGTAATGCTTAAATGCCATAACTAAGACTAAATCCTGAAAGAAATATTATGGAAAGCAAAAAAGCATTCAAGACTACAACAAGATATTCTAGCCTTAGACCAGCTGGCATAGTATGCCCTGACGGCCGCAGATACTACATTCACACCTTGTGCAGCGTGTGCTTTTATCTCACCCTTCAGTGAGCCCTTCTGTAGACTCTCTTATGGGCTTGGCAGCAGGGCTGTGGAGTCAGAGTCGGAGCTCATTTTGGTGGAGTCGGTGTCATGGAAATTGAGGAGTCGGAGGTTTGGTTTACCGACTCCACAGCCCTGGTATCAAGGAGTCAGAGTCGTGGAGTCGGAGTCAGTGTCATAGAAATTGTGGAGTCGGAGGTTTGGCTTACTGACTCCGCAGCCCTGGTATCAAGGAGTCAGAGTTGTGGAGTCGGTGTCATGGAAATTGAGGAGTCGGAGGTTTGGCTTACCGACTCCGCAGCCCTGGTATCAAGGAGTCAGAGTTGTGGAGTCGGTGTCATGGAAATTGAGGAGTCGGAGGTTTGGTTTACAGACTCCACAGCCCTGGTATCAGGGAGTCAGATTCGTGGAGTCGGAGTCAGTGTCATAGAAATTGTGGAGTTGGAGGTTTGGCTTACCGTCTCCACAGCCCTGGTATCAGGGAGTCAGAGTCGTGGAGTCGGTGTCATGGAAATTGAGGAGTCATAGGTTTGGTTTACCGACGCCACAGCCCTGGTATTATGGAGTCAGAGTCGTGGAGTCGGAGGTTTGGTTACCGACTCCACAGCCCTGCTTGGCAAATACCGAAAGTGTTGAGGGGGGCTACATCTGATAATGCACTTTAAGCCTGGTCAGGTTAAAGTCTTAGCGTTTTGCTCTCTTCATTAATGCACCTGCTGACAAGCGGCTTTACTGGTCACAAATTCATTTATAGCCAGAATACCCCATTCTGACTGCTCTCTGGGGCTTGTATTTTCCTTCTGATGGCTACTTGTTGAGAATCTGTTTCCTACATCCGCCGTTTTCTTTCTCTCTTAGGTGGCTCGCTACTTGGACTCCTATTCTCGAGTTGCGGGGGACCTGCCCGCTGAGAAGTTGCGCGCTTTGGCGGATCTGTTTTCCTCCTTGACAGCAGAATATGAGCAGCTTCTGTCACAGTGGGATCAGCTGCCTGAGGAAGAGATGGACGCTCATCTGCAGAAGACTATACTCGGGCTCCAGGACTACCTGACCCAAGTCAGGAGTGTCTGCATGGAGTCGTGGGCTCGCTTCCACCCTGTACAGATGCTCGTGGGCTGCGTCATCCTGCTGGCCTCCTGTTTCCTCTGTTACATTATCGCAGAGGCTGGGGCAGCTGTCGCTTTGCCTTACAAGTGTCTTCTAGGATATCCTTTTCTCTCTTCTTTAATGGTTACTGCCGTGCTGGGCCTGGCTACATGGATGTCCCTGGTGGCTCTTGATCTAGTAACTCTTTGTGCCGCAGCCACTGTGGTTTCCCAGATCAGTTTTTACTTCAGCTTTCAGAGAAGGAAGTGTTCACAGATGCGATGGAGGACGCGTCCGTTTTATCTCCTGCTGTCCGGCCCTTGTGTGGTGCTTTTTTTCCGCTGCTGTTCCTTGTTTTCAGACAGTTACGTGGTGGCGGAAGGGTACGTGGCACCTTTCCTTCTCACGTCTCTGCTCTCGGTGACCGTGGTGAAGCTACATTGGGATGGCAAACTAGCGCTGCCAACGTTTACCCCTCTAGGGAGCGAGTCTTGGAAAGCTTCCCTGACCCCGGCTTACAGGAAGGATGGCACAAGACTTATGTGGTTACTGGCAGCACTGGGAATTATTGTTCGTCTGTCTGGACTTTTCCATAATTGCCGGGAGGAGACTCCAGACTGTCAGCCGTCCTCCTTCCTGTCCCCCCTCTCCAGCGTTCAGGACCCTCAGATGAAGAACTTCTGCTACGTTTTCTGTGTCGTGTGTCTTGGCTTCATGGTCTTCCTCATCAGAAAGTGGCTGCAACATTATGGAAACCTGAACAGCTCCTCTCCCCTGGTGCTGTTTGTCCGCTGGGGCCTTTCTCTTATCGTTCTAGGAATTGCTTGCTACTGGGCCCTGAACGCAGGGACAGAGGATAGTCTCGCCAAGCTGCGGGAGCTCACACAGCTCGCTCTGGTGGCCTGTCCCAGAGCTATCTACGCCATGGCCGGCCTGGGCCTCCTCCTGGCTTTGTGGAGCCCTATGACAGTCTATGTGAAGAGCAAGGCCTCTGATGATGACCACACAGTAACCACTTACCGCGGAGCTCCTGGCTCTGCAGCTGAACTGCAGCACGTAATCCCCCAGATCTACAGGAAAATGCAGCGCACGCTGAAGAGCCGCCTCCAGCACGGGCGCGAAGGCGAGGAGAGGAAGAGTGGAGCGGCGGTTGAGGCCTATGGTCTGGGCAGTGTGTACTCCGCCAGCATGGTGATCACCCTGTCTATCCTGACTCTGCTCCTGATATTGCTGCACAGCGAGAGGCTGACCCCGGCCTTCCTGCTGCTCTTATTGGAGGCCTTCGTTATCTTGCACATCCACGGACATGTCGCCAATCTTTACAGTGACGGCGTTGGTAAGTAATCATAGAGTTCAGCATTGTGGCTACTGGATTTGCTGAATTTAAAGGGATTGTCCAGCTTAAAACAGTTCTCTTTTTAAATGTGATTATTAACACAAGCGCTCCCACTATCTGTAAGGAACGGGGCATGACCGGCTATCTCATTTCCGTAGCCGAGACAGCCCTCTTCTCCTTTATGTCCCATTGATTAGAAGAGAAGGGGTGTCCTAGCTCTGGAAATGCGCAGTCAGTCCCCTTTCCCTCTAATTGCTTTTTAGGTGCTGACACAGTGTCTTATCTCCTGTAATTAAACCTTTCACTTGTCCTTCACTCTCTCCAGCGTTCCTTTTGTCACCATTTGAAGGGGGCTGGCTCATTCCAATAGCTAAGCCAGCCCACTTCTCTGTAGCATCTGATGAAGAAAGAAAACTACCAAGATTAACATATATTGAACCCATAAAATACATAACGTTTATTAAATTACTACCTGAAACACACAATTGCAAAATACATGAGAGATGTGTCTATACAATGGGATTATCAGACCCCAATAAACTCCCGAGAGGTAGGAAACCAAAATTCCAAGTTGTCCCTATTATACCCTTATTTGCACCTGACGCTGATACATTGGGACATCTTTGGAAATGTATGAGTAAGTTGTTTATCTTGCTATAATAATCATATTTAAAGACACTATTTCTTGATCTGGACCACCACTTTAAACTGTATTTTCATATATTACATAGACATAACGTTGGGATATGTTTCTACCAGGGAGTTAACCAATATGGTGACCATTACCGCTCATGTGGGCAGAATAACGGTTTTTTTTTTGCGCACATCTGGCCAATTTTAGATTATAGGGATGTTCGGTGTCTTTTCCGGGTGCAGTTCCAGACATATTCACTGAGCGTACAATGAATGTAGCCTGAAATGAGGACATTTGGATTGAGATATGCACTTTTTGGGGTCTGATCTGGGATGCAGGGGTCTACGTCCTTCCTGTCCTCATAGCTGCCATCTCCTAGGCTTTGGCTTGCTGATTGCCCGGTATCACAGCTTACGGAATATGTCATTGATTGGATTTTTTCTGCTATTTTCCTCCTGCAGAATTGTTTAGTGTCCCCTGGTACGCTGTGCTGGCGTGGTCCCTGGCCTCCTGCCAGAACTTCTACTCCACCGGTCACCAGCCAGTCTTCCCTGCCATCCACTGGAACTCGGCTTTTGTGGGAACTCAGGACGGACACACGAATAATATCGTCCCGGCCCTGATGGTGGCAGCGAACACCTTCTCCGCCAACATCCTGTTCTCAGGTAGCCGTCCATCCTGCAGACATTGGATTTCTGCTGCGCCTCGGTGCGGATCGTAAGGATCACATCGGGAACATGCCTGTATTAACCGTTTTCATTGAACTCTATTTCTCTCTCCTGAGGAAGCCGGATCATGTCTGTTACTACTTTGGCCATTTCTGTGTGAAGCCCCCTCTGCCCGAAGAAAGAAAGGTAAAAAGGAGAGCCGAGAGGGGGAGACTGAAGATGATGATATGCCCATGATGGAGATGAGGCTTCGGGAGGACCCAGACAGGTTCTCTGGAGCTCTGCTGCAGCTTGGGAGCAAGTATCTCTTCATCCAGGGAGTGCAGGTACCGGATTCCCGGGGTTACATGTCACGGCACATATTAAAGAAAACCTTCAGATCCATGTATTATCAGAACACAACCCAAATAAATCAGGTGCCCTTGTCCGGCATGTATCCTGCCTCTCTGCACACACCATTATATGTATACTGTTAGCGCATAAAATGCCGCTGTCGTCCTCTGATAACGGCCTTTTAAAGCACACCAGCATGTAGGAATTGTTTTTATGGCGTACATCTTATGGTAAAAATGACCGGGCATCATGATTCTCCTCAACGATGACCGTGACAGGTAAGGCTTCTATATGCAGTAGATAACACGGGCTCCACCATTCACTAAAGGCGATATCAAAGCTCACCTCCTCCTCCTTCCTTCCCAATGATTTTTGCTCTGATGAATAACAGCTTTTTTTTGCTTACTTCCAATTCAGTTCAGTAGCGCTTGTGTCAGTCAATTGCAGCTAATGCCATCCACAATTCATATATTCAATGATTGCGCTTACAGAGGCTGCTGGAGTCTTATTTTTTATATTTAGTGATGGGGGGAAAAAAATCAGGAATGTTTATAAAGAAAAATAATGAAATCCTTTTGAGCTGTGATATCGCCTATTGTGAATGGTGGATCCCGTGTTATCTACTGTATATAGAAGCCCTACCTGTCACTGTGATCCTGCCTGTGATGATAACGAGACTGCTGAAAAGGCTTCTGTACAGAACAGGAAGTGCGAGTCCAGTATTAGTCCTAGTGGCCAGTGTGAAAATTGCAAGCGTTCCGAATTTGTATTTTGAACCATCGCTATTGATAGGAAAGCTAAAAAGATGCATCAAACGTTTGTAAAAAAAAAAAAAAGATGCATTTAACATAAAAACCTGTTCTAAACAAAAGGTAATTTTCTGATGACACATTGCCTTTAATTCTAACGTGACGTGTGTCTGTGACTTCCCAGCTGCTGTCCTGCGTCTGTGCTGCCATGATTCTCCGTCGCCATCTAATGGTCTGGAAAGTATTTGCACCAAAGTAAGTGCGACATGAGACTTTTATAATTATCTACTGTTATATAATATAATTAAAGGCAATCTGTCAGCAGGTTTTTCTACGTAATCTGAGAGCAGCATAATGTAGGGGCAGATACCCCGATTCCAGCTATATATCTTTTACTGCTGGAGTGTCAAACTGCATTCCTAGAGGGCTGCAAACAGGTCATGTTTTCAGGATTTCCTTGTATTGCACAGGTGATAACTTAATCACCTGCAGAGAGAATGATTCCAGCACCTTGTGCAATGCTAAGGAAATCTTGAAAACACGCATGGTTTGAGGCCCTCGAGGAATGCAGTTTGACACCCCTGCTTTACTGGGCTGCTTGGCGCAGTTTTGATAGAATCCGTGTTTTCTCTTCTGCAGATCTAGCAGAGCTCAGAATGCTGAGCTCTGTATAACCCCGCCCACACCCCTGATTGGGCAGCTTCCTGTGTACACTGTCAGCAAGCTGCCAATCGGTGGTGGTTACACAGATGAGCTGGACTGGCCTGCCCGAGACACCTAATCCTATAGTGATAATCTCCTGCTGATAAAATACTTATTGTATTGAAACTACAGCAAGTGGCGCATCCCTGGCTTTCACCCTCTACATTATGCTCCTTTCAGATTAAATGGCAGAGTCCCTTTAAAGACTTTACATATAACTGGTTTTCTTTTTCATAAGGACAAAAATATATTAAAATGAATTCTAATGACTAATCTTATTTTTGCCAAGATTTCAGCAGACTGTACGCAGTGTGATGGTGCTGAGTAATAGTCTGCAATGTATTTGTCTACTGTAGCTTTATTGGGACACCAAAAATGTGGGCAGAGTATTGGTACATGCTAATGGATCAAGTCCTCCAGAGCTGCATTCACAATTCTGCCTGCTGCTGATTGGAATCCATACCGCACAAACCACTTAGAAAGCCGGTAATGGGAGGCAGGCAGAATGCGGCGGAGCTTAGGTGACCACTAGACGCGGGACAGCCGCCCTCGTCACATCTTTTTCTGTCTCCCCCAGGTTCCTGTTTGAAGGTTTGGGCTTTGTGGTCAGCAGCCTCTTCCTCCTCTTCGGAATCGCTCTGGTCTTAAGGGTTGACTGTGCGGTCAGTAACTGGTTCAAGAACCTGATTGTGCAGCAGGACAGGTAGCGCTGGAGAAGATGGAGGCGGTTGCAGTTTGGACAGAGACTAGAATTCACTCAGTGCCTGGAGGACGCTTGTGCCCGCACACCCCAGGATGTCGACTGCTTTGGCATCGGGGGTCCGGACGGAGTTGCACTACTAATAACTTTTGTTTTTAGACATCATATCCAGACATCAGTATGGAGGTGCTGCATTCTGCACAATGGTTACAGGGAACCTCGCCATGGCCCCAGCATCCTGTGTAACAGTGCAACCAATGTGACCTAAGCCTATAAAGAACTCACTGAACAGTACAGGTAGGAGGGATTATCCTGGAGGTGCGTGCTGCCTCGACTGGATGGAAAAATATTGCCAAGGATTTTACAATTTGAGGATTATAAAAAAAAAAAAAAAAAAGTTTGTCTTTGATAATTTAACTTTGACCCTGAGTCCAAACAGGGTATATTCTGTATATATGGTACAGCTGCTAGCCAAACTAAGGGCATTTAAATCTCTGAGATCGGACCGCAATGCTCGGACGGGCCGGTGGCTCTCCCGCCCTAAGCGCGACAGCTGCTTATATTTCTATGCATGCGTCCCGCTCCGGTCAGAAGAGCCGCTGGCCCGTCCGAGCATTGCGTTCTGATTCCTACCGCCGTCTGAGTGCGCCATAATATTTGTGTTATTCAGTGCAGCAGCGAAGATCGGCGTGAAACAAACACCTGGTGACGCTCGTCTTCCATACAATCTGATTGGAACAATCCAGTCATCCAACCCTTATGGCAGCTCTTTAGCAGAAGTCGGACTCGAAACCAAAAAAACAACACAAATTGCCAAACTAAGTACCACAAATATGCACTTTATTAATGTTATTGACAACCTGGCTTATAATGGAGCACAGTGTGTTTTTATTCGTTTTTTTATTTGCTCACGTCACAAGTTGACTGATTTCTTTTTAATCGTCATTTTTACTCCATCCTCTCCACTAGTATACACTGTCCCCACACACCACCAACATAGTCTTAACTTTTTCTTTTTGTCAATCCACTCTCCGCTGCATTTTTTTTCTGTGAAGAATATGTGTCCACTGTGCGTTGAAATCACGATAAAACTGCTTTTTTTGTGTTGGTTTTTTATTATACTTCTTGGGAAACTTGAAAAAAAAATGTATGAAAAGACCCCAATTGCATTTTTAAGGGGTTATCCACCAATTGGAACAATCCCTTCTTTAAGGAAACATAACAACTGATCCATGCTGTGCCCGATCCATGGGCAGCATATGTTTGTCATACAGCCGGCATGCTGCTCGGGGGCTCGGGCAGCAAGATTCACAGCCGTCAGGTTCCTTTTTTTTTTTTTTTTAACTCAAATAAATTTTTATTAAGAATAACAAGGCAATTAACATGTTTCATTTACATTTTCAATATAGAGTATTTCCTCCCCCCCTCCCCCTTCAAACAACCCCCTTAGATCCCAAAGCCCCCCGCCCCCACCCCACAAGGCAGCTCATCTTGTTAATTACTACCATCATTAAAACGATAGAATATCTAATCCCTCAACCATTCGTATAAGCCACACTTCACATTACTATCCCATAGCAATCCATGGAGACCACATTTTATTGAACGTTTCAGTTTTCCCTTTCTTCTTATAAATCCCTTTTTCTAGTGTCAGGCCCTGTTTCACATACTGGAGGAACTCTCCTCTTGACGGCGGCTCTTCCCTAATCCAGTTTCTAGCTATCACCTTCCTAGCCATGTATAACAATCTGGCTATAGCTATCTTTAGGTGTTTATCCACTCCAATCTCATCCACGCATCCCAACAAACAGACAACTGGATCCCTTGGCACCGTGCATCCATACGCACCTTCCATACGACTCAAAACTACCACCCAGAAGGCAGCCAACCTCGGACATGTCCACATCATATGGAAAATGTCTGCATCCGTAGACTTACACCTCGGACATTCAGAGTCATTACGCAATCCTGCCTTATATAGCACCATCGGAGACCTGTAAACTCTGTGTATCACATAGAGCTGTGACAGTCTATACGGTTCACTCAGCGACAGTCTTGGGATCCATTCCAACACCGACTCCCAAGTCTCGTTATCTATTGGGCCCAAATCCCTTTCCCATTTAGCTCTCGCCATTATTGGAAACCCCAATAGGAAAGTGCGCAACAGATCCCTGTACAGCGTGGATATGACCCCTCCAGTCGTCCCGTCATTACACACATACTCCAGTACTATATCCCTTTGAATCCTAATACCTCCGTTCCTACTCTGAGCTCCAAAGGCATGCCTCATCCGCAAATATTGATACTCCCCTGCAGTCCCAAGGCCAAATTCCGCCTGCAATTGGGAAATGATTTCAGTTCACCTTGTTCAATTATTTGGTACCCATACTGAATCCCTTTGCCCAACCACTCTATCAGTACCCCTAATGCCTCAAATTCTTTCAGATTGTTATTATGCCATATCGGCGAGTATCTAGTCAAGTCCGTGATCCCACGTATGTGCCTCAATCTACTCCACAGCTTGCGTATCAACAGCAAAGTCAGATATAGCTTCCCCAAACTCTCCAAGGATCCATCCTCCAAACATTGTACCACTGGCCTTCTTTTTGTCACCACCTCCATCAACCGCTGTACCGCTCCAGATGACCCTTCATGCGCCCAGCCCCTTAGATGCTGACTCTGGGCTGCAAGAAAGTACAACTCAGGGTTAGGCAATGCCAGACCCCCATCATCCTTGGGTCGCTGAAGTGTCTCCAGTTTGATACGCGGATGCTGCCTCCCCCAAATCAAATTCCTAAACAGAGAGTTGATCTGTCTAAATTTCCCACGTGGTATCCAAACCGGCGCATTGTGAAGAATATACAGTATTTTCGGCATCAGAATCATTTTGATAAGATTCACCCTACCTACCACAGACAAATGCAGCTTAAGCCAAGCATCCGCTTTTGCCTTGAGGGCACCCAAGATTGGAGTCAGATTCTCATGTATATAATCAGTTACCGGCATAGATACCCATATTCCCAGGTACTTAAATTTACTCGTCACCTCCAGCCACCTTAAACAAGATAGACTTACTCCAATTTATCCTAAGCCCAGACACTGATCCAAATCGTTCAATAATCCCAATGGCTCCCTCCAAGGATGCAACTGGATCAGCCAGAAACAACAAAATATCATCCGCATACAACGCCACCCTTTCTTCAATCACCCCATATTTAAATCCCGTCATCTCATCAGATCGTCGAAGCGTAGCGGCCAGCGGTTCCACTGCTAGAGCAAACAAAAGGGGGGAGAGCGGACATCCCTGCCTCGTCCCTCTAGCCAATTGTATGGTCCGTGACAACTCCCCGTTTACCCTAACCCTGGCCATCGGCATCGAGTACATTAATTGAATCCATGATATGAACTGCGGTCCAAACCCCATTCTTCGCAACACCTGCCAGAGATATCCCCACTCCACACTATCGAACGCCTTGTGAGCGTCTAAAGATGCAATAACTCTCTGGCCACAGTTATCAGCTCTGAGTTGCAAGTTCACATACAGCCTTCGCAAGTTGATCGCAGTTGACCTATCAGATTGATCTGAGTGTATCAGGCCAGAAATAACACTTGTCAACCTCATCGCCAACACCTTAGCCAGGAGTTTAACGTCGATAGTAAGTAAAGAAATTGGTCGGTATGAGTCCGGCTGTGTCAGGTCCTTCCCCTCCTTTGGAATTACCACTATTGTGGCCTCCCTCATAGATGCCGGCAGCCTTCCGCCATTCCTAGCCTCCTCCAAGACCACCTTCAATTTAGGGATCAACACTTCCCCCAAGTTTTTATAAATTTCGGCAGGAAATCCGTCTACGCCAGGCGCCTTCCCATTAGCCATCGACTGCAATGCCCGTCCCAGTTCCTCCTCCGTAATGGGAGCCTCCAAATCCTCCCTATCCCTGTCACTCAGCCTCGGGAGCTCCAACTCCTCAAGGAACGCCACCGTGTCCTCCATTGACCCATCTACCCGAGAGGAGTATAAGTCTGCGTAAAAATCTGCAAAAGTCTCCAAAATCTCTGAAGTCTCCGAAACAGTAACACCACTCCCAGTCACCAGAGAGTGAACAAAGGAAGTATTTCTCTGGGCAGATGCCACCAGCGACATCAAATGACCCACTGATTCACCCTCCTGATAATAGGCCAGATTCATGAATTCCCTCTTCCTTTCAGCCTTACTCAGCAAGACCGCCTCTAGCTGGTTTTGAGCCGCTTTTAACCTCCTCCCAGCCTCCAGAGTACCCATTATTACCATCTCATCTTCAGCCACCCTCAGCCCATCTATCGCCAGCCTCTCTGCCTCTCTCGATTTCCGCTTACACCTGCTAATATCCCTAAACAGCCCTCTCAAGTACGCCTTCATGGCTTCCCACACAGTAAGCACGTCTACACTTCCCTCATTTATCTCAAAATATTCCACCAATTCCTTCTTAATCTTCTCCAAGTCTATGCTGTGTAGCCAATTAGGGTGAATTTTCCACTCCCTTCTGCTCCCGTTCCGTGTCCCCACTGGTCGAAATTCCACTTCAACTGGACTATGGTCTGAGAGAGCCCTAGGCAAATATCTCACCTCCCCTACCATCGTATCTAGTAATCGGTTACCCAGTGCCAGATCAATCCTAGACAGCGTACCATGAGCTGGTGAGTAGCATGAATACGCCCTTTCCCCGACATGCCTAACTCTCCATAAATCAACCATGCCCACTTCCCCGACATAAGTCCCAAACGTAGTGATATGTCCCGCCGTCCTATTCTGGGGGTTTTTGTTCTTATCCCAAAGTCATCACATATATTATTAAGGTCGCCGATAATTAGTAATAGTAACGGTCCCCAGCGCTCTACCCTCTCCAGCACCTCTCTTATCTTCTTGCTTGAGTATGGGGGCGGAATATACATTGCCACTATACACATCAATACTCCATTCATTTTACATTTCACCACCACATACTGACCATCCACATCTTCCTTTACCGCTACCTCCTCATACTGCACCCCAGTAGGAATCAACACAGACACCCCCCTAGAGTACGTCGAGAAAGTAGAGTGATACGCCCTCTGTATCCAGCGCCTATTCAATACGTTCACCCTCTCCCGCACTAAATGTGTTTCCAGCAGACATATCATTGAGACCTTCTGTTCTCGGACATACTGTAGACTTGCCGCTCGCCGTGTTTTATCCGCCAGACCTCTCACATTCCAACTCAATATTTTAATACAATCTCCCCCCCCCTGTGGCTCATCATTTCTCATAGTATCCAATTTCCCAAGTATGAGCTGCCCCACCCCTCCCACCCCCCCTGCCCCCTCCCAACTTACCCCCCTAACCCCCCCAGTGTAACGCATTCTTCCTCTCAGCAAGAGTGGGGCTCCACTGCGAACACTCTCCCTCACTTAACCCTCTCCATTCGCGTCCCACTGCCACACTAAACATAATTTCCCCTAACTTTAACTTTATTATAACTTAACATTGCACTTCTATGACATATAAGAAAAATAGTAAACCAATTTACAGTACCCTCCATAGCCCTCCTCCCCCACATTTAGTAGACAGTACTGTCCCCTCCGGCCAGTCCTCAACATGGCCTAGCAGAACCCTCAGCAGTTGCTCAACTTTTTTAACCGACGCTAACAAGCGCAAAACTCTCCGCCAGCAACAGAGAAACCAATTTCCAGCTAGATCTCGTCGACATGTCAGTCTCCCACTCCTTTCAACTTTTTCTCACTGGTGTCAAGCCACTGGGTAGCGTCCTCCGGTGTCAGGAAGAAATGTGTCTTATTAAAAGCCACCAGTCTCAGCTTGGCAGGAAACATCACTGAGTACTGCACTCCCAGCTCCCTCAGTCGCCGCTTGACTCCAGTAAACTTCATCCGCTGCTTCTGAACTGCAGCGGAATAATCCGGATAAATGGCAATTTTCTGACCTCCATCCGTCAGATCCTCCATCTCTCTAGCCTTCCTGAGAATAATGTCTCTGTCCCTGTAGTTCAGTATTTTAGCAAGCATGGTACGGGGATTCGCTCCTGGGGCAGGGGGCTGCGGCGGGACCCTATGAGCACGTTCAACAGCAAAGACTTTTGTCAGCACTGTGCTCCCAATCTTCTCCAGCAGCCAGTTTTCAACAAACTCAGTGGGATTTCTCCCCTCAGTCTTTTCAGGCAGCCCCACTATACGTATATTATTTCTTCTGGATCTATTTTCCAGATCCTCATTTTTGGCAGCGAGCTCGGCTATTGCTTGGGCGAACTTCTTCTCAGCTTTTTGTAGCTTAACTATGTGATCTTCTGCCGTGCTCACCCTCTCCTCCACCACTCCTATACGTTTGTCCATTTTCTGCAGAGCTGCATTAATCTGTGCCGTGTCCCCTTTAACTTCCTGCATCTGCTGGGCTAGGGAATTCAGGGATTGCTGACACGAGGAGATCAGGGTGATTACATCCCTAAGGGTCGGCTCCTCTCCCTGCGGTATGCCTCCAGGTCCCCCACTAGCCCCAGCCATGCTGCCTCTCTCCTTCCCCCTCTGTACCTCATGCTGCTCGGCTGCGCTTGCTCCCACCATCTCCTGATCAGCTCCAGCTCCGGATCCTGCCTCTGCCTCCTCAGCAGCCTCCACTCTGGCATACTGCTGCAGCTTTGCGGCCACCTCCATTCGCCGCTGACATGCGGCTTTCTCCTTCTCGGCGTCCTCCCTTACATCGGCTCCTGCATCGCCGGTGCCAGCGTCTTTTTGCCGCCTCCTGGTCATCGCCGCCGACTCCGGACACGCCGTTCCTCACCGCTGCCCTCTCCGGACCTTCAGCCAGCCGGAGGATTGTAAGTATCCCCGCAAGTCGGGGTTAAAACAGGATTTTTTGTCCTTCTGGCAGCGGGAGCGCTCTTCCCTGCGTCTGCTCACATGGCCAGCTAGGACACGCCCCCGTCAGGTTCCTTTTAAATGGAGCAGTACGTAAGCGCTGCAGCCTATCATAGGCAAGTGCCCTAAGGCTTCTTTCACACTTCCGTCAGTACGGGGTCGTCACAAAGCGTCGGCGCAACGTACCAACGGACATTGGTGATTTTCTGCACAACGTGGGCAGCGGACGCAGTGTTTCAACGCATCTGCTGCCCATAGTAAACTCCAAGGGAGGAGGGGGCGGAGTTCCAGCTGCGCATGCGCAGTTTAAAATGCAGGACACAACTTCGAAAAAACGTTCCCTTGAACGTTTTTTCGCTACGACGGTCCGCCAAATACCGACGCATCCAGTGCACGACAGACGCGACGTGTGGCCATATGTCGCGATCAGTCGCTAATACAAGTCTATGGGGAAAAAACGCATCCTGCGGGCACATTTGCAGGATCATTTGTGACGGATCTAAAAAGACGGAAGTGTGAAAGTAGCCTAAGTGGTCTGATGAAAAGTGGCAAAAAATGTAAAATAATATATATGCTTAAATCATTGTCATTTTTGTAGAAATGTAAGTAGCAAAACGTGGAGCGTTAACACGCGCACTCATATAAAATAACTTATTCCATAAGGTGAACATCGGGACGGAAAAAAAGGTGAAGCTTCAGAATTGCTGTTTTTTTTCCCCTCTAAAAACCGGAGAAAAAAAAATTCTCAAAACATCGTATGCACCCCAAAATGGTATAAAAATCGACAAAAAACAAGCTGTGACACAGCTCCATCATCGAGACATACCGTAGTTATACATTTTTTATTTTTTTTGCAAAGTTCTCCATTTCTTTTAACTCATTATAGTGTGTTTTAATATATATTAAAAAATATTGTAATTGTAGTGATCTGGAGAATTGTGTTGCCAGGTCAAAATGAAAACCTTAAAAAAAGTGGATTATGGTGGAATGAATGGTGTAGTCGGGCATGGTGCACATGCGCGGTCCTGAGCGTCGCACTCCTACTGGGCCTCTGACTGTAGGGCTGCATTGACACAGGTCATGTGCTTGGCGTCGGGCGCGGCATCGCACGGGCACCCAGGTGTGCTGGTCTTATTAGCGGGCACACATGCGGCAGTATAGGGCATAGCAGCGCTTTCCTGCCGAGATGGCGACACCCCAAGGTGAACAAAAAGCACGAGAGCAATTGCCATCACAGCAGAGAACATCTGGGTATGTATTTCCCCCCAGTCTGCATTATTTAGCTTCACACTTTCTGCCTTTTTTGCCTCCTGCACCATCCTGATGTGTGTGCTGTGGATATTACCGCTGCAGTCACTGATGATGTACTATTTGTCGTACGAGCTGTCTCCTCTCCTGCTGCCAATGCAATTCTCATACTGTGAAATCTGTTTTAATCCTGTTTGTCAAAGAAGTTAATAAAGCATAAACTTTTTTTTTTTACTTTGTGTTTTGTGGTTGTGGTGCCAATTGTTTTCTTTGCTAGTGCCAGCCAGATCTCTTTATATGTCCACATAGAAGGACCACCCAACATTAGCCCCATGCCACATGGCAGATCTGTATGTAGGCAGGTATCGTACATGTTCTAATTTATTTAAAAAAAATGATGAAAAAATACTAAGGTCGAGCAGAGACGTAGCTAGGGGTTGGGCTTAGTGTGGGGGTCCCTAACCAGGTGACCATGTTTACAGCTATGGTGCCGCACAGTATGGGCTCGTACACACAACCATATTTCCATTCTGAGTGCGATCCGACACTGATTGCACTCAGATCAATGTTACACTATGGCGCCGTCCAGGTGTTCTGAGGCAAAACATGTTGCCACATGCACAATTTGCCTCCATAAATTGGATCGCACTCGGCCATTCAAGTCCATGAAAATGTCGCACCTCACTGAGAAGACATCCGAGTGAGATGCGATTTTCACAGACTGTTTTATTCTTCCTCTTCTCCACATCTGATCAAATCTGAACTTAATATTTGGTACAGAAACCTTTGTTTGCAATTACAGAGGTCAGACATTTCCTGTAGTTCTTGACCAAGTTTGCACACAGTGCTGCAGGGATTTTTGGCCCACTCCTCCATACAGATCATCTCCAGATCTTTCAGGTTTCGGTGCAGTTGCTGGCCAACATTGAGTTTCAGCTCCCTCCAAAGATTTTCTATTGGGGTCAGGTCTGGAGACTGGCTAGACCACTCCAGGACCTTGAAATGCTTCTTACGGAGCCGCTCCTTAGTTGCCCTGGCTGTGTGTTTCAGGTCATTGTCATTCTGGAAGACCCAACCATGACCCATCTTTAATGTTCTTACTGAGGGAAGGAGGTTGTTGGCCAAAATCTCGCAATACATGACCCCATCCATCCTCCCTTTAATACAATGCATTCCTCCTGTCCTCTTTACAGGAAAGCCACACCCAAAGTATAATGTTTCCCCACCATGCTTCACAGTTGGAACGGTGTTCTTGGGTTTGTACTTGTCCCTCTTCTTCTTCCAAACATGGCAAGTGGAGTTGATATCAAAAAGTTCTATCTTGGTCTCATCTGACCACATGCCCTTCTCCCATGCCTCCTCTGGATCATTCAGATGGTCATTGCCGAACTTCAAATGGGTCTGGACATGTGCTGGAGTGAGCAGGGGGACCTTATATGCCCTGCAGGATTTAATCCATGATGGCATACTGTGTTACTGATGGTAATGTTTGAGACTGTGGCCCTGACTATAGTTGAGTGAATTTGTATGGGTCCCTGCTTATTTGCTTATTTGGCAAGCTATAGCGCTTAACGAATAAGCTGCAGGGGGAACCTGGATACATGGAGCGCGCCGGCTGATCGGCGCTGCAGCTGCATGTGTCGCGGCTGTGTCACAGTCACAGCCACAGCACATGTATGAAGAGCCCGTGTGTGTTGGCTCCATGTATCTGGGTTCCCCCTGCAGCTTATTCAGTAAGCGCTATAGCTTGCCGAATAAGCAGGAACCCAAATTCATTCAACTCTAGTAATAACTCTCTTCAGGTCACTGACCAGGTCCACCCGTGTAGTTCTGGGCTGATTCTTGACCTTTCTCGGAATCATCCTTACCCCACGAGGTGAGAGCTAGCATGGAGCCCCAGACCGAGGAAGATTGACAATCATCTTGTGTTTCTTCCACTTTCTAATAATTGTGCCAACAGTTGCTGCCTTCTGTCCAAGCTGCTGGCCTACTGTCCTGTAGCCCATCCCAGCCTTGTGCAGGTCTACAATTTTGTTCCTGGTGTCCTTAGACAGCTCTTTGGTCTTGGCCATGGGGGAGAGGTTTAGATGTGATTGAGTGTGTGGACAGGTGTCTTTTATACAGGTAACAGGTACAACTAATACAGGTAATGTGTGCAGAGTAGGAGAGCTTCTTAAAGGGAACCTGTCACCTGAATTTGGCGGGCTCTGTTTACGGTCCGATGGGCGGTGTTTTCTTTCATGCACCCCTTCCTTTCCCGCTGGCCACAATATTGTCTTGAATTTGATTAGGTTTCCTCCATAGTACATGCGTGCGCAATGCATTCTTGCCTTGTGCACGCGCAGTATGCTTTGCCCAACTGCGGGCAAAGCCGAAAAGCATTAGTGCGCATGCGCCAGCGCACTATGTACCGGAACACAGCTAAATACTTCTGGGATATAGTGCGCCGGCGCATGAGCACTAATGCTTTTCGGCTTTGCCCGCAGTTGGGCAAAGCATACTGCGCAGGTCTGTGAGAATAAGAATTCTTGCTGGTTGGTGATCAAATACTTATTTAAAGGGAACCTGTCACCCCGAAAATCGCGGGTGAGGTAAGCCCACCGGCATCAGGGGCTTATCTGCAGCATTCTGTAATGCTGTAGATAAGCCCCCGATGTTACCTGAAAGAAGAGGAGAAAAAGACGTTAGATTATACTCACCCAGGGGCGGTCCCGCTGTTGGTCAGGTCGGATGGGCGTCTCTGGTCCGCTGCGGCGCCTCCCATCTTCATTACAAGACGTCCTCTTCTGATCTTCAGCCACGGCTCCGGCGCAGGCGTACTTTGCTCTGCCCTGTTGAGGGCAGACAAAGTACTGCAGTGCGCAGGCGCCGGGCCTCTGACCTTTCCGGCGCCTGCGCACTGCAGTACTATCCTCTGTCCTCAAGAGGGCAGAGCAAAGTACGCCTGCGCCGGAGCCGTGGCTGAAGATCAGAAGAGGACGTCTTGTAATGAAGATGGGAGGCGCCGCAGCGGACCAGAGACACCCATCCAACCTGACCAACAGCGGGACCGCCCCTGGGTGAGTATAATATAACGTCTTTTTCTCCTCATTCAGGTAACATCGGGGGCTTATCTACAGCATTACAGAATGCTGTAGATAAGCCCCTGATGCCGGTGGGCTTACCTCACCCGCGATTTTCGGGGTGACAGGTTTCCTTTAATGCAATAAAATGCAGTTTAATCATGTAATAATCATACAATGTGATTTTCTGGTTTTTATTCTTAGATTCTGTCTCACAGGTGAAGTGTACCTACGATAAACATTACAGACATCTATTCTTTGTAGGTGGGAAACACTGCAGATTTTGCAAGTTATCAAATACTTATTATCCCCACTGTAAAGTTATGACTCCGAGAAGAAAAGGAAGAAACAAAAGCGTAAGAATGAAAATTGGCGTTGGTGAAAAGGGGGTTAAGCCTTGCTGGCCTTGACGGTGCCTCCTCCATGGATCAGACTGGGTGGAAGCTCAGGGTTTGGAGACGAGTCGTCCCCGTGATCTCATGTTCCTCAAACTGTTCCTGAACAAGTCCTGTGACCGAGGCATTATCCTGCTGAAAGTTGGCGCTGCCATGAAGAGGGGGACTTGGTCCATGTAATGGTTAGGTGGGTGGTATAGGTCATATGCTCATGATGCCAGGACACAAGGTTCCCAGCAGGACATCTGAGCCGGTCTTCTTCCTATAGAGCCTCCTGGTGCCATCTCCTCCCCCGATAAGTGACGGACACACCAGATCGACCTCATCATAAGAAGTAAGGTGATTGGTGAGGCCGGGCCGCCGCCTTCCATTGCTCCATTGTACGGATTCTCGGGGGCCGGCAGCGGGTGTGTGACCACAATGTGATTTGCATGCAGTCACATGCCGACTAGACGTACACTCGATGCAAGTGTATAGGGAGAGGCTGGACACGTCTAGTCTGAATGTGGCCACAAGTACATAAATGGCACCGCCACCGCCGGGGAATCCTCACAGCGTGTAGTGTGCGCTATAAGGATTCACCAATCACAGAGTCACTGCAGACTTGTAGCCCGAGGCCGGACTTCCCATTTAAGCATCATTTTGATCATTTTTTTTTTCCACCTTCATTTTTTCTTTTAGACATTTTGATATAAACTATTGAGCAGCTCCCAAGCAGAAGTCTCCAGAGGAAAGGTCGGGTCACTTCTTTTAGATGCTTCATATATTCAGAGACCTGAAGAGGTAAAAAAAAAGCTGAGAAGACTAAAATATGAGCAGCGAGCCGCGACGACATCGCATGTGCTCATTCTTTGCACATTCCCTTTAGTGTTTGGCGCTTTTTTTTTTTCTTGCACTATATTTACCTTTCCATTTATGCCTTTTTTTTTTTTTCTTTTTTTTTTACGGTCTTTTGTGTTTTCCAGATGTTATCGGCTGATTCCTTATCAGCGTTTTTTTTTTTTAAATTATAAAAAATGAACAAAATTTCTCTCACCCTAGAGGGATTTTCACATTCGCCCAGATATTTTGGTGCAATATTTTTTTTTTTTTAGGTGATTCCACTAAGAATGTAACAAAAAATATTAAAAACGTGATTAAAAAAACATTTTTTTATTTTGCGCACAATTCGGAAACCACGTGCGCCATTATGTGATCGAATGCCGCAAGACGAACAAAAAAAAAAAAAAAAAACACCAAGGAAAATGACTTTAAAAAATGCAAATGATGGATCAGATCATTAATATGATTATTTTCTCCCCTGAGGGGGGTGTGAACCTTTCCTGGTGGGGGTTGTGGAGACCTCTGCTCACAGTGAGGGGTTTTGGACATGAAATAGTTAAGGGAAGGCCAGTTTGGTCCACCAGGCGCTAGATGGCGCTCACGCTCCTCCCGCAGTTTTGACCGACGCTTCTGGTGTTTGGTGTCAGTGCCTGTGTGGGCAGCGGGAGCGGCTGACGTGTGCCCGGGAGGAGCGGGTGAGTAGCGGCGGGTACGTTACCCTGTGCCACCCGCCGGCACTGTGCACACTCAGGGCAGCCTCACCCCCTGTGGATTGTATATATCTGTGATTTTCCTCAATCTCAGCTCTTTTTTTTCCTTTTACCCTGCGTTTCTTTAACCCCTTTGAGGCCAGGTCTGAATGGGCCTTTACAGGGGTTGTCCACCTTTTGGAGACAAATTTTTTTTATTTTTTTTGTCATCTAAGTGTATGTATTTAAAGGCAAAAATCGTTTTTGTTTCTTTTTCTTCGATTTAGGTTTCATTAACAATGTTCCCTCTCTGTCGCCGCATTGCATCGTCTATTCCTGGCTGAGGATTCGTCACTATGAGGGTCTGACAGGAGAGTTTGTAGCTTTTTTTTTTTGTTTTAGTTCCTCGCTGACTTTTCTGACCACATCCAAGTTGAACACGCTGGGAAATAAAGAGCCGATAAAAGCCGGTGCAAAATCTTGTATGAAACCCAATTGCAAAACTGATTTGATCCCTAAATATATTGTATTTAAGAGAAAAAAATATCTATAGATAACATATATATCCCAAACCGATGCAAAAAACCTACAGCTTGTAGTGTCCAGCAAGGTCCCGTACAGCCTCCTGCCATGCAGAGGTGCTGCCGCTCATGGTCGGCACATACCGCAGCTCCTGTCAGGGTCTTGGGGCTGCTGCTTTCTGTGATGGCACATTTACTTGCCTGTGTGTTTAGTCACAGGAGCGAGTGTTTCTGCAGCGTCTCCAGCTCCCTGAACTCATCAAGTCAGTGACCTATAAGCTCAGCGGCCTACATCGCGGACTTGATTAAGTTCAGGGGGCTGGAGACTCTGCAGAAACACTCGCTCCTGTGATTAAACAAACAGGTAAGTAAATGTGTTATCACAGGAGCGAGTGTTTCTGCACAGGAGCAAGGTTGACAAGCTCATGACTGGGAGAGACACCTTTTAATGATACCTAAATCTTTTATAGTCCGATGACCCTTTAGACATGAGGGATCTATCTGCAGATCGGTGTCACTTACCTCTTATCTTCGTATGTGTAGAACCACCACACAAGGGCGGAACTATAGTGGGTGCCGAGGCTGAAGTCGCTTCTGGACCTCTACAGCCTATGGGGCCTTAAAAGATCCCTTTGGGCCATGTGAGAAGACTGTTAAGGGCCCATGATTTTTTTGGATGGGGTGGCATGTTGGCGATTTTGCATTGAAGCCAGATCTCGCCAAATTTAGCTGGATGTGCCAACAATCTGCAGAAAAAGTCTTGCGTCTGTGGCTGGCTTCTTCCTACCCATGCACATTAGATAAAAGCCGCTGGCTTCTGATGGAGGTGAATGAATGGTGGAAGGAGGGACGGGATCGGTCATTTGGATTTAGTTCATGGGGTAGGATTGTAAAAACATGGAGACAGCACCACACCTGTCCCCTGGTTGTGTGTGGTATTGCAGCTGAAACTGCTATTTATTTAGTTGGCGCGCCGCTGTGACACCGGACACGATCCATGGGCAAGACTGGCGCGAATATTGAACTCTCAGTGACT
The DNA here is from genome assembly GCF_032444005.1 of Ranitomeya imitator. Taxonomy (NCBI): domain Eukaryota; kingdom Metazoa; phylum Chordata; class Amphibia; order Anura; family Dendrobatidae; genus Ranitomeya; species Ranitomeya imitator. Next base: position 72,377,939 of record NC_091282.1, on the reverse strand, counting down.
GTGATTAGTAACACAGTCCTCTTCCCTCGCAGCACATCGGGGGCATATACACCGTCGGGGTCTCTCCGTGATCATTCCCTGTACCGGCAATTAATGGATAAAATAATTGTATGTAGCTGGTGCCGCACTGCGCCCTCTGGTGGATCTGATCCCTTCACCAGTATGGTACCCGGGAGAGTAATGTTTTTCTCTTTCTATGACGTCCTCCATGACATACCTGTAGGTTTTCATTGTAAACCACCTTATACTGGAAAACCGTTTTCTGCCTGGGGTGTAAACAATGGAGTTTTTTTTTTATCCTGGTTGCCGTGGCTACAACTACTAACCTAAATGGAAAGGAAAACAAAGAAGAGAATTAAGTCAGTCAGTGGACGTATCCATGACAACCACGACAAAACCCTCCATTATTTACACAGCCAGTAGTTGAAAAATGATCACAAAGAGTTTTATTTTTTCATAGTTTTAGAATTTTTTTTTATTTTTTTTAAACTACTGAAATGTAAATAAATAAATAAAAAGTCTTTTTGGTATCTCCGTAATCTGTAATTTTACAGCTAGGTGATTCTCACCACAATGTTTACCCATATAAAACAAACCAAAGCCTAAAACAATAGCTAAATTACTTATTTTTTCCTCCTCATCTTTTAATTTATTCAATTTCTTAAATGGTAAACAAAAAATAAAAAAATCTCAGCATTCCAAACAACAAACCGTCTCCCAAACAATGAGCCCTTGTACGGTAATATTGACTGAAAAAAAAAGATGGCCCTTAGAAGAAGAGTAAGGAAACAAAGTGTGCAATAATAAAATTTGGCTCCGATGAGAGCGTGTTAAGAACCTTTAAAATAAAAAAATAAACTTAAGGAAAGAAAGCGAACTATAAAGAAAATTCTGATTTTTGTAACGATCTGACATGTTGGAGTTGGTCACTTTTGCTGTAATTGGGTTTTTAGTCGGTATTTGCAGACTATTTTTTTGGGAACAAAAGTACACACATCCTACAAAATAAATATATAAGAGCGGACGTAGGCTACGCTCACATGTTGCGTTTTTGCTACTTTTTTATGCAAATTAAAAGCTGCATTACTAGCAAAAGCTATGAGATTTCCATAATCTCATGCACGCACAATGTTTCTCTTTTTTTCTGACTGAATTGGGAAATTGCTGCGTTTTTTAAAACTGCGGCATGTCACTTCTTTCTGCGTTTTTTCACCCATAGAAAGCAATTAAAAAGTTAAAAATCACAGGTATGAGGTTTTGCTGCAGAAAACTCAGGAACAACAGGCACTAATCTGTATCATGAAACATGCAGCAAAACCTGTTTTTTTTTTTGTTGTTTTTTTTTTTTAAAGCCGCTTCTCTACTGCCAAAAGAGCAGGTTTTGCGTGCAGAAAAAAAACGCAGCAGAAATGCAACGTGTGAACATAGCCTTACATTGTGTGGTGAAGTCTAGCGGTTTATACAGAGGCTTAATGTAGCACTGTAATATCTGTGGAGAAAAGGGATCTACCTAGGGGCAAAGGTAATATATATTTTTTTATTTTATTCTGTATGTGATATATCTGGGTACCTGTGATGGACCCAGCATAGGAGTATAAATGAAAATCCTGAATTTTCCATCAAGCCTTCTAAAATGACCTGGCTCAAATTATGATTTTTTTTTTTTTTTAAGGGTTTGTTACTTTTATCCAAAACACTGAGACCAGGCTCTGCAATGGGTATAGCGCACAGAGAAAATACTACAATTAAAATATTAACTTTTTTTTAGATATTAGTAATGAACGAATATGCTCATGTGCTAACCGAGTTTCTTCGGCGTGCTCAAAAAATATGTTCGTGTCCCCACGGCTGAATAATATACGCCTGCAACACATGCAGGGATTACCTAACCGTGTATGTACTTAGTAGACACCTATTGATAGTTGGTGATCCAGTGCCGTCCATTCATGTAGACCTAATAGGACTTAGCTGACACCTGCTGATACTCTCACTGCGATGGGCACCTGGGGAGGATCGCCAGATCTTCACCTTAACCGGATTACTCCTCACCTTCAGTCTGCCCTCGTAGATGAGAGCTGTTTCACGATTTCTCTGTAGACCGTTCTCTTCTGACTCCCCCATACACATGAGCGTTAGGATTGACTGTGTTAATGCACTTTAAAAGGCAACAGTGGGGAAAGCCGCTGAGAAATTCCCCATGTCAGCGGCTTATTGCCCCTGAACAAAAAGATTGGGGCCGAAATGACAGCTGCCTGATCCTTATCTGTTGGTGGACAGTCTGAAGGCCGCCATACACATCCGCTTGGCCAATTTTCATCTAATGTGTATGGGAGGTTTTGGTGGAATCTCAAATATGTACTCTCAAGAGTTTAAGACAAACTTTTATTTTTTTTTTTTCCCTTGTGCTTTCATAACTTTCTGTTTCTGGCAATGTAGTTAGCCGTGTACTGAAAGGAAGTTTTGTTTCTTTCTGATTCCCATAGTTCTATCTAAAATGCATAAAAAAGAATCCTAGCAGTGGACACATGACCCTGGGCACAGCTGTGGAACCCGGAAAGAAAACTTTAAGGGACCCTTCATCAGGTCAAAAATTGCCATTTTTGCTCATTTTATCCCCACTGCTCCCCTGAGTATTCTCTCTTTTTTTTTTTTTTTTTTAATAATCTGCCAGACGGTTCCAGAGATATGGGCCTTTTTATTTAGTACCAATTTTTAGGCCCTTAACCAAAGGGGCGTGGCTCACAGGGTAATAATGCAAAGCTGACTACAAGACATGCCCCAAAGGATCCTGTGAACTCGCCCCCTCCTAAGACAAGAAGAATTAACTCTAAGTAAAAAAGCCAATATTTCTGGAGAAAAATGGAAGACTTTTAAAAAAAGAAATACGAATAAAGTACACAATCAAAGAAGCATCGGGAATAAAATAAAAGCAAAAGGTGGGACACGTTTGACCTGGTTACAAGACCTCTTTAAATAGTTCTCTAAATGCAGCCAGGAAATGTAAAGAGATATCTTGGAACCAATGTAAGGGTTAAGAAATCTTTTTTATTACGGTAAATGTGTTAAGAAATACATATAAAAGACTTCGGTTCACTTGTGCTAATGAAAAGTCAGAAACTGGAAGCTTCGTGTACGGAGCAGCTGGTATACCTCCCATAGTGCACTGAAAAAATGGCAAAGGAGTGTAAATCTAGGTAAGTACAAAATATGGAATATGCATAAGTATAATAATTGGCTGTACAGTGGTCAAATGCTTGGAAATTAACAGAGCGAGTGTGTGACAGAGGACTTGTCACCAGATAAAATGTGGCCAGTTCCTGCTTCTACTTTATTCCCACTGCTCCCCTGATTTTTCTGAATTTTTCCTTTTCAAAATCCATTCTATGGTTCTAGAGATTTGGGCCTTTTTATGTAGTGTTAATTTTTATGGTCTTTACAGGGGGGCGTGGCTAACAGCAGCCTGAAGTCCCTCCCCCGAGGAACCTCGCCATACATGTATGGCGGACGTGTGCACTCCTTACATAAAGCGGGATTACAGGAGCCTGCTACATTTATTGCAGGTGCTGGCTTTGTTATCCGGTGCTCCAGAGTTAATCTCTAGATACTCCTAGAGCAAAGTTACCAGTTCATTTTTATTACAAACGTCACGAGCACAAAAACGCACAAAAAAAGCCACTGAGTTGCTGTTTTGTTTTTCTTTTTAATTCCACAGCACTTTTTTTTTCTTTTTCCATCTTCCAATTCATTGTATAGTAAAAATAATGGTGTCCGTTCTTCCCGCAAAAAATAAGCTGTCTTGATGGAAAAGTTGAAAAAAAGTCATGGCTCTTGGAAGAAGGGGAGAAAAAAAACAAACAAGTGAAAACTCTCCTGGTCCTTATGGTGCTCATCTATGACGGCCAATAATCCAGAATGCTTGATAATCTGATACTTGATGCCAAGTGAAGTGAATTTTACTGTAATATAAAAAGCGGCCACATAGTGCGTGGACCGCTGTAAGAAAACGGGCACTTGTCATATGCCTGTAGATTATTAATTATACAGCGCTAGTCAGTGACTCTTTAGATGTAGCATATCTAGTTGTACTGGCAAAGACAGACCAGTGTTGAATTTAATTAATAATTTTTTATTTTTTTTAAGAAACCTATTAAAATAGATTTTACTAGACCCAAATGTGAAAAAGTCACATTTTTTAATATACTTACGTGTCTGATCCTGCTGTCATATTTCCACTGTACTTTTTTTATTGCTATATTAATTGGCATTATTATTTTTAATTACAGGTTGATCCATCATGCCTTCATGTATCGTTAAAGGATGTGGTTACACATGGAAGTCCAGAGGTACAGGCATCATTATGCACTCCTTCCCAAACAACCCAATGATTATAAGGCAATGGTTACAGCAAACTGGTCAATTTGATAACGACTTGGACGCCTCAGTTGAAAAGATCATCGTAGGAAAGAGTTCTGATATCTATCGCATGTGTTCCAAGCATTTTACTGATGATTGTTACATGAACGATGGTTTTCGTCGAACTTTGAAAAGAAATTCTATACCAACTCTATTTGTCCGAACACCACCAAACTGTGTAATTCCAAAAGAAGATGGTCCAAAGAGGAAAAAAAGAAAAATATCTCAGACTTATCGGGTTGTGGCGGATCAAGGTCCGTCCACCTCAAGTAAACCTTTATTATACCATACTATCCAAATAGGAGAGGATAATCCACTGCTTTTTGATAATCCATCTTCCATCTCCACAGAACCGAGTAGGGTGTGGAAAGTTGTGGTTGATCGAGGTACCAATACAGATTCTGAGAGAATCGGAATGACACCAAAGTTTGGAAAAAAACATGCACAAACTCAAACGTCAGTACGAATGTTTCAAGGGCAAAATGAGACTCGAGTGGAAAGTAGTCACAAAGGTCTAAAGGATAGAAGATGCCCAAAACGTGTTGATTGTACCTTTCATGAATCTGACTACGAAGAGGAGGAAGAAGAATCATTCTACGTTGAAAGCGATGAAGATGCAGAGGATGAAACCCATAACGAAGAATTCAGATGCATCTACGAGGGTCCCAAGAGTCCCGTCCGTGACAAAAAGTTTATAGTGTTTGAAAGTTGCCTTAATAAACTTATTGGGATGATACCATGTCAGGCACAGAGTAAATGTGAGGATCGTGTAACACATGTTCGAAAGAGCTTCGTGGGGTCATCTGTAATTGTAGAAGTCAAATGTGCAAGCGGCCACACCAAAACCATATGGGAGAGCCAGCCAAGACTGGGCAAACAACCATTGGGGGATGTTTTGGCATCAGCTGCTGTCTTATATAGCGGCACAAGTTTCCTCAAAATTCTTCAAATGGTAAAATTGTTGAACTTGAAATTTGTCAAAAAATCCACCTATTACAAAAACCAGTTAACACATTTGTTTCCAACCTTAAATCGTCACTGGCTCATGGAGCAGCAGTCTATTATAACCCGCCTTAGAGAGAAGCCCGTATGCCTGGCAGGGGACTACCAAGCCGCCCGACCCGACCACTTGACTAAGTATTATACCTGTGTCATGATGGATGCAGAAACTAAAAAGATTCTTGGATTTCACATACAGCAACATCTGCCCAGTTTATCTCAAGCTCACCACAAAAACATAACATTTAAGAAAGCGCTGAATTGCGTCTTAGAAAAAGGGGTCAATGTTAAAATGGTAACCACCGACCGTGGCGTCGGAGTTAGGAAAATAATGAAGGATAGTTATAGCAATATTGTTCACCGCGTTGACCCTTGGCACTTGGCAAGATCCATTAATAATAAAATACTTTTCCAGGCCAAGAAAAAACACTGTGAAGTCCTCTTGGATTGGTCATTGCCCGTCAAATCGCACTTGTGGTGGTGTGTGAAGACCTGCGATGAAAACAAAGAAGAGTTGTTGGATCGCTGGAATGCGTTGCAGTACCATGTTAATAATGTGCACGAATGGCGTTCCAGTTCTGACTACTGGAAGTGCCAGCACAATGTAGGCTCCAAACCTACCAGGTGGCTTTCGAAGGGTTCCTTGGCCTACCGTAGACTTAAAGAAATTGTGCTCAGCCCTTCTGTGCAGAGAGACTTAAAGCGTGTATCCTTCTATTGCCATTCAGACTCTCTGGAGATCTTCCATAGCACATGTCGAAAATACCGACCTAGTCGGCTTCGTTTTTACATGGACGAAATGGTGGCCAGGACCCAGCTAGCAATATTGGATCATAACCAAAATGTAACTAGAGTCCAAGCAGCCCTAAAGGACTCAACAACGGTCGGTGCCCCTAGACTTTGTGCCAAATTTCCCAGGGGCCGTAAATCTCTGGTGGTAAAAGCTCTTTATGAGCGCAAAAGCCAGGACTTTATTTTTGACTTATTACGAGAAGTGGTTACTTCTGTGCGCAAGAAAAGCAAGATGGAGCTGAGTGTAGCCCAGCCTGCTGCTCTACTAAAGCTGTCACAAAGAGACCGGGACCTTCCACACTTGGACAATACTTGATGTTGTGTTTCATGTTGAAATGTTGTTAGTTTTTTTTTTTTTTTTTAAAGTCTAATTATTTTTTGTATTACACCCCTTGATTCTTCTTGTCATAGACACTCCAGAAAAAAACTGGAGTAGGGTTTGCATACTCGCAGCAATCCTTAAAGGGAACCTGTCACCCCCAAAATCGAAGGTGAGCTAAGCCCACCGGCACCAGGGGCTTAGCTACAGCATTCTGTAATGCTGTAGATAAGCCCTCGATGTATCCTGAAAGATGAGATAAAGAGGTTAGATTATACTCACCCAGGGGCGGTCTGATCCGATGGGCGTTGCGGTCTGGTCCAGCGCCTCCCATCTTCTTAGGATGACGTCCTCTTCTGGTCTTCACACTGTGGCTCCGGCACAGACATACTTTGTCTGCTCTGTTGAGGACAGAGCAAAGTACTGCAGTGCGCAGGTGCTGGGCCTCTCTGACCTTTCGCGCCTGCGCACTGCAGTATTTTGCTCTGCCCTCAACAGGGAAGACAAAGTATGTCTGTGCCGGAGCCACAGCGTGAAGACCAGAAGAGGACGTCATCCTAAGAAGATGGGAGGCCCCGGACCGCGATGCCCATCGGACCAGACCGCAGCAGGACCGCCCCTGGGTGAGTATAATCTAACCTCTTTTTCTCACCTTTCAGGATACATCGGGGGCTTATCTACAGCATTACAGAATGCTTTAGATAAGCCCCTGATGCCGGTGGGCTTAGCTCCCCTTCGATTTTGGGGGTGACAGGTTCCCTTTAACTTTAAGCAGTCACTGACTATAGGGGGCCTCCTACTATAAACCACTTTTTCTCATGGATCCTATTCCTCTTTATTGTCAAAAGAAAGCCATCTGCCAAAAATGCAACCAAAATGCTTGATCAATTCTTTGTGCAATACTGTGCATTGTAGTAACAGAAGAGCGGTAGATGCTGCTCCAGATGTTACTGATATGTAAGACTACAATGGAACATAAGATCAGTATTAGAAAAGTAAAACAAAGTATTTGTAAAGTTACTCAGCGTTATATAAATCTTAAGAAAAAAAAACTTGTCTTTTGAATCCCTTGAGTGATCCGTGAGAGACTTCCCCTCTATTACTCACTCCAGTTGGTGGAGTTACGAATTATGTCAATGATGTACAATTAAAAAAAAATGCGTTATATTATACTACTTGTATGCCCCCAAATTTTAGGCTCTGTACTTGTTTTTGTATGTTAAAACTAAAATGTAATAAGTTTGTTCTTCTTGCTCTAATGTGCCCACAAACCCTGAAGAGCGCGAATGTAGTTGCTCGAGAAAGCTGGATGGTTTTAATTTACTGCTCATATTGGGGTGCAAAATTTACATAATTCTAACTCCATTCATAACAGTGAGCCTCATTGGATCTGCTTTCAGATGAGTGTTTTTCACGATACATGTGCGGGCCTCAATGCACGGACCTACAGCGGGTCAGGAGTGTATTGTGGTCTGTATACGTAGCATGGAAAACTCGGATCTGAAAACGGTCATACCTCGCAGGGGCCACGTGAGTACGAGATGGGACGTCACTGTAGGAACAGTAAGGACCACTAGGGTCATGAGTAGGTTAAGAAGTAGGTAATGTTTTTTTCCCACTCTTATTTTTATAACATTTCATTCCATATTTGGTAACATGTGAAAAATCTGGATATTCCCTTGAAACAGTAAAAAGATTATAAAGCAAAAAATATTTTTTTTTTAGTCCTGTTAGTGGCTGTGCTCAAGCTCAACAGTAACTCCATGTGGCTGCAAAGCTCGGTGCTTGGCTTCTTTGCGGGTGCCACATAGAGAATGACTTGTTTTCACCGGAAGAATCCCTTTCTACTGACTTTGGAGATACTTTGCATGACTTCAGTGTGCACTGATCTGGAGGTCTGTCTTTTATCCTCCAGTTACATCCAAAGCAAAAGCAAAAAAGTTCTGAACGGTGTAACTGTTTAAGGGCTTATGATCCATGGTTCTCTAATGGGTAATGGCAGAAGGCTGAGACTTTTGGATGTGACTTGTGTGCTCATGCAAAACAAGTTAGAAAATTTGTGCAAAAATATTCAATCTGATTTGTAAAGTTGTATTGTACAACGTAAATTGAGTTTCTTTATGTAATGATAAATAAAATGCAGTTCAGATTCACGGCTTGTCTTTAAGGGAATGAAGTGGTAGGGGGGGACTAAAAATACCTGCACTGTATGGCTAAAAGTATGTGACCCTCCTTCTTCCATATCTTGAGTTCAGCTGTTTAGGTCACAACCATTGGAAGCGGGTGCATAATATCCAACACTCGTAACTTCTGTAAGCGAACATTGGCATTAAGACGGCCATATACATTAGATGTCTGTCGGCCAAATAAATGGTGCTTCAGCTTACAGCCATCTTGGTTGACTCTTCCATAGACGGGAGCTCTCGTTCGGACCAGCGCTCCTGTGTTCTCTATGAGAAAGCCGCCGTCTTATCTCTGGGAGAACAATGCGATCACCAGTCCGAAATCGGACATGTGCGATCGACATCTACTGACCATCAATCGGTCATTGCTGCCGTACACGTTACACCGTCAAGTGAACTTGTTGATATCGGCGGGTTCGGCCAACATTAGTCTAATGTGTATGGGGGTCCTTAAGTGTGGGTCATTAGTGGAAAAACTCGATCCCCTGAACTGGAGCACTGATTAGTAGCCCGACCTTCTCCTCTATCACCAGTGTCTGATCTCACAAATGCTTTTTTGGCTAAATAGGCACAAATTCTGGCACCCACTCAGATCTTGTGAACAGTCTTCCCAGTAGAGTGATGGCTGCAAAAGAGACACAAGGGATGTCCAAAGAGCGGATTAGTGTTTGTCAGGTGTCTATATCTGTTTCGCCATATCGTGTGTTCCTATTCTGTTATTGTGGTCTCCCTGTTATGATCCGGTGACCTTGGAGCCGCATGGAACTTTCTCTGGAGTTGGTGGAAACTGTACTGACCGCAAATCCTGAACTTAACACTGCAACTAGAAGTAGCCGTGGGGTGTGCCTAACAAATCCCAGACAACTCGACACAGCCGGAGGACTAAATACCCCTATAGATGGAAGTAGGAATTCTTCCTTGCCTCAGAGCAGAACCCCAAAGGATAGGCAGCCCCCCACAAATATTGACTGTGAGTAGTAGAAGAAAGACACACGCAGGCAGGAAACAGGATTTAGCAAAAGAGGCCACTCTAGCTAGATAGGAAAGGATAGGACAGAATACTAAGCGGTCAGTATTAAAACCCTTCCAAAAAATATCCACAGCAGATAATACAAAAAATTCCACCCTCTAACTAAAGATGTGGAGCGTATATCTGCAACTCCTGAGAATCCAACAAGACTGAGAAAACACTGACACAATCTAAGCTGGACAAGAGAAAATAAATGAAAAGCACAGAATTATTAAGCACACAGCATGTGTGCCACAGAAACGAAAACCAGACACTTATCTTTGCTGAATTGGCAGCAAGGCAGGAGGAACCAGACAAACATCCAAAACCTCCCAGAACCATGGACAACTGGAAAGGACTAATGAATCCTGCACATCTAAGTATCCCAGTCAGAACTGCAATCAGCAGATACACCTGACCAGGACTGCAAGCCAGGGACAACTGCATTACCACCTACAACCACTGGAGGGAACCCAAAAGCAGAATTCACAACATCTCCCACCTTGTCTATGGGGAGAACTGATTTGGATGCTTTTGCGAATTACCCTTGACTTCATCAGGTAACGGCACATGAGAGCAACTTATGGTTTGGATTAAGATGTCTGCAGACACCTGGGGTGTATCTGCTCTGATGTAAGGGTATGCGCACACGTTGCGGATTGGCCTGCTGAATCTTCCGCACAGAATCTGCATCTCTTGGCAGAAAACGCAGGCCAAAATGCTTGCGGATTTAATGCGGAATTGATGCAGGTTTCTTGCGGATTACTTGCCGATTTGTTGCAGATTGTCATGCATTTTTTTGATGTGCGGATTTGCCTTACTCAATGGGTGCCTTAGTCAATGGGTGCAGAAATGCTGCGGAAAATAAATGCAGCGAATCTGCACTGATTTTTCCACAGCATGTGCAAAGCAATTCTCAAATTCCCATTGACTATCATTGTTACTGTACTACACGGCAGATTTGATGCAATTTCTCGCATCCAAAAACTCTGCGGAAACGCTTCAAAATTCACAACGTGTGCACACAGTGCCACAGTGTGAAAGCAAAACAAAAACGGTCAGATACCCAGACTGCAGTTAATCACATGGTAGGATTAGATGCATCAGATTAGCAGGTAGTATCTCACTTTAGACTTAGATACAGCAGCACCATTGCATGGTGACAGGAAAACTACTGAGGATTTCGCACTTTCAGAGACCTTTACTCTGCAGATTACATATCCCGTGTTTGCCTCTGGAGCTGTGAATAGTTGGCAATGATAGAGGGGCCGGGCTTCGCCTCTCCCTGTTCTTTGGCCCCAGGAAGGAGATTTTGTAGAGCAGTGCTGAATATAGCATTCTCCGCGGCTGCAGAACGGTGAGTGTTCAGCTGGCTATGCCTCAACTAAACTTAGCAAAACTGATCAAATAATCCTTATTTTTGTTCCTGGCTCTTAAAAAGAGCAGTGCGGCCTGAGAAACTGATCAGGTAGAAGCTGCAAAAATCCGGGCTTGGACTGTGGCCTAAAAAAGTGATAAAGCTTCCAATCTTGGGGTCCTCTACCACATGTGGTGGAGCAAAAAAGTTTTTTTTTTAGGGTTTTTTGCAAATCAATCAGTACTTGCACTGATAATGATGGCGCTGCTTGCGATGTAGTTTAAAAGGATTTAACCCTTACTGGCAAGTAAAGTACTTGGAAGCATGCGCATCAGGGATCTGGTGTCTCCATCTGTCATGGGGTCAGAAGGGAAAGCAGGTACAGATCCTTTTATGACCTCGTTCACACTTGTTTGAATCTGCCGGTATTTTGCAGTAGAGTTTGTAAGCTGTGATGTGTAAACGAAACAGAAAAGTGGTAAACGGAGGATTTGCCCCTTTTATGTATATTTGGGCACAATACTGGTATTGTCTTAGAAGTAATAATGCAAAATGCAGACCACAATATGTAAAGTGTGCGAGGGTCGTCCGTATACAGACCGTATAATACGGCCACCCAGGGCTCGTTCACACAAGGGCATTATACATACACTAGATGGTGGCCCGATTCTAACGCATCGGGTATTCTAGTATATGCATGTCCACGTAGTATATTGCCCGTCCACGTAGTACATTGCCCAGCCACGTAGTATATTGCCCAGACACGTAGTATATTGGCCAGCCACGTAGTATATTGCCCAGTCACGTAGTATATTGCCCAGCCACGTAGTACAGTGCCTACAAGTAGTATTCAACCCCCTGCAGATTTAGCAGGTTTAATAAGATGCAAATAAGTTAGAGCCTTCAAACTTCAAACAAGAGCAGGATTTATTAACAGATGCATAAATCTTACAAACCAAAAAGTTTTGTTGCTCAGTTAAATTTTTATAAATTTTAAACATAAAAGTGTGGATCAATTATTATTCAACCCTTAGGTTTAATATTTTGTGGAATAACCTTTGTTTGCAATTACAGCTAATAATCATCTTTTATAAGACCTGATCAGGCCGGCACAGGTCTCTGGAGTTATCTTGGCCCACTCCTCCATGCAGATCTTCTCCAAGTTATCTAGGTTCTTTGGGTGTCTCATGTCTTAATCTTGAGCTCCTTCCACAAGTTTTCAATTGGGTTAAGGTCAGGAGACTGACTAGGCAACTGCAACACCTTGATTTTTTGCCTCTTGAACCAGGCCTTGGTTTTCTTGGCTGTGTGCATTGGGTCGTTGTCTTGTTGGAAGATGAAATGACGACCCATCTTAAGATCCTTGATGGAGGAGCGGAGGTTCTTGGCCAAAATCTCCAGGTAGGCCGTGCTATCCATCTTCCCATGGATGCGGACCAGATGGCCAGGCCCCTTGGCTGAGAAACAGCCCCACAGCTTGATGCTGCCACCACCATGCTTGACTGCAGGGATGGTATTCTTGGGGTCGTATGCAGTACCATCCAGTCTCCAAACGTCACGTGTGTGGTTGGCACCAAAGATCTCGACCTTGGTCTCATCAGACCAGGGAACCTTGAACCAGTCATTCTCAGAGTCCTCCAAGTGATCATGAGCAAACTGTAGACGAGCCTTGACATGACGCTTTGAAAGTAAAGGTACCTTACGGGCTCGTCTGGAACGGAGACCATTGCGGTGGAGTACGTTACTTATGGTATTGACTGAAACCAATGTCCCCACTGCCATGAGATCTTCCCGGAGCTCCTTCCTTGTTGTCCTTGGGTTAGCCTTGACTCTTCTGACAAGCCTGGCCTCGGCACGGGAGGAAACTTTCAAAGGCTGTCCAGGCCGTGGAAGGCTAACAGTAGTTCCATAAGCCTTCCACCTCCGGATGATGCTCCCAACAGTGGAGACAGGTACGCCCAACTCCTTGGAAAGGGTTTTGTACCCCTTGCCAGCCTCGTGACCCTCCACGATCTTGTCTCTGATGGCCTTGGAATGCTCCTTTGTCTTTCCCATGTTGACCATGTTTGAGTGCTGTTCACAAGTTTGGGGAGGGTCTTAAATAGTCAGAAAAGGCTGGAAAAAGAGATAATTAATCCAAACATGTGAAGCTCATTGTTCTTTGTGCCTGAACTACTTCTTAATACTTTAGGGGAACTAAACAGAATTCTGGTGGGTTGAGGGGTTGAATAATAAATGACCCTCTGAAAAAACTTTTCCCAATTTAAAAAAAAAATAAACAAAGAAATAACATTCTTTTTTGCTGCAGTGCATTTCACACTTCCAGGCTGATCTACAGTCCAAATGTCACAATGCCAAGTTAATTCCAAATGTGTAAACCTGCTAAATCTGCAGGGGGTTGAATACTACTTGTAGGCACTGTATATTGCCCAGCCACATAGTATATTGCCTAGCCACGTAGAATATTGCCCAGCCACGTAGAATATTGCCCAGCCACGTAGAATATTGCCCAGCCACGTAGTATATTGCCCAGCCACGTAGTATATTGTCCACCCACGTAGTATATTGCCCAGTGACGTAGTATACAGCACAGAGCCATGTAGTATATTGCCCAGCCACGTAGTATATTGCCCAGTGACGTAGTATACAGCACAGAGCCACGTAGTATATTGCACAGCGACGTATATTGCCCAGCCACGTATGTCACAGGTTAAAAAATAAACATACTCACCTAACGATCCGAGGGCCCCTTGTAGGTTAACATACTCACCATTCTGGTCGCTGCTCCTCAGCGTCCCGTCTCTCGGCCTCCTGGGATCCAACGGCTCTGTGCCGATGGGCGCACGGCTGCCGCCATCTTGCGTTCCCAGGATGCATTGCGAAATTACCCAGATGACTTAGCGGTCTCGCGAGACCGCTAGGTCTTCTGGGTAATTTCGCAATGCATCGCTGGGAAAGGAAGATGGCGGCGAGCGCCTCAGCGGACAACGGAGGGTGAGTATAGCAGGTTTTGGGTTTTTTTAACATTACTTTTTTTTTTTACTATTGATGCCGCATAGGCAGCATCAATAGTAAAAGGTTGGGGACACACAGGGTTAATAGCGGCGGTAACGGAGTGCGTTACCCGTGGCATAACGCGGTCCGTTACCGCCGCTATTAACCCTGTGTTAGCGGTAACCGGAGGGGAGTATGGAGCCGGGGACAGTGACTGCAGGAAGCATGGAGCGGGGAGTATGGACCGGAGCGCCGCGGACACTGACTGCGGAGAGTATGGAGCAGAACGCTGGGGACAGTGACTGCGGGGAGTATGGAGCGGACACTGACTGCGGAGAGTATGGAGCAGAGCGCCGGGGACAGTGACTGCGGGGAGCATGGAGCGGAGCGCCGGGGACACTGACTGCGGGGAGTATGGAGCGGAGCGCCGGGGACACTGCGGGGGGTATATAGCGGAGCACCGGGGACACTGCGGGGAGTATGGAGCGGGCGCCGGGGACACTTCAGGGAGCTGGGAGTATGGAGCGGGCGCCGGGGACACTGCGGGGAGCTGGGAGTATGGAGCGGGCACCGGCCACTGACTGCGGGGAGTAAGGAGTGGCCATTTTCTTCCGGACTGTGCCCGTCGCTGATTGGTCGTGGCTGTTTTGCGGCGACCAATCAGCGACTTGGATTTCCATGATAGAGGCCACGACCAATGAATATCCGTGACAGAAGGACAGACGGAAGTACCCCTTAGACAATTATATGGTAGATGCGGTGTCCTTGTCAAAATTGGATACCAAACAGACAGCACTCGGAACAATGTAACTCTATGGGGTTGTTTTTAAAAAAAAAATAAAAATTTTTTTCACAGACCTAAGTGTCCGTGTGGGAAAAATATCAGCATGGACTATAATTTTCCGCGTATTGGATGATACTCGCTCAACATGTCTATTGGTGCGCAAAAGAAATCTGATCCCATGTTTTTCCGCATTGCAACTGATTTTTACTTCTACAGTTTCTATCATTAACATAGGGAAATAGATTCGGTCTTGAAATTATTTTCTTACCTGCTGATGTATAAAAATGGATGTTGCATGGATTTCATACAGACGTAAGAATGACGCAGGGGTGAAATGCTGATGACCATGCAAATTAAAATTAGCCCCTTTTTTTCATGCGCTCCTCTGAACCTTCATGTGACTGGTGTCTTAAATTATTATTTTTACTTTACACTACAAAATATTGAGGGTTTTTTTTCATTTATGCAGCTCTTCAGAGCAGATCTTAAATATTCTTTCAGAAATTGGATTAGGCTGATCTTTTTCATGGTTCACCTGCCACATCCGGATACTTGTTTAAGTCACTTTTCACAAACTCAGCAATTTTTTAGTTGAGATGATGATAAACCCAAAAATGACAAATGCCTATGTAACATAGTAACATAGTTAGTAAGGCCGAAAAAAGACATTTGTCCATCCAGTTCAGCCTATATTCCATCATAATAAATACCCAGATCTACGTCCTTCTACAGAACCTAATAATTGTATGATACAATATTGTTCTGCTCCAGGAAGACATCCAGGCCTCTCTTGAACCCCTCGACTGAGTTCGCCATCACCACCTCCTCAGGCAAGCAATTCCAGATTCTCACTGCCCTAACAGTAAAGAATCCTCTTCTATGTTGGTGGAAAAACCTTCTCTCCTCCAGACGCAAAGAATGCCCCCTTGTGCCCGTCACCTTCCTTGGTATAAACAGATCCTCAGCGAGATATTTGTATTGTCCCCTTATATACTTATACATGGTTATTAGATCGCCCCTCAGTCGTCTTTTTTCTAGACTAAATAATCCTAATTTCGCTAATCTATCTGGGTATTGCAGTTCTCCCATCCCCTTTATTAATTTTGTTGCCCTCATTTGTACTCTCTCTAGTTCCATTATATCCTTCCTGAGCACCGGTGCCCAAAACTGGACACAGTACTCCATGTGCGGTCTAACTAGGGATTTGTACAGAGGCAGTATAATGCTCTCATCATGTGTATCCAGACCTCTTTTAATGCACCCCATGATCCTGTTTGCCTTGGCAGTTGCTGCCTGGCACTGGCTGCTCCAGGTAAGTTTATCATTAACTAGGATCCCCAAGTCCTTCTCCCTGTCAGATTTACCCAGTGGTTTCCCGTTCAGTGTGTAATGGTGATATTGATTCCTTCTTGTGAAAGCATTATTTATTTTTTTTACTTTGTTTATTGAAAATATACATAAGAACAAACACATTTCCGATGTCCATAAACAGGAGTACACTTTATTACACTGGTTTACAAAATTAGAACAATTTATGAATTAGTAGTGTTCATTCCCATGTCTCCAGCAATGTTACACTGTGGTTATATATTTCACATACATCTAACCACACATTCTAACTTATCTCAGTATACATCTACTGGATTGCATATAACATCGACCTCGAAACTAGACCGATACCCAATAACTATTTACATAACAATAACTAAAAATTAGCATTTCTGATGGAAAATCCGACACACCTGTAAATATGGTTTGGGCACCCCCTCCACGTCGATATTCTTAGGCACTTGTTAGATTGTGACAGGTGTTAAGTTCCAGAAGTCCCATATTTTATCGAATTTCCCAGGGCACCCTGTATTTTGCATATACCAAAAAAGATGCACCCCCGCACCGCTGCGATCAACTGGCCCTTGGGAAAATCCAACCTTTTGTGCTATTGCCAATAATATCCTTTATTCAAACCAATAGGGTGCTGCATCCAAAAAAAAAGTGCGCAATGTTCGTAGAAAAAATGAAAAGGAATGGAGCACACTTACCTAGGTAAAATAGTCACCACTTTATTTGGACATATATAAAAAGACAGCAGGGAGGCATGTGAACAAGGAAGGACGACGGCCGTTTCGTGCCCACGGCACTTCAACGGGTCCTGCAATAGTCGGCACAGTCCTCTGGAAGCTGTTCAGGTAGAGTTGTTATAGGAGGGAGAGTGTATTTTAGAGCAGGCATATAGGCAGTGTTTAACATTGCCTTGGCAGTACATGTATACCGCTGCTGCACCATTAAAAGAAAAGTCATTTTCAGGGCTACATACTGTCCTTTCTCTAGTAAAACCGCTATTACCTGCATTTAGGGTAGGCATAGCTCGTAGAGGAGGGATAGTTTTGGACTAGAGGTATATAGGCAGGGTTTAATATTTCTATTGCAGTACTTGTATACTGCTGCTGCACAATTTTTTTTCACTATTAATATGGAAATTTTGAAGTCAGACATTATATACCTAATTTAGGGCGAGGTGAAACTGTACCTATTGCGGGAACACATCAAACACCTTTCCACAAGACCTAGCTTTCTATCCCACTTTGCAAGGGGGATGCGGGACACCGCTTTTGAAGCTGGAACAGTACCAACAGGTGATCATTTCGATGGTAGGTATTGCTTCCAGTATGTTTTCCAATACCAACCTGTCTTCCATATCATGCATTTTCACTAGCCAAGAGTTTGGACCACATAATCCTCACCCTGATCCTCCTTCATTCCACCATGGCAAGTCCCAGGAGACAAGTGATCCCACACTCGGACACCATTTATTGATTCTGGCCCCTCATCCTGCCTGTTTCAAGAGGAACATTAGGAGATCGTGTGTAGTGATGCCCAAGTATTTGAGCAGCCCCGGTCGGAACAAGAGCTAGATGATTATGAGACACAGTTGCCAACAAGTGATGTTGTTAAGTCAACAAGTCAGGAGGACCTGTGTGCGGAAGTGGAAGATGTGGACGATGAAATCACTGACCCAACCTTTGAAGGTGCCATGCAAAGCAAGAAGAGCAGTGCAAAGGGGAGGATCTGCAGCACCGAAACAGGAAGAGAGAGGCAGTAGGGTGGTCAGAGGGAGAAGGCGGTAGTTTCCCAGAGTACCCATGCATTACAAGTTCCCAGGCGATTGGTTAGGTGTTCCCCTGTCTGACACTTTTAGAGTGCAGATGATAAACAAAAGGCCATTGGCAACCTGTGCCATACCAAGATCAGTAAGGGCCAGACCACCACCAGCATACTCATTCAGGCACATGTCATCAAAGCACTCGACTAGGTGGACCATACTCCTGGGTCCACAATTGCTTGCCAATCTCATGTCCAGGACAAAAGTGCAGATGCTACCCGTCCTGCACCTGTTAACATTGGCAAGCACCATAATCAACCATGTGCAATTCTTTGTCCCAGGACAGTGTTCAGCTGTTCCTGTTTCAGGCCTTGGAATGCAAATGGAAATACTCAGCCACCCACCCCCAGGCCTAATCAGTAAATGGGCACATTTCCAGAATGCTTGCCCTTTAAAAGTTGCCACCACTATTTTTCTGGTGCGCCGTCCCCGCCTTACATCAGCACGTGTCCCATTACATCACCTATGCAGATGTGGGGACCACGCACTGGAACTCCACATCACACATTCTAGCAAGGCTTTGTGAGCAGCAGAGGGCAGTAGTTGAATATGAGCTACAACATGCCTGTCGGTATTAGTCAGCTTCTGCACATAATCGACTAGTGGGCATGGATGTCTTTTATTTGTGAGGTTCTATAAAACTTTGAGGAGTCAACCAAGTTGCTTAGCAGCGATGACGCCATAATCCGTGTAACCATCCCGCTTCAGTGTCTACTCAAATTCTCGCTGCTCACAAAGAGGAAGCTTTGGATGTCAAGAAGGAGGAAGAAAGTACACAGTGATACTAAGCCCAGCCGCATCTCCTCTTCTCAGCTCGGATTGGGTGATAATGAGGAGGATTAACTGGAGATGGTTGCCTGCTCTACAGAGGGTACTAACCACACCAGCTTCATCCCATCTGTTCATCATGGATGGGCTGAAGAGGAGGAGATGGAGAGTCGTCCTGGTGAGTGAGGACAGGGAAATCTTGTTTGTTGGGAGTGTCGCACACATGACTGACTATGTTCTGCTGCCTTTCCTATGACCCTCACATTATATGGATTTTGGCTAACAGTTACTGGTTGTTCATCCTTCTTGACCGATGCTGCAAGGAAATTTTTTTCATCTCTCCTTCTGTGGTGGAGAGGGCTAGTAAAATTGTGCAGTACCAGAAGACCGTAATAGAACAATTAGTACAAAAATTCCCATGTGATAATGCTGGCAGCAGAGGTAATAGATCCTTGGGCAACTAGGGAGGAGAGACGAGGGAGACACACACCAAATCCAACAGAGCAAGAGGAACACTATCAAAGGTCTGGGACTGTTTCATTAAACCCTCCAGACCCTGATTGTGGTGTGGTCTGACAAGGAGGGAAAAGTTTTGGAAGATGGTGAAGGAGTTTCTAGCAGACCGTATCAGCGTCCTCCATGATACTTCTGCACCGTACAACTATTGGGTATACAAGCTGGACTGCCCTTTATGCCTTGGAGGTGCTGGCCTGTCCTGCCTCTAGTGTTTTGTCAAAGGGGATTTTTAGGGCCGCAGGTGGCATAACTGATAGGTGCATCCACCTGTCAACTGAAAATGCTGACAGGCGCTTATCAAAATAAACAAGGCCTGGATTTGCCCAGACTTCTCAACCCCTCCGGATTGCATCAGTGGAACATAAAGCCAATTCAAATGTTCCATCATGCAGCCCTCCTTCATAATTTTCACAGGATGTGTATGAGGCCTACCTCTACAATTCTCTTACATGTATACCCCCAGGAGTAAATGTTTTTATTTTCTTGTGTTTAGTGCATAGGCTTTATGAATCTACAAGTCCCACTACCTAACAATTTTAACAAACATATATGGGGCCCTCCTTTATGTCTAATCTAAGGTATATTGGCAGTGGTGTAACTAGAGTCTCATGGACCTCTGTTCAAGATTTGGACAGTCCCCCCGTCATTAATATATAAATAAATGCACCCTCCATCCTTGTATGTACAGTGGCATGTAAAAGTTTTGGTACCACTGGTCAAAACTACTGTTATTGTGAACAGTTAAGTTGAAGATGAAATGATCTCTAAAAGCCTAAAAGACACATTTCCTTTGTATTTTAGGCAAACAAAAAATGTCATTTTTTTACATTTTAAAAATTACAAAAAGGAAAATGAGCAAAAGTTTGGCCACCCTTGGAGATTTGTGTACTCAGATAATTTGACAAGGTTTCAGACCTCAATTTGCTTGTTAGTTATGGCTTGTTCACCATCATTAGGAAAGGCCAGGTGATGCAAATTTCCCAGCTTTATAAAAACTCAGACTCCTTTAACCTTACGCAAAAAAAGAGCAGCCATGAATTCTTCTAAGTAGGTGCCTAGCACTCTGAAAATAAAAATGGTGGAGGCCCACAAAGAAGAAGGCTATAAAAAGATAGCAAAGCGTTTTCCCTTTCCTCCATTCAAAATGTAATTAAGAAATGGCAGCTAATAGGAACAGTGGAGATCAAGATAAGGTCTGGAAAACCAAGCAAAATTTCAGTGAGATCTGCTCGTAGGATTGCTAGAAAGGCAACCCGCAGTTGACTGCAAAAGACTTTCAGGAAGATTTATCAGACTCTGGAGTTGTGTGTCACATTGTTCTACTGTTCAAAGACACCAGTCATCGGAAGAAAACCTCTCCTGCATCCTTACCATAAAATTCAGCATCCATAGTGTGCAAAAGAACATATAAACAAACCTGATGCATTTTGGAAGCAAGCCCTGTGGACCAATGAGGTTAAAATAGAACTCTTTGACCACATTGATCAAAGGTATATGTGGAGAAAACGGGCACAGAATTTCAGGAAAAGAACCTCTCGCCAACCATTAAATATGGGGGTGGATCTATCATGCTTTGGGTTGTGTTGCAGCTAATAGGACGGGGCTGTAACAGAAAAAAACCCTAAAAACAATTACTTTATTTGATATTTAATAAAAGAACACAAAACGTATACAAATTAAAGCTGATCCCTATTGAGATACTAATGCATCCCTATCCTTAAAACTACCTGACAGCTTGAGGTTGGCACCCTAGATAAAATTGAGAAATGGCGCCCCCGCTCCACAGTAGCTGTCCCTAATCAGCCCTAGAAAACCCTACACTGTACCTAATGATAACCAGTAATTTAAACTATCATTCAGTATATAGGTATTGCAAACTATTGCTTATATTAACTGAAAGCATAGGAAAGGAGGGTGAAAATCTCTTCATCCTGTCTCCTAGTTATAACCAGACCAATTGGTATATTGGATCATGGCCACAATGTGAAAACCACAAGTGGCCACAACCGTAGAATTGTGCAATTTAGCAGCAAGAGGCCCTCTGCGTGGTGTCCGCCTCTGGTTGCAAGACATAGAAATTTCTGTTATGTCTACAATGTTTTTATGACTGAAAAATTGTTTTAAATATTAACATGATTATAAAGAATTTACAACTGTGTTAACATAAAATAATTCATACTGAAGAGCTGCCCACAAAAATTTAAAATCGCCACATCAAAAAACACATTAAGGCAGTGTGGTCACATTATAGGGGTCCAACAATAGCATAATACAAAACCTATCAATGCAAATACAACAGTGACTAGGTGAGTAAAAGGTAGAAAAGACTACACAGATAATGATTACAATGCTTCTATTACAGATTCTTGGTTATAAGGACTTTATAATACCCACTGCCTAGTACCCTGACATGTTTCGCATATTGCTTAGTCAGCCCTGAATGAGGGGACCCCCTGATGAAGCATTACACGAAACATAGGCCAGGGCACTGTGTGTGACATGGTTCATTGGCATGGCGTATGGTGAGAATTCTATTCATTGTCCTTCAGGACTTATTATACAGAAGCTATGCAAGAGAGAATAGAGTAATACATCCACCATGGAGTAAATTTATCACAAAATAGAATTATAATTACAACAAAAAAGGCGCTTACATATTAATGGCATAATTGCCAAGTGACAGAATTATAGCAAGAGAAAACAGGTGCAGCAAAAGTACAACACCACTAAAACAGTGCAAGAGGTAAGGATATTTTTGTTTCCATACATATCACTATAAAGTGACAATGCAGTAATGGGTCCAATCCATATCAAAATAAAGTGACAGTGCAATGATGGATCCAAAAACCCAGTGTGGTCAGGTCAGCATAGATACAGTGTATCATCAAGTGAGGTATTTGTCCAAAACTGAACATTAGCCCTGGAAGAAGCCCACGCGAAACGCGCGTCGGAGTGGCGTGTGCGGCAATCCTTACAGCCATGGGTAAGAGGATTAATATTATGTGACTAGGTTGTGGCCTAATGTTCAGTTTTGGACAAATACCTCCATCCATATCAAAATAAAGTGACAGTGCAATGATGGATCTAAAAACCCAGTGTGGTCAGGTCAGCATAGATACAGTGTATCATCAAGTGAGATATTTGTCCAAAACTGAACACTAGCCCTGGAAGAAGCCCACGCGAAACGCGCGTCGGAGTGGCGTGTGCGGCACTCCTTACAGCCATGGGTAAGAGGATTAATATTATGTGACTAGGTTGTGGCCTAATGTTCAGTTTTGGACAAATACCTCCATCCATATCAAAATAAAGTGACAGTGCAATGATGGATCTAAAAACCCAGTGTGGTCAGGTCAGCATAGATACAGTGTATCATCAAGTGAGATATTTGTCCAAAACTGAACACTAGCCCTGGAAGAAGCCCACGCAAAACGCGCGTCGGGGTGGCGTGTGCGGCACTCCTTACAGCCATGGGTAAGAGGATTAATATTATGTGACTAGGTTGTGGCCTAATGTTCAGTTTTGGACAAATACCTCCATCCATATCAAAATAAAGTGACAGTGCAATGATGGATCTAAAAACCCAGTGTGGTCAGGTCAGCATAGATACAGTGTATCATCAAGTGAGATATTTGTCCAAAACTGAACACTAGCCCTGGAAGAAGCCCACGCAAAACGCGCGTCGGGGTGGCGTGTGCGGCACTCCTTACAGCCATGGGTAAGAGGATTAATATTATGTGACTAGGTTGTGGCCTAATGTTAAGTTTTGGACAAATACCTCCATCCATATCAAAATAAAGTGACAGTGCAATGATGGATCCAAAACCCAGTGTGGTCACGTCAGCATAGTACCTCTTGCACTGTTTTAGTGGAGTTTGTACCTTTGCTGCGCCTGGTTTCCCTTGCTATAATTCTGTCACTTGACAATTATGCCATTAATATGTAAGTGCTTTTTTTGTTTTGTTTTATTTATAATGAAATTTTGTGATAAATTTACTCCATGGTGGATGTATTACTCTGTTCTCTCTTGCTTGTCTACAATCTGGTGGGAGTATATCCACAGCTATTGCGATGAGTGGTTTGGGCAATTAGCCGAGCACCACTATCGGCACTATATTAAGATTTTGTATTCCTCATACAGAGGTAGTATTGTTATAGAGGTTACTACATTGCTGGATATGTAGTATGGTGTTTTTAGCAGAAGTATTGTAGTATTCATTTCTGTAATCTTTTATTCCTTTTTATCTATTGGTTATTAATTATATGAATTCTTGGCAATAACTTTGAACACGAATGTTTGGCTGGCAACTACACACAATGTGCATTACCCAATAAAGTGCAAAAGCCACCAAACGATGAAGGTCACTGTCATGTGGTAAGATGTTGCACAAGAGGTGCTCGCCGGCACAAACTAGGTAAACTGCTTGCAAACCAAGAATAAGCAATGAAATCATGGCTGTAGAACGACAGATTAATCGCTGCCCTGGTCCGGGACCTGGGCTGGACCTTTATTAATCAGACATACAATTAGCACAAACCACTTTCTAAGTATTGCCGACAGTCATGCGTGAATCTCAAGATATAAAAAAATAAGTTCAATGGTGCGGAATGTAGCACTTGGAATATACAGTGGCTTGCAAAGTATTCACCCCGCTTGGCATTTTTTGTATTTTGCTACCTCATAACCTGGAATACTTTTTTTTTTTTTTTGAGGGTTTGCATAAGTTCATGTAAAAAAAAAAAACAAGCCTACAAGGGTGAACATTGGGTTTTCTTTTTATGACGAAGCAAACAACAACTAGGACAAAATAACTGAGAACTTCAGCGTGCATAACTATTCACCTCCCCCTCCTAAAGTCAGTACTGTGTAGAGCCTCCTTTTGAGGCAATTACAGCTGCAAATTGCTTTGGATAAGTCTCCATGAGCTTTCCACATCTTGCCATTGGGATTTTTGCCCATTCCTCAAGGCGAAACTGCTCCAGTTCCTTCAAGCTAGATGGTTTCCTCTGGTGAACAGCAATCTTCTAGTCTGACTACATATTCTCAATTGGATTAAGGTCTGGACTTTGACTAGGCCACTCCAAAACATTTACACGTTTCCCCTTAAACCACTCGAGTGTTGCTTTAACAGTATGCTTTGAGTCAGTGTTCCTCAAGTCTGGTCCCCAAGAGCCACCAACAGGTTATGGTTTCAGGATTAGTATTGCTCAGGTGATAATTTCATCCCCTGGACAGGCAAGAATTCCATCACCTGTGCAATACTTAGGAAATCCTGAATACATGACCTGTTGGTGGTTCTTGAGGACTGGAGTTGGGGAACCCTGCTTTGAGTCATTGTCTTGTTGGAAGGTAAACCTCTGTCCCAGTCTCAAATCCAATGAGGGTATGTGCACATGATCAGTAAACGCTGCGGCTTGGACGCTGCCTACTTGCGCGGCGTCCAACCAGCAATGTCCACATGTTACAGCATAGTGTATGGGATTTCAAGAAATCCCATGCCCACTATGTGTGCACAGACGCCCATGGATCACCTGCGGAGACGGACATGGGTCGTGTCTTTACAGACCCTGGCAAGTCTATTTCTTACTGAGACGAGAGCCTTCGCAGGATAAATGTCACTCATACAATGTATTGGCGCGATGAATCTGCACGGTTCAATGAACATATGCGGAATCACCTGCGTTCAATATCCGGCAGCACTTTGGACACAGCGGACGTGTGCTGCGTCCAAAGAGCTGACAATACCTGAATCGTGTGCACATATCCTGACAGACTGAAACAGATTTTGCTCAAGAATATCCCTGTATTTCGCACCATCTATTTTCCCTGTCCCTGCTGCCAAAAAACATCCCCACAGCATGATTATGCCTCCACCATATTTCACTGTGGGGATGATGTTCTTGGGGTGATGAGCTGTGTTGGTTTGGCTCCAGACATAGCGTTTACCTTGTTAGTCAGAAAGTTCAATTTTGTTCTCATCTGACCACAGCACCTTCCTCCATACATTTGGGGAGTCTCCCACATGTCTTTTGGCAAATTAAAAAAGAGCCTTACAATTTGTGAGTGTAAGTAAAACCTTTTTTTCGGCCCACTCTTCCATAAAGGCCACCTCTATGGAGTATATGGTTTATTGTGGTTGTATGGACAAACACTTCAGTCTGTGCTTGGGAACTCTGCAGCTCCTTCAGGGTTACCTTTGGTCTCTGGTGCCTCTTATTAATGCCCTCCTTGCCCAGGTTGAGAGTTTTGGTGGGTGGCCCTTACTTGCAGGTTTGTTGTGGTACCATGTTCTTTCCATTTGATGATAATAGATTTGATGGGATTTTTTTATGGGCTTCATAGCAAAAGGGGTGACAACATATTCACATGTCCATTTTTAGTTATTTGTTCCCATAAATGTAGTTTAAATGCACGTGTAGGCAGAAATTACATTTGAATATTTTTTTTTAAACATATAAAAGTGTCCAATATTTTAATAAAAGTGACATATAGCATGATGAAGGAATTACATGAATGTAATAAAAGGGTATTTTAAATTTAATTACCGCATCTTCACTAACTTCACTGGCAGGGCACCAACTTAATCTATTTATGTTTCTGACTTACAGATATGTCTCAGACTTCTAGATGCAGTAGAAAATGGTCAAAAGGCGCCACTTCAGCCATCTGAAATCTATAGTTGAAAGGACATTTTCATAAACCCTACTGCTCTTTCCCAGGATAGGCGATCATTGTTACTTGGCTCCAATTAGCTTCCACACTGACGCTCTAGTCACTGACTGGGGCTGATGGGCACGCAGAGGCTTTGCATGGTGAGTGGCAGCATCCATGCTACATTCAATTGGGACAAGACCCACATGCTTGTGATCACTGGGGGTGTCGGCAATGGGGCCCGCGGCAATATAGTGCCACCGATTTTGTGAGTAGGTGATGGGTTGTGATTGTGGAGAAACACCAGTAATGTGAAGCTTTTGAGTCCCTCTACCACAATTAATATTCGGCTGCACAAGAATTCGTAAAAGTTCCGATGCCAAAATTTTGGCCCATATAAACACGGTAAAGATCAGACAATGATCAAAAATTGTTGTTGGCAGCACATCAAGTAAGCAGTAGATGTACCGCTGATGACATCAGTCTGTAGGGAGACAAACCTATCTTAATATTTTGTTTCCATAGAGTTTACATTGGCCCATGAAAAAGGGTCTTAAAGGAGTGCTACTCAACTTGATATATCATCGGTCAGCGTTTGTTATGGACAGTGTTAACCCACCAGTTGGCATCTTCCCTTCTGGTGGCTTAACGAAACGAGTCAGAAGAGGCTATAATTTGGTCAGGTGCCCCAGATTGTAGTGAAGGATGTTCCTGTGTTGGTCATAAATGTTGAGAATATTATGGTTGGTTCCCTTTGGTAGGACAGTTGTATAAACCTGATATTTTCTCATTGTAGGGTCCGAGGAGCCACGCGACCAACAACATCAAGGGCACCTGAACTAAAGGCATTTGAAAATACCCAGGAATTCCCAAGAAAATGGCCAGCTCCTCAAGCATATCTGGAGTGATGCAATCAGTGGTTGAAAATTTCCAACGCCATCAATTGCCACTGCTATGTGCAGCCGGCCTTGGAGTCACAGCAATTGCTTCTTGGATGTGGTGGAGAAAGAAATATGGAGAGCGGGTGGAGCTGAGAAAAGTAGGTACAGTCTCCCAGATTCTTATATACCCCATCAAGTCATGTAAAGCGATTCCAGTGCAAGAAGCTGAATGTATGGAGCTAGGGTTGAGACATGAAGAACTTGAAGATCGGCACTGGTTGGTGGTGACCGAGGAAGGACAGATGGTGACAGGTCGGCAAGAGCCACGAATTGTCCTAATCTCAGTAACTGGCACTGGAGACTCGTTGTGTCTAGAAGCCCCCGGGATGGAGAAGATATTTGTCCCAGTGGCACAACCCAAGAGCAATAAAATTTTGGACTGCCGAGTATTCAGTCTTGACATCCAGGGTCGGGACTGTGGGGACGAGGTGTCTCATTGGCTGACAACCTACCTTCAGAGTAGTACACCTTACCGCTTGGTGCATTTTGAGCCCAGTGTAATGAAGCCACGGAAGTCCCATGAAACAGAAAAACCATTCCGGGAAAAAGATGTCATTGCCTATCCTGACGCCAGTCCCATAATGCTGCTATCTGACACCTCACTGGAAGAACTCAACAGGCGACTGGAAAATCCTGTCTCGCTCGCCAACTTCCGTCCCAGTATTGTTGTGTCCGGGTGTGAGGCTTTTTCGGAGGATGGTTGGGAAGATGTCAAGGTGGGCACAACAAGACTGAAGAGAGTCATGGCATGTGGTCGATGTATTTTAACCACAGTTGACCCAAATACTGGAGTTATGAGCCGGAAGGAACCACTGGATACACTGAGAACCTTCCGACTGAGTGATGAATCCCTGAGCCACCTCTACAAAAAAGCTCCTCTCTTCGGGCAGTATTATGGGGTGGACAAAACCGGGATGTTCAGAGTTGGAGATCCAGTGTATCTGGTGGTCCGCGGCGGATAAAAACTATTGCCTCTCTTACTTACACAATAAACTGGAATAATCAAATAGCATTTTCCCCCCGAAGCTAAAAATAATGATTCTCCTGACAATCTATACAGCCACCACGACCGCTCTCACATGGGTTACCACTCAACTTGTGGTCCCGAATGGCAAGTCTGGCTAATCGGCCTGAAATCAGACCTCTATGTTTTGTATACGGACCACAATGCTCAGACCAAACACAGGTCTTCTGGCCTGAACTGATGGCCTCCTATAAGCCTAGCAGAACGTTGGTTCAGGTCTGGAAACCCATGGGTGGCCCAGGCATTGCAGAGGTCTCCATTTAGCCTTACTCGGAGACATAGGTTTTGAGATACATAACTACAATTGCTGCTCAAGACCGTCGGGAGTGTTGGTCTTATCGGTTGTCACTCGGCTTTCTCTAAAATGCATAGCTAGATGAAAAAAAGTTGGAATATGACAACTTTATATTAACCAGGAACTTTTTACTTAAAGGGTTAAATAATCCTTGATGTCATTGAGAAACTATAGTTAAAATGGTTGTTTCAGGATTAGGAAAGCATGGCTTTTTTGTTTCTGAAACAGTGCCACGCCGATCCACAGGTGGTGTTTGGTACTGCACTCTATTGAAGTGAATTAATCTGAGCTTGCAGTACCTCATGCAACCTGTGCACAAACGTGGCGCTGTTTCTGAAAGCAAGCAGCTAAGGTATTTCCAATCTTGTACAACCCATTAATCTCAGGGCAAGTTAATTGCCATTGTGTCTGAAACACGTTGGCGCTAGATGTACTCCTCAGGTAGTGAGATCCCTATATTGTGCTGTCCGTATTTTCTAGGTAATAATGGTGGAGTTTTTACTTTCTGGTTCTGTATAGGACATTTTGAAAACATTGGAATAAAACAGAAATGTAATAATTTGTGATTTGTTATTCATTTATATGGAACAGCTTATAACGCAACTTTCTCTAATATCTGGCTTTGTAATAATCGGTGACTAATAAACATACTTTTGTGCTGGTCTGTGGGTGTTTTTTATTTCTTTTTTTTTCTAATATTTTTTTCATTTTTTACTTAAGAGGAGGAGAAATTTATGTCCGTCCATTCTGGTGCTTTGTGCAGAAATAAACGCTGCTAATACGCAATGTGTGATTTCTTTTTTTCCCATATACCAAGATAAAAACGGACCGTTTTTCATCAGCGCTCAGGGTCCAATTTTCATCCGTTTTTGATCCATGTCCATTTCTACCATCGATGTGGCATCTGTGATTTTTTTTTTGTATGAAAAAAGAAAATAATATCTGAGCTTCTTCTGCCCATTAAACTGTAAAAAAAAAACAAAAAAAATGATGGAATCAATGTGGTCGTTTTTTTTTGTTTTTTTCAAGGATCCCTTGAATCTGCAGTTTTTTTATTTGCCGACATGCAAAAGAAAAATAGACCAATAAGCTAAAATGGGTCCGTGAAAAAAAACAAAAAAACAACCCTATATACTGGAAAAGATGGGCCAAACATGCAGGTAGGTAGTCACAAGTTTGGCCCATATTTTCCAGTGTGTAGGTGTGTATTAGGCCGGCGTCACACTTGCGAGTTTTACGGACGTAAGAGCGCAGAAACTACGTCCGTAAAACTCGCAAAAAATACGGCACAATTATTCTCTATGCCCCTGCTCCTATCTGCCGTATTTTACTGATCAGTATTATACGGCTTTCTACGGCCGTACAAAATCGCAGCATGCTGCGTTTGTCACCGTACTGCGCAAGAAATACGCCAATGAAAGTCTATGGAAGCGTGAAAAATACGGATTACACACGGACAAGCAGTGTGACTTGCGAGAAATACGCAGCGATGTTAGAGAGAAAAGCCGGCAATTCAGTGCGGTGTACAGTAAAATCACACTGACGGGTTACAGTCCAATAGGTAGAATAAATGTGTACACATAGAATAGGTATATATATATATATATATATATGTCAGTGAGACACATATATGTATATATATTAATATTTATTCCAGCGCTATACAGCTTGTAAGCCGGTAATTCAATTACCGGCTTTTTCTTTCTCCTTCCTAAACCCGACATGATATGAGACATGGTTTACATACAGTAAACCATGTCTTCTCTCCTTTTTTTTTGCATATTCCACACTACTAATGTCAGTAGTGTGTTTCTGCAAAATTTGGCCGTTCTATCTACTAAATTAAAGGGTTAAATGGCGGAAAAAATTGGCGTGGGCTCCCGCACAATTTTCTCCGCCAGAGTGGTAAAGCCAGTGACTGAGGGCAGATATTAATAGCCTGGAGAGGGTCCACGGTTATTGGCCCCCCCTGGCTAAAAACACCTGCCCCCAGCCACCCCAGAAAAGGCACATCTGGAAGATGCGCCTATTCTGGCACTTGGCCACTCTCTTCCCATTCCCGTGTAGCGGTGGGATATCGGGTAATGAAGGGTTAATGCCACCTTGCTATTGTAAGGTGACATTAAGCCTAATTAATAATGGAGAGGCGTCAATTATGACACCTATCCATTATTAATCCAATTGAATGAAAGGGTTAAAAAAAAACACACATTATTAAAAATTATTTTAATGAAATAAAACCAAAGGTTGTAATATTTTATTCTACGCCCAATCCAATCACTGAAGTGAAGACCCTCGTTTTGTGAAAGAAAAAACATAATAAACCAACAATATACTTACCTTCCGCAGATCTGTAAAGTCCAACGATGTAAATCCTTCTGAAGGGGTTAAAACATTTTGCAGCAAGGAGTTCCGCTAATGCAGGCTGCTCCTTGCTGCAAAACCCCGGGGAATGAAGCTAAATATAGGTCAATGATCTATATTTAGCTTCATTTGCGGTGAGGCGCCCTCTGTTGGCTGTTCATAGATCGTGGGAACTTACCTAGAAAGCTCCCAGGCTTCTGAAACCGCGCAAAAAAAGTGGCAGAATTAAGCTATGCTCACACTTTGCTTTTTTATGCAAATTTTAAGCTGCATTTTACAGTACCAGCAAAAAAGTGATGAAATCGCAGAAATCTCATGCATGCACATTCATTTTTTTTTTTACCTGAGTGAGTTGGAAAACTGTTCCATTTTTTGCACACTGCAGCCTGTCACTTTTTTCTGCGTTTTTGCAGCATATTTTGAGCCATAGAAAGCAATGAGTAAATGCAAAATGCAGCCAAAAACACAGGTATCAGGTTTTGGTGCAAAAACCTTAAGGAAATGGCATCATGATCTTTTGGGGGTGCACTAAACTTTATCCGCATGCACAAGAGACAACAAAAACGCAGCAAAAATGAGCTTTTTGTAAGCAGCAAGAGAGCAGGTTGTGCCTGCAGGAAAGAAAAGTGCAGCAAAAATGCAACATGTGAACACGGCCTTAATGTTTTGTTTTTTCTTATTCCCTCCATAAAAAAAAACCATAATAAATTTCAATTAAAAAAAAAAATCATATGTGCCCCAAAATCCTCTAAAACCCGGTCTGCAAAATAGACAAAAGCTAAGCAGATAGAAAAATAAAGTTATGGATCTAAAATGTGGTTACACAAAAATGATTATGCAGTTTGAGAATGATGACTAATCATAGCTCCCGCCTCACGCCTTATCATTTGCCAAATGATGAAAAATATATAATCCAGATCCCCCATTTAATGCTTATTATTTAGTTCCAGGTACAACTGTATGCACCGAGCTCCTCACTGCCCTCTAGTGGTGACGGCAGAATGTTATATTTTTAATTTCTGTCTATGCAGAAGATTTGGAGCTCTGTGTGATAAAATGCTGCTTTATCAACTATAAATATATCTTAAGAATATTTTTAATTTAAATATAATGAAATTGTCTTCTAGATTGAATATGGAAAAACAAAATTCTTATTTTCAGTACCGCGGATCCTGCCCACATGTAAGGTGAGACTTTGGAGTTATTGATCCAGCGATGACATCAAATACTTTGCTGCTGTAATTAGATGATTAGAAAACAGGATTATAAAGCCGGGTAATATTTATTGATCTGGCTTGTAGGTAGAGTTTTTGACAATAGCAGTGTCACAGCCATTAGGCGGTACAATGGCTTCTAGGTACATAAGCGGACTCGAGTAGTATAGATGTCATGGCGGTGGCTGCTGCTGATTTATTAATGTCGCACAAGACTGTCGCCTCCACTCAGGATAATATTACTCATGGCTCTATCAGATTTAGTATTTTCTGCAGTACTGCTAGTGACCACCAGATGTCGCTGCTGCTAGTGCAAACTTATCAGCCAAGTAATGTATCACATGTGAGTGCATGCTGCTATTTGTAGTTCTTCACCAGCTTTGGTCTTCAGATGTAAAATTATAATTATAGGGCATATTAAACTGTAAAATATAGAATCCAAGATTTGATTTGTTGTTTAGGACTCCAGGACAGCTGTGTGACCACAATCTTTAAAATATGAAAACACATTCAGGGTTTTATGTATTTATGGCTAAAAATATCAGCTGAATAAAAGAAGTTAAACATTTTGCACAGTTTTGCTTTATATATCCTCTGTGTTCTACTATTTTAGGCTACGTTCACATTAGCGTTTTGTGTGTTTGCGTCGGGCGACGCATGCGTCATGCGCCCCTATATTTAACATGGGGGACGCATGGACATGCGTTGTGCTGCGTTGTGCGACGCATGCGTTTTTTTTGCCGCAAGCGTCAGGTGCAGAAAACGCAACAAGTTGCATATTTCTTGCGTCCAAATTTCGGCAAAAAAGGACGCATGCTTCGCAAAACGCAGCGTTTTTGCGTGCGTTTTGGTGCATTTTTATTTGCGATGTGCGTTGCGTCGCCGACGCAGCGGCGCACAACGCAAATGTGAACGTAGCCTTACCTGTTGCAGAATGAGTTAAAGGGAACCTGTCACCTGAATTTGGCAGGACTGGTTTTGGGTCATATGGGCAGAGTTTTCGGGTGTTTGATTCACCCTTTCCTTACCCGCTGGCTGCATGCTGGCCGAAATGTTGGATTGAAGTTCATTCTCTGTCTTCCATAGTACACGCCTGCGCAAGGTAAGATTACTTTGCGCAGGTGTGTACTACGGAGGACAGAGCATGAACTTCAATCCAATATTGCAGCCAGCATGCAGCCAGCGGGTAAGGAAAGGGTGAATCAAACACCCGAAAACTCTGCCCATATGACCCAAAACCAGTCCCGCCAAATTCAGGTGACAGGTTCCCTTTAACTGAGAATCTGTCAGTGAGCTGGTTACGAAGGAAAATATATAATTCTTACTGAACTGAATTTTTTTAATGGCACCCAATTACAAAAAAAAAAAAAGTTTCGTAACAAAACCGCATGGATTTAAGTACAAATAGAAAAGTGCCTATTATCCTAATAAGGCACCCAAGCAATTTACAGCACTGGGAAGTCTGTGTCTAAGGATTCAATGACCTGTATCGCAGTGACCAATGACCCGGTTTTCCGCATTTTATATATCTGAGCTGTATCCCAGCAGCACAGAGTATTTCAGGCAGCGTGCCCTGTGTAGCCTTAGAGATGTATTCACTCCTACGGTCAGAGATTATCCTCCATAGATGGCTGCTCACAGTAACAGATTTCCGGGTGGACTTTGCCTCTTGCACTTTGCCTCCATATTACGTTATCTTTGAAGCAAATGCGACGGTCACGATCAAGTCCTCGTGCCAGCCGGGCAGGACTGCGCCAACTCCCACCGCAGAAGGAAGGCGCCTTCAGGGCCGGAGCTCGGGCTTGGAAATGCAGTTATCCAATAATAATGATGTTTTAGGAAATTGCTCGTAGCACAATTCCATAAAAATTGGGGCTGTGGCACTACAATAACGTACAACCTGAAGCAGCAACGCTTTTCTAGAACTCCACAGCCCCTTTACCGCTCTAGGTGGTCTTTAAATACACCTGCTGCTGGCGATGTCCGGACCCTCTCAGTTCTGCAGGAAATGTGGAGATGATGAGGTTTAGACCCACGGACATGACGGGACACGTGCACGATCGCAGAAATTGTGCATATGTCTCAGCCGGTGCGCGGACAGTAATGTCATTGGCCCTGATCACCTACGATGTAGAAGCAAATGGCTCTGGACATTGCTGGGTAGCCCCAATAATCATAGGATTCAAGTGTTTTATTCAGTCCCCTCGCCCCCTGGTGTATAACATCCGGCCCCTCTCCCCCTGGTGTATAACATCCGGCCCCTCGCCCCTGGTGTATAACATCCGGCCCCTCGCCCCCTGGTGTATAACATCCGGCCCCTCGCCCCCTGGTGTATAACATGCGGCCCCTCGCCCCCTGGTGTATAACATGCGGCCCCCTGGTGTATAACATCCGGCCCCTCACCCCCTGGTGTATAACATCCGGCCCCTCTCCCCCTGGTGTATAACATCCGACCCTGTGCCCCCTGGTTTATAACATCCGGCCCCTCACCCCCTGGTGTATAACATCAGTCCCCTCGCCCCCTGGTGTATAACATCCGGCCCCTCGCCCCCTCGTGTATGACATCCGGCCCCTCGCCCCCTGGTGTATAACATGTGGCCCCCTGGTGTATAACATCCGGCCCCTCACCCCCTGGTGTAAATCATGCGGCCCCTGGTGTATAACATCACTCCCCTCGCCCCCTGGTGTATAACATCTGGCCCCTCTCCCCCTGGTGTATAACATCCGGCCCCTCTCCCTCTGGTGTATAACATTAGTCCCCTCGCCCCCTGGTGTATAACATCCGGCCCCTCTCCCCCTGGTGTATAACATCCGGCCTCTCGTCCCCTGGTGTATAACATCCGGCCCCTCGCCCCCTGGTGTATAACATCCGGCCCCTCGCCCCCTGGTGTATAACATTCGGCCCCTCTCCCCCTGGTATATAACATCCGGCCCCTCTCCCCCTGGTGTATAACATCTGGCCCCTCTCCCCCTGGTGTATAACATCCGGCCCCTCTCCCCCTGGTGTATAACATCCGGCCCCTCTCCCCCTGGTGTATAACCTCAGTCCCCTCACCCCTGGTGTATAACATCAGGCCCCTCGCTCCCTGGTGTATAACATGCGGCCCCCTGGTGTATAACATCCGGCCCCTCACCCCCTGGTGTATAACATCCGGCCCCTCTCCCCCTGGTGTATAACATCCGACCCTGTGCCCCCTGGTGTATAACATCCGGCCCCTCACCCCCTGGTGTATAACATCCGGCCCCTCACCCCCTGGTGTAAATCATGCGGCCCCTCGCCCTCTGGTGTATAACATTAGTCCCCTCGCCCCCTGGTGTATAACATCCGGCCCCTCTCCCCCTGGTGTATAACATCCGGCCTCTCGTCCCCTGGTGTATAACATCCGGCCCCTCGCCCCCTGGTGTATAACATTCGGCCCCTCTCCCCCTGGTATATAACATCCGGCCCCTCTCCCCCTGGTGTATAACATCCGGCCCCTCTCCCCCTGGTGTATAACATCCGGCCCCTCTCCCCCTGGTGTATAACATCCGGCCCCTCTCCCCCTGGTGTATAACCTCAGTCCCCTCACCCCTGGTGTATAACATCCGGCCCCTCGCTCCCTGGTGTATAACATCCGACCCCTCTCCCCCTGGTTATAACCTACGGCCCCTCGTCCCCTGGTGTATAACATCCGGCCCCTCTCCCCCTGGTGTATAACATCTGAGCCCTCTCCCCCTGGTGTATAACATCTGAGCCCTCTCCCCCTGGTGTATAACATCCGGCCCCTCTCCCCCTGGTGTATAACCTCAGTCACTTCGCCCCTGGTGTATAACATCCGGCCCCTCGCCCCCCAGTATATAACATCCGGCCCCTCGCCCCCTGGTCTATAACATCCAGCCCCTCGCTCCCCAGTATATAACATCCAGCCCCTCGCGCCCTGGTCTATAACTTCCGGCCCCTTGCTCTTCATGTATAATACCTGGCTCCTCGCTTTTTGTGTATAATATCTGGCTCCTCACTCTTGTATAACATCCCGCTCCTCTCCCCCAGTGTATAACATCCGGCCCCCCACCATGCCATCTGCCTTTACTAACGTGATAGATCGGCTGGTGGTGCACAGCTTCCTGATACCAGCGCAGTCCTGTAATAGGAGCCACAGGGGTAACAAATCAGGTCATGACATTTCTTTCTCCCAAATTTTCCCCCATCACCTGTGAGTGATATTATTGAGAAGTAGAAGGAACCTCAGCCATGAAGTGGAGACCCCGTATCGTTACAGAGCGGGGTCACCGGGTGCTGAGGAGCAGAGGGCAGAAAAGTCACCAACACTCGGCTGACTCCATAATTGCAGAGGCCAGACCTCGTCTTAGATTAACATCAGCACAAACACTGCGCCCCCGCCAGGAGTTTCATACTGCATGCAGCCTTACATCACCAAGCACAATGCCCATGGAGTGGTGTACAGCTGCCACTAGGGTTGAGTGAAACGGATCGGACATTTTCAAAAGTCGCCGACTTTCGGCAAAGTCGGGTTTCGTGAAACCCGACTTGATCCTAGTGTGGGATCGGCCATGAGGTTGGCGATCTTCGCGCCAAAGTCGCGTTTCATATCACGCTTTCAGCGCCATTTTTCAGCCAATGAAGGAGGACGCAGAGAGTGGGCAGCGTGATGACATAGGTCTCGGACCCCACCATCTTAGAGAAGGGCATTATAGTGATTGGCTTGCATTCTGCGGAATCACAGGGGCTATAAAGGGGCGTGCACACCGACCGCCATCTTACTGCTGCCGATCTTAGCATAGGGAGAGGTTGCTTCCGCTTCGTTAGAAGCAGGGATAGCGTTAGGCAGGGTCCATTAACTCCCAAACTGCTTGTGCTGTAGCCATTTCCACTGTCCAACACCACCTTTTCTTTGCAGGGACAGTGGAGGCTACATTTTTGTGCATCAGCTCTGTAGCTTATTAGGCTGCCCTAGAAGGCTCCCTGATAGCTGCATTGCTGTTTGTACCCCGCTGTGCAAACCAACTGCTTTTTTAATAGCAAAAATCCTGTTGCTCCTTTCTGCACAGTTATCTTGTGTATTTGTCCACACTTTTGTGTGCAGCAGTCCTTTATATTGCTGCCATACTTTTCCTGAGATCATTGTAGGGAGATTGAAATTGTACTACAGACCTTGTATTTTTTTATATATATATCTTCCAGCCACGTTCTGCCACTTACATTGTGTAGTGTGATACACTGGGCCTGAGTTTTGTTGCAGTCTCCCCCAAATAAAAGGGAGATTTAAAGTGGAACTAAGTGGATCTACGTCACAGTTCTGTTAGTTTGTCGTACATCTTCCAGCCACGTTCTGCCACTTACAGTTAGGTCCATATATATTTGGACAGAGACAACATTTTTCTAATTTTGGTTATAGACATTACCACAATGAATTTTAAACAAAGCAATTCAGATGCAGTTGAAGTTCAGACTTTCAGCTTTCATTTGAGGGTATCCACATTAAAATTGGATGAAGGGTTTAGGAGATCACTACATTGCCCGCGCAGTGTACTGAGCCAGAATCTGACCCTGATGAGACTATGGTGCCCTGTCCCGAACGCTATAGCACCGGCTTACACGGTGACACAGAGGAAGGTGCACATGACATTGAAGAGGAGGTGATAGATGACCCAGTTGTTGACCCAGATTGGCAGCCATTGGGGGAAGAGGGTGCCGCTGCCTGTAGCTCTGAAGCGGAGGAGGATGATCCGCAGCAGCCATCTACATCGCAACAGCTGTCATCTGGCAGGCCCGTATCAGGCCAAAAATGTCAAATCCAAAACAGTTTTAGGACAGCGTGGCCATCCGGTGAAAGTAACACAGCGTGCAATGCCTGAAAAGGTATTCCATAGTAGGAAGATTGCAGTGTGGCAATTTTTTAACCAAGATCCGAATGATCAGTGCAAAGTTATCTGTAAGAAATG
Source organism: Ranitomeya imitator (assembly GCF_032444005.1). Classification (NCBI taxonomy): domain Eukaryota; kingdom Metazoa; phylum Chordata; class Amphibia; order Anura; family Dendrobatidae; genus Ranitomeya; species Ranitomeya imitator. The sequence continues at coordinate 72,340,215 of NC_091282.1, read as the reverse complement.
CTCAAAGACCTTTAGCAGAGGGAAGAATCTCCTAAATTTAAATACAACATGCATGCTTAGGCTGGTTTCACATTTGCGCTTTTTGCCGCAGTGTTTGTACCGCATATAAACGCATGCGTCGTGTTTTCCTATATTTAACATTAAAAACGCATGCGTTTTTTTTTGTTCGCGTTTTGCCGCGTTTGACGATGCATGCGTCTTTTTGTCACTTGCGGCTTGGCACAGAAATGCAACATGTAGTAATTTCTAGAGGCGTCTATTTGCCTCAAGGAAACGCATGTGTTCGATTGCGCACGGTTTGCGTAAAAAAACACATTGCTGTCTATGTAAATGCATGCGGTTTTTTTTGTTCGCGTTTTGCCGCGTTTGACGATGCATGCGTCTTTTTGTCACTTGCGGCTTGGCGCAGAAATGCAACATGTAGTAATTTCTAGAGGCGTCTATTTGCCTCAAGGAAACGCATGTGTTCGATTGCGCACGGTTTGCGTAAAAAAAACACATTGCTGTCTATGTAAATGCATGCGTTTTTAAGCACATGCGTTTGGATGCGTTTTTGAACGCATGCGTTTCAATAGAGAAAAACAAGTCTAGACACTGATAAGCCACCCCCCACCATCAAGGTGATAAAGGGATCCAAACCCTAACACTATCCCTAAGCCACCATCAAGGTGTTAAGCCCTAACCCTAACCCTAACCCTAGCCCTAACCCTAGCCCTAACCCTAATGGGAAAATGGAAATAAATACATTTTTTAAATTTTTTAATTTTTCCCTAACTAAGGAGTTGATGAAGGGGGGTTTGATTTCTATTTATAGTGGGTTTTCTAGTGGATTTTTATGATTGGCAGCCGTCACACACTGAAAGACGCTTTTTATTCCAAAAATTAGTTTTTGCGTTACCACATTTTGAGAGCTACAATATTTCCATATTTTGGTCCACAGAGTCATGTGAGGTCTTGTTTTTTTGCGGGACGAGTTGAAATTTTTATTGGTAACATTTTCGGGCACGTGCCATTTTTTGATTGCTTTTTATTCCGATTTTTGTGAAGCAGAATTAGCAAAAACCAGCTATTCATGAATTTCTATTGGGGGAGGCGTTTATACCGTTCTGCGTTTCGTCATAATACACGCCTTCTGTAGTCCCACCCCCAGCGCTAGAGACTAGCGTGTACTACGGAGGACATAGAATGAACTTCAATCCAATATTGCGGCCAGCATGCAGCCAGCGGGTAAGGAAAGGGTGAATCAAACACCCCAAAACTCCGAGCATATGACCGAAAACCGGTCCCGCCAAATTCAGGTGACAGCTTCCCTTTAATAAATTGACCAGGTAATCTAGATAAAGATTTTATATTTTATAAATTCGGAATGAATAATATAAAAATGATATTAATAGTATTAATATTACAAAGATTACTATTAGTGCTAAATATAATACTATTGTAGTGTAGGATTGGGCTGTCTGCATTGCTAGTGCAGGTAATGGGATCTCATAAACCAGTCTGACGCGTGCTTTGTGTGCACCTCGGGCTCGTTACCTGGGAGAGACAACACACAGATCATTAACACTCACATATTTCTTTGATGGTTCCGTAATTGAGGTGGTTAACATCAGCATGAGTTCTGGGGGCTCCTGTGTCCCCCTTGTCTCTGACCTGTCCTCGCTCCCCATTTACAGGTGTCATATAACACCTGCTGTAAAAAAGTCACAGTCCAAAGGGCGACTTCCTTTATTTGCTCAGTCCTACCCTGCCCCATCTCCTGCCTGTCACCTGCTGCTGTCTGTCTGTCTGCGTCCCCTGTTCTGTCGCCAGCCCCCCAAATTTCTTGCCTCTCTCCCTTCTCCCGTTCACAGTGATGGAGGACTATTGTTGACCCCTAGAGATTTGTGACCCCCCATTGGATCTTCATCTAAAAAGCAGAGGTAAGCACCTGTTCTTCCATACTTTGGCTGTTGTGCGCCCCCTGGACTGATGAGCTGACACTCTAATGGGCGTGTGACGGACCTGTACGTCTAATGGAAGGGGGACTGTGTTTAATATTGGGAAAATTAGTGCAATAATTTATGGTATCGGGGCTAAGTATGATCACTGTATTCACTTCTCTGGGGATGGGCTGATATTTAGGAACGTTTCGTCATTACAGTACATTTTTAATATTATATATTAGAACGAAAATCAAAATAACATATCTGATCACCCAACGGTTCTTCCATAGAGAGATAGTAAATGACATATACTGAATATACTTTTCTGCACTGGCGGACACAGACATATGTACAAGAACAGAATATGGGCCCTCTGTAGCCCAATAGCTCCAGAATCCCACCTGTTCTGGAGGTGAAATTGGCCTCCGGGCGGCTGCACAGGTTGCATCAGTGATATGTCCGCCCCGACTCTACTGTATTGAGATGATGGTCAATTTGATGAGTTAGAAAGAAGACAGTGAAGATTCCTGAGTTATAAAGTAAGGAAATAACATTTTGTTTTACTTTAAATATCTCTCATGATGCCTCAGAAGACAGCACAGATTTCATAATCTTTCATTATCGCCTTCTGCTTGATAATTTATCTTGTTTAAAGTGAATCTGTTCACTTCTCACTTACAAACCTGGTTGTCACTCTATCCAATGTACTAGAGTGTTACTACAGTCTTATTGTCCCTATGTACAGGAAAATAATGTAATACTGCCCCCTATGTACAAGAATATAGCTAGTATAATACTGCCCCCTATGTACAAGAATATAGCTAGTATAATACTGCCCCTATGTACAAGAATATAACTGCTATAATACTGCTCCTATGTACAAGAATATAACTACTATAATACTGCTCCTATGTACAAGAATATAACTAGTATACTACTTTATACCTATGTATAAAGTCTGTAAACTGATATATTTTGGCTTCTAATGCAGCAGGGCAGATATGAAGATGACACAATTGGATCCCAAGTAACATGATGTATTTGCAGTAGAAAAAAAAGTTCTGGTTTCGGTTGTGGCCAAAATACAAAATAGGAGCTGGTTGCTGGAGTTGTGGAGGAGAAGGGCAGGGTCCCGCTTCACCCTGACAGTCTGTATTTGGGCTGTGTAATGAGCCAAATGAGGTGTCATCTAAACTGCTCCCGAAATAAAAGGTGTTTTGTTGAGAGAAGGCTCCGAGCCTCAAGACAAGGCACTGGCGGTCTGTACGGGAGTCACCACCATGTTGGCATTCTTTTTATATGACGAGCAGTATACTAAGAACCTATGATAGTGACACTACATAGGGGCCAGACAGACAAGGATTTATTTTTCCAGTGTAAAATGCTGCTTTGCTCTGTATGATGATAACAATGCTGGTTGTAGACAGTTTTGAACCTTATCCAGTGTGTTGGAGTGAACGGTCTTCTTCTGTCAACCATCTTACCCAGAAGATGGAGATCCCACGAGCTACCTGCCCCCAAGCTGTTACAATAAGTAAAACTGATGCTGAACTGTTTCCAAATCCCACCCCTTTGTATAATGATCGGGAATTTTCCCAGCCTGTGAGATCCCTCAGTACAGAGAACAATTCACAGACATCTTACAAAACCTAAGATAAATGCAAAATGAGCAAATGCTTTGTAGTAAATAAATAAATACATAGCAAAAGTGCCTGAAAATAACATAGGGTACATACTTATCATAATTTTGATTAAAAAAATGTAAAAACCATCCCACCGCGTCATGGTGACCCTTTTCTGGACAGTCCTAGCCTCTGGCATTAAAACCTTACCATATGTCAAATAACGTAAATGTGAATAAGGGCCGAGCATGACGACAGAATGGCCGGTGGTACAGCGCTCCCTGATACCAGTGTGGTCCTGTAATAGGAGCCACCGGTACAAGAAATCAGATCATGACGTTTCTTCCCTCCCAAATCTTCCCCCATCATCTGTGAGTGATATTGTTAAGAGGCGGAAGGAACCGCAGCATCTCAGCCATGAAGTGAAGACCCCGAAACATTACATAAACATTACAGATCGGGATCACCGAGTGCTGAGGAGCAGAGGGCAGAAAAAGCAATGCTCGGCTGACTCCATAACTTCAAAGTCCAGACCTCCTCTGATAATAACATCAGCACAAACACTGCGGCCCTGCTGGGAGCTTCATGGCCAAGCAGCTGCATGCAGCCTTACATCACCAAGCACAATGCCGAGCATCGGAGTGATGTAAAGCTGCCACCACAGGACTCTGGAGGAAAGTGTTCTGTGCAATGAGGGATCACACGTCTCTATCTGACGTCTGATGGACGAGTCTTGGTGACTACCAGGAAAATGTTACCCACCTGACCGCATTGTGCCCACTATACAGTTTGGTGGAGGAGGGATAATACTATGTTATTGTTTTCAATGGATCGACCTTGGTACCGTCACACATAACGATATCGTTAACGATATTGTTGCTTTTTGTGACGTAGCAACGATATCGTTAACGAAATCGTTCTGTGTGACAGCGACCAACGATCAGGCCCCTGCTGGGAGATCGTTGGTCGCTGAGGAAAGTCCGCTGACATCGCTGGATCGGCGTGTGTGACACCGATCCAGCGATGTCTTCACTGGTAACCAGAGTAAACATCGGGTTACTAAGCGCAGGGCCGCGCTTAGTAACTCGATGTTTACCCTGGTTACCAGCATAAACGTTAAAAAAACAAACACTACATACTTACCTTCTGCTGTCTGTCCCGGCGCTGTGCTTCTCTGCACTCCTCCTGCATCCTGTGTCAGCGCCGGCCAGCCAGAAAGCACAGCGGTGACGTCACGGCACTGCTTTCCGGCTGACCGACGCTGACAGTGAAGAGGAAAGCAGAGCGCCGGAGGACAGACAGCGGAAGGTAAGTATGTAGTGTTTGTTTTTGTAACGTTTACGCTGGTAACCATGGTAAACATCGGGTTACTAAGCGCGGCCCTGCGCTTAGTAACCCGATGTTTACCCTGGTTACCGGGGACCTCGGGATCGTTGGTCGCTGGAGAGCTGTCTGTGTGACAGCTCTCCAGCGACCAAACAGCGATGCTGCAGTGATCGACATCGTTGTCGGTATTGCTGCATCGTCGCTGAGTGTGAAGGTACCTTTAATGCTTTATGAAAGGCGATCTTGGACAATTGTAGCCTCCAGCTTTGTATGAACAGTTTGGGGAAGGCCCTTTACTGTTCCCCATGACTGTGCCCACTGCACAAGGGCCATAAACACATGGTTGGGGACTTCGGTGGAAGAACATGACCGCTCACACACAGCCCAAACCTCAGCCCCATCCAACACCTTTAGGATGAACTAGGATGGAGATTGTGATTCTGGCTTCACCCCAACATCAGCGTCTGACCTCAAAAATGCTCTTTTGGATGAAGGGACAAAAATTCCCACAGACCCCTCCAAAATCTTGAAGAAAACCTTCCCAGAAGAGTATGAGCTGTTGTAGCTGCAAAGGAGAAATCAACGCATAATGATGGCAGTTGTCTCACCTTGAAAAACAATCAGCTTTACAATTCACTTCCAATTTAATATCCTCTCTGTTTTTAGCAATGGAGGGACTTTCAATTTTATAGTTTACAACTTGGTGCCTAGGTCACCGGACACCTTTGCAGTCTTCCAGTGGTGGCTGGTCACCTAGCAAGGAGCTTGTGCTTGCAAATTCAATTCTATACAGCTTATAAGCGCAACCCTAAAGCTGACCAGATCACTGGATCCAGCCAACTTCAGTGCCCCTGACCTCATCCTCCGACACGGCAGAGGTAACGTTACCTCTGGCGACAGCATCAGAGATGGCCCAGTTCAGACCAGCAGTGAGACCAGGCCGCTGAACTGCCAAACTTCAGAAGCAGCAGGAGGCTCCATGTTGGCCGCAGGTGAAAACCTCCGTACACGTTCATGTCGGATGGACCTGATGATTTGGGTATCTAACGTGTGTGAGGGCCTCCAGACTCTACCCTGACGTGTTACCTCTGGAGGAAAGCAGGATCAGGCAGCTCCTTCTTCCGCTTTCCATTGGGAACACATGCCCACTCGGCCTAACCACGGATGCGCCCCTAAACGGGGTGGGGTGTCAAGATAAAAAGTGATTGTGTGCTCAGCCAACAGCGATCTAAGGTGCATGTGACCATAGCGGTATGGCAAGTGATATAGGCCTGATGACTATAGTCGCCCACCTCAGCAGATCAGTGCCCTCCGCAAAGACATGGCGCTCTCACATAGCATCTGCTCTGATTATTCTTATATACTAGTTCATGAATTTAGAATTCGGTCTTCCTGACTTTTAGGCTAAGTTCCCACGATATTTGGTGAGTTTTTGAGTCCTCAGATTTTTCTCCTCAATTAATTAAACGAGGTTACTTGCATTTTTTTACATGTGTTTTTACTACAGTTGAGCCAATATATTCTGAATCAGTCGCCGAATCTGAATTTGCCATATCCGTGTCATATTGTTTCCCTATTCGTGCCGAATTTATGTTTGATGATCGACTCCGAACATATTCGGTTATTTCTACTCTCATTGACTCCAATGACGTTCGGCTGTGATTGGCCAATATTGCAAAAACAATATTCGCCGATCGTAATCAGAACTGAATTTTGAAAAATTCGCTCAACTCTAGTTTATATTTCTGTTTTATTCCTCCTTTGGCGTGTTGTGTTTTTAAATAAAGCTGCATTATCTTGGATACTTCTTCTCATTTAGCTTTGATAAAACTTTATTGATAATGTCATGTGCGGATTACATGAGTTTTTTATTGCTTTTCTGCTACTGAAACTCCCTAAAACGCGTGTGCAGATTTTATCGGCAGATTTTCCTAATTTAGTTCAAGTCTATGAGAAAAATCCTCAATGAAAACACCATTTATTTCCATTTTTATTTTATTATTGAGATTTAAAAATTTCCCCGCACATCGGTTTCTGCGGCGTTTAAGACACTGCGGATTATTGCCCATGAAAATATGAAGCATCAAAAACTCACTGGGTTGGGCCAGTCTCACATGTCCAGATAATTCCGGTACCGAAAAAATCGGTACCGGAGTTATCCGTGTCCGTGTGTCCATGAGCTCACGTAGGCCATCCGTGTGGCACACGTGTGCCGCCCGTGTGCCGACTGGGTACCACACGGAGCATGCAGGAGACAGTGCTAGCGATAAGCGCTGTCCCCTGCATCTGGTGCTGAAGCCGCCATTCATATCTTCTCTCCAGCAGCGTTCGCTGGAAAGAAGATATGAAAAATCCTTTTTTTTTTTTTTTTTCGTGTTTTAAATAAAGATCCCTGTCCCACCCCCCTCCCACCCCCTGTGCGCCCACCCGCTGGTAATAAAATACTCACACGGCTCCCTTGCAGCGTCCTGTCCTCCCGCAGCTTCTCCTGTATGAGCAGTCACGTGGTGCCGCTCATTACACTCATGAATATGCGGCTCCACCCCTATGGGAGGTGGAGCCGCATATTCATGACTGTAATGGGTGGCACCACGTGACCGCTCATACAGGAGAAGCTGCGGGAGGACAGGACGCTGCGAGGGAGCCGGGTGAGTAAGGGTACGCGGCTATGCGCATGAGGGTTTTTTGACGGCGGTGTTTTCTTGTGGAAACTGTTTCCTCAAAAACTCCTTCTTTGGGGAGTTTTTGTTGATTTTTTTTTAGTTTGCGGCCTTTTGATTGGACAGTACCTTGTTTCCAGCGTTTTCCATCAGGATTCACGTTACAGAAATTATATGCACTCTCTTTATTTGTTTTCCTCCAGGCGTTTTTGAAAACCTGAAACAGAACAAAAAAATGCTCATAAAACTTATATAAACTGAACAGTAGTTTTGCCAATTTTTCAGACTTTTTTTTTTAACCGACTCACTCGAAAAGACTCTGCGTGCCCTAAATGAATCGTACAGTTTTGCAAATAACAATCTTGTATAAGTGTAAATGTTTTTCGCAAGTTTCTAATATATGTTATATTTCAGTTCCTTACTACTGTCAAAATCTTTTCTTGCTGCTTGTGACAACATTAAGGCCCCGATTCACCAATTCCTTTTTTTTGACAGTTTTCTTTTTTTTTGTCACGTGGTATTTGCTGACTTTTATTGCACAAAATTCAACGAAATGGCGTATGAGGATCATGCATTTTACACAAACTCTAAGATGGGATTTTTTTTTATTATTAGTAAAAAAAAATTTGCAAATTTTTTTTTTTGGGGGGGGGGGACAAAACGTTGTATATTTTTCAAAATTTTTAAAAAAATTAAACTTTTGGCTTGATAGGCAGAAACTCTCTGGCATATTGGAGGGCAGTTGCACAAAAAATAAAGCAAAATTTAAAAAAGTCGCACATAAAGAGTCAGCCGATAACATCTGGAATCATTAAATTTAGCCCACAAAGTAGAAGAAAAAAAGAGTTGAGGACATTTTTTTAATTATGATTTACGTATATGAAATAGGCTTTACAAAGGGCACAAATGGAATGTTGAATTGGGTGCAAACTCTCCAAAACCAGGAGCGGAACATGTAAAACTGGACAAAACACATCTAAATCTTCCCTCATGTCTATGAACCGAGGAACCACCATGGTCCCAGCCATGAACTTGCCCCTTGTAATGTGAAGGGCGTCCCTCCCAGCAACACAAGTGTGTAAGGAAGACGGCACTTGTGTTTTCTTTGTCTGGGCATACATAAAGACTTGGGACTGAAGGAGTTTTTTCCGGTGTTCCTGAGGTCATGGGGACACGAGGTTGCGAAAATTTCGCGTGTCATTCAATTAGTCCCATTTCCTGGCATTGTACACTTGGATGAAGAAGATCATTTGTCTCTGCTCAATCTGTGATGTGACTAGATGTTACTGTGTGCCTAATGAGAAGACCTCTAAGGGCTCATTTCCACTTGTGATAGACAAATCGGTCCGTAATCTGGACCGAAAAAAGGGATGAAAAGTATGCGTTTGTCATGCGTTTGTGATGCGAGTTCAATGCGATTTTTTAATCGCACCATCCATTTTACATCCGTATGCAATCCGTTTTTTTTCTCTGCAACTATTTTTATACAGTAATTTACAGGACTATTTACAGTGTTCTATGACACAGAATGGTAAGGTATCCATAAAAACCGGATGGAATACGGATGTTCCGTATGCCATGCGTTTTTTTTATCGCACCCATTGACTTGCATTGGCGAGTCTCGTCCGAGACTCGCAGCAAATCGCAGCATGCTGCGATTTTTTTCTCAGTCTGATTTCGGCTGAGAAAAAAATCGCAAATGAAAAGACACCTATTGAATAACATTGGTCCGAGTGCAATCCCATTTTTTATCGGATTGCACTCGTCCGTTTTACTCGCAAGTGGAAATGAGCCCTAAGGCTATGTTTACACGTTGCATTTTTGCATCTTTTTTTTTATGCATTTTTTTAAATCTGTGTTTTACACTACCATAAAAAACACATGAGATTTCAGAAATCTAATGCACATAATTGCTCTTTTTTCCTGACGGAATTTGAAAACTGCAGCCCGTCTCTTCTTTCAGCCTTTTTGCACCATTTTTTCAACATAGAAAATAATAAGTGCAAAAATTGCAACCATGCGTCTTTGCTGAGATTTTGCTCCTTTTTTGGTGAATGAAATCAACTTTAGTCATCGTCTACTGTAGACAAATGACATAATCTGCACCAAAAACGCTGCAAAAATCTGATTTTTTTTTACTGCTGAAAGAGCAGGTTTTGGTGGCAGAAAAAAAAATGCCGCAAAAAAGCAACATATGAACATAGCCCGACTCTCCAATGTATTTTTGTGTGTCAATTCATCAACATTTTAAAGATCTCTTTTTGCGGTCAGGGAATGGATACTTATTCGTTTACATCTTAAAACTTCAAACTTATTATCACCTGGCATTACTTGCATAGTAAGAGGGTTTGCTGCAATGTGTACTTGTACTTTGTACCAAAATCATTAGCTGTAAGCTGCACCAGGTCAGGACGAGGTTTCGCCCCTGGATGTAAAGGACCCTGTTTCTAGCAGAGTTCTGATTACATCAGGGGGTGGATGATGCTATCCTTTCTCTGTTACATAGGGTACATTCATTTCTGGAGATTGATGGAACCACGGTGCGAGCGATGTTCTTCGATTTCTCGAGTGCATTTAACTCCCTGCAGCCACTTTTACTACACAAAAAGATGACTGATATGAAGGTGGAGGGGATGAGAAATTGGATAACTGACTACCTATCAGATCGGCCACAGTTTGTACAGATGGGAGCAGTGGTGTCAAGCAGATTATTGAGCAGTGTAGGTGCCCCCCAGGGAACGGTGCTTGCGCCCTTTCTATTCACACTGTATACTTCAGACTTTCAGTATAAATCTGAACTTTGCCATCTTCAAAAATTTTCGGATGACTCTGTGGTTGTGGGATGCATTAGGGGAGATCAGGGGGATGAGGAATATAGAAGGGTGGTGTCGAATTTCGTGGATTGGTGCAATGGTAACTATCTGCAGCTAAATGTTAAGAAAACTAAGGAGTTGGTGGCCAACTATAGCAGGATAAAGTTGGAATGCTTACCGATCACTATTGCTGGTCAGGAGGTCGAGCAGGTGGAGAGTTACAAATATTTGGGGGTCCATTTGGATAGCAAACTGGACTGGAGATGCCACTCAGAGTTTGTCTACAAGAAGGGGATGAGCAGACTGTATTTCCTAAGGAAACTGAGGTCTTTTAATGTGTGTAGCAAAATGTTAGAAATGTTCTACCAATCTGTGGTGGCAAGTGCCATCTTTTTTGCAATCACGTGCTGGGGTAGTAGTGTGCGGGCCTCTGATGCTAATAAGCTGAATAAGATTATTAAGAAGGCAAGTTCTGCTGTGGGCTGCAATCTGGACTCTTTTGGGGAGGTAGTGGAGAAAAGAACTCTGAGAAAGTGTATGACAATTATGAACAATAATGCACATCCATTATATGAGCTATTCATGAGACAGAAGAGCACCTTCAGCAACCGGCTAATACTTCTGAGGTGTAAGAAGGAAAAATATAGGAAATCGTTTGTGCCAACTGCCATGGGAATGTACAACAATAACATTAGGGTTAAACCACCAAGGTGAATGTCTACTTATTTCTCTACATTTCAGTTCACTCGTTGTGTATGTCCTATTCTAATGTATAATGTTCTTCTGTCAACAAACTGTCATGTCAACTATGGAATTCCTTTATGATTTTTATGATTTAAGTTGTGCTGCTGTGATACCATAATTTCCCACGGGATCAATAAAGTGTATCGTATCGTATCGTATCGTATCGTATCATGCAATACGAAGCGGGGTCCTTAGGGGGCGCCAAAAGAAAGGACATTATGAAGACCCTATAAGAATCCATCACCCTTACATCATAGTGAAACTCCTAACCCAAGGGTATACGGGGATCTAATGCAGCAGGGGCGCCACTACTATAGGTGCAGGGGTTGCAGTCGCAGCTGGGCCCTGGAGTCTAGGGGGCCCCAAAACTCCCTTTCGCCTATATACAAAGATCAATGCTATTAAAGACTTGCAATAATTGGGGGCCCCATTGGAGCTTTTGCATTGGTGCCCATTAGCTTCAAGTTACGTCACTTGTACTACAACAATGCATTTCTTTAGTTGATCATTTACAGATGTCAATTGTTTTTAAAGGGTTTTTTCAGGCAAAATAAAACTTTGCCTTGGGGATATGTAAAAAAAAATCACAAACTCAGTCATAGTCCTCTCCCAACACTACCCTGGGTCCAGCGCAGTCCGCACAGTGGTCAACGCAGAGACAGGAAGCACTGACGTCACCGTCCCACCAGCTATCGGACCACTGCGGCTTGTGATTAGCTGCAGGGGTCAGATGACTTTGAGCAGCGCAGAGGTCCCCAACTCCAGGCCTCGAGGGCCGCCAACAGTGCAGGTTTTCAGGATTTCTTTAGTATTGCATCGGTGGTAATGTGATCATCTGCACAGGTGATGATTCCAACCCCTGTGCAATACTAAGGAAATCCTGAAAACCTGCACTGTTGGCGGCCCTCGAGGCCTGGATTTGGGGACCACTGGAGTATCGTGTCAACATAAAACATCAGATGATGAGCAGCTCAAGTCACCTGACTGCTGCAGCTAATGACAAGCTGCAGTGGTCCGGTGGCTGGTGGAGCGGTGACATCAACGATTCCTGTCTCTGCGCTCACCACGGAACGACCTGAGTGCTGGGAGATCAGTATGATGGAGTTTGGGATTTCCTACATATCCCGTCCCTGTACAAAGTTTTATTTTGCCCCAACAAACCCTTTAGGGCCAGTAAAGTTAATAGAGAAACTGGAAAATCCTACAAACATGAATGCGGAGTATTGTAAGGTGTCAGTGCGGCCCACGTTTGTGGGGTCAGTGATGCAGAAGAGGTAGCGTACACAGATACCCAGCTCTACATGCGGCCTCTGTAAATGACACCCCTGTCAGTGATACAGCAGGCCTGTGGTGTTAGGTGTCGGTATGTGTAGTGTGAGGTCTGTGATGCAGGAGATGCACATTGTAAAGCCTCATTCACACATCTTTGTTTTTTGCACAGATAGAACAAGTACAGATAGAACAACTACTCATGATGGTCTATGGGCCCGGTCACGCAATGGTTTCTATACGGAGTTTAAGATAATAGGTTCTTGAAAAAAATAAGTTATCAGCGCAGCATCATAGTGCTGTCCTTTATTATTCTGTAATAAACAGGAGAAGCTTGGAAACATTTTATTTGCATAAAGAAAAAAACAAAAGTGTAGTGTGGGGTCAGTGATGCAGGAAAAGTGTAGTGTGGGGTCAGTGATGAAGGAGGGGTGTAGTGTGGGGTCAGTGATGCAGGAGGTATGTAGTGTGGGGTCAGTGATGTGGGAGGTGTGTAGTGTGGGGTCAGTGATGCAGGAGGTGTGTAGTGTGGGGTCAGTGATGTGGGAAGTATGTAGTGTGGGGTCAGTGATGTGGGAGGTGTGTAGTGTGGGGTCAGTGATGCAGGAGGTGTGTAGTGTGGGGTCAGTGATGCAGGAGGTGTGTAGTGTGGGGTCAGTGATGTGGGAGGTGTGTAGTGTGGGGTCAGTGATGCAGTAGGTGTGTAGTGTTCTGTCCCCACATGAGGCGAATGGAGGTGTGGTTGATTAATAAGTGTTGTGAGAGAGAAACGTACCTCCGTATTTCTTCGATGTGAGGCAGACAGGACCAATGCTGCTCAGCGTTCAGAGAGATGATGCACTCCAGGGATTGTGTAATCCAGACTTGTTTATTTTGTAGATCTGGACATACAGCGTATAACTGGTAATACAGAACTTCTCCAGAAATGCAGGGTAGACAGGGTACAGTAAGATGTAGCACCAAGTGTGTCTGCAAGTGTGAGCAGCATGAGAGAGTGTGGTCGAAAGACTGATGCCTTCCTAAGCCCAGTTCAAAAGCACGTCCTCTCACAACAGAAAGTAAACTGGAAATGGCTGCCAGAGGAAGAGAAGATTTGACCCCTGAACCGGATGTAAGACATGCCCACAAGAAATACATGAAAAACAAGCTGCCATACAGAAAAAGGCCATTGGGTGGCAGCAGAGTAAAATATAACAACATACATGGAAACTGAGGAATATACATGGAACAGCACACTCCCCGTCTGAAATTCCGAAAGGGATTTCACTATATCAATGTCCTTAAAAAGTCCAACAACCTAGAAAATGAAACCAAACATGCATGTAATGCAATAATAACTTTAAACAAGACATTAAGTCAGTTCCTGAGATAATCCAATGGAAAACCCATCTTCGGATCAGAGAAGCCGCACTAGGCCAAACTATCTCTGACCCACTGTAATCCAATGGACAAATAGTAGTGCAGTGTTCTGTTCATAGTTTATCCTACCGGAATGTCCTCGATAGTGAGTATTTTTTGGCAGACGTGCCAACCATGACAGTCTTTGTCTCCATGTGGCTTGTGATAAGATCTTGCAATGTGGACTAACCTTGCAATATTCTTAATGAGTTTCATCCAATTGGAGAAGCGTTCGAAGCGCCGACAACCGAGGGTGGAGGTTGGTTTTGCATTCGTGGCCAGAGCACTGACCTCGGAGCGGACTTCTGGATCATCGTCCGGATCCTGGATGCTGAAGAATTCCTGAACACATTCACTTCCCTTCTGTTCCAGCAGAAACTTTGGACCTGAAAGCCAAGAAGAGTTAGCAAAGGAATTTATAGACATAGGTCTAGTGGCATGGTCGGCTGGATTAAGTTCAGATGGGATATAGTGCCACTGTTCAGGTTTGGAAGACCTTCTTATTCTCTCAATGCGGTTACTGACGTACACGTAGAAGCGCCTTGTTTGGTTGTAGATGTAACCTAAGACAACTTTACTGTCACTGTAGTATTGTACGTCATCTATGTGAGTGTCCAGCTCATGCTGAATAAAGTCTGCGAGTTCTACTGCAAGCACAGCCCCACAGAGTTCCAGCCTGGGAATAGTGTGGTCAGGCTTGGGAGCCAACTTAGCTTTGCCGAAAACGAACCCAACATGATCTTGATTGTCAGATCCCGTTACCTTCAGGTAGACAACAGCTGCAATGGCCTCCGTGGATGCATCCGAGAACACATGGAGTTCCGTCCTAGTGCTAGCAGCAAGTGAGATTCCAGCGTAGCATCTCGGTATATGGATTTTATCCAAGGCACACAAAGACTGCTTCCAGGTTTCCCATTTTGGTTCCTTATCAGGAGGTAGAGGGGTATCCCAGTCCTTGACAGTTTCGGACAGCTGTCTCAGAAGGGATTTACCTTGTATGGTAATTGGTGCTACGAATCCCAGTGGGTCATACAGGCTATTTACCACTGACAGGACACCACGTTTAGTGAATGGTTTGTCTGCACAGTTGATTTGGAATCCGAAGGTGTCGGCTGACAGGTTCCACCTCAGGCCTAAGCTTCTCTGCACAGGCGGACGGTCTGGTCCCAGGTCTATGTCCTTGAATCCAGGTGCGTGGTCGCTTGACTCAAAGGCTCTCATGACAGCCGGGCTGTTTGAAGCAATTTTGTGCAGTCTAAGCTTAGCTCGGTACAGCATATGTTGGGTCCTTTTGAGTAGGTCGATTGCAGCTTCTTCTGTAGGTAGAGATTTTAGTCCATCATCTACGTAGAAGTCTTGCTCTACAAAGTCTCTGGCGTCTGTTCCATACTTGGACTCTCCTTCTTGTGCGGTTCTCCGCAGGCCATATGTTGCCACAGCGGGTGAAGGGCTGTTCCCGAATACGTGCACCCGCATGCGATACTCCACCATCTCTTTGCTGGGGTCATTGTCCTTGTACCACAGGAACCTGAGGAAATTCCTGTGGTCCTCTCGGACTATGAAACAGTGGAACATCTGTTCAATGTCGGCGGTGATGGCAATGGGCTCTTTCCTGAACCTCATCAACACTCCTACTAGGTTGTTTGTCAGATTAGGACCTGTGAGGAGGACATCATTGAGAGATACGCCTTGATGTTTGGCGCTTGAATCAAAGACAACTCTAATTTGTTTAGGTTTCTTCGGGTGATATACTCCAAATGAGGGTAGGTACCAGCACTCCTCGTTTTCCTTTAAGGGAGACGCTGGCTCCGCATGGTTGTTATGGAATATTTTGCCCATAAAGGTGACAATGTGTTCTTTCATCTCCGGTTTATTGCTTAGCGTGCGCTGGAGAGAGTTAAATCTGGACAAGGCTTGTTCACGATTGTTCGGGAGCCTTACCCTGGTAGCTCGGAAGGGTAAGGGGAAAACCCAGTGATTGGTTTCGTCCTTAAGGAACTCATTGTCCATTATCCTGACAAATTCCTTGTCTTCCATAGATGGGGCTACTTTGTTGTCATCCTTAGTGGTATGAAACACCAATTTTCCCAAGT
Source organism: Ranitomeya imitator (assembly GCF_032444005.1). Taxonomy (NCBI): domain Eukaryota; kingdom Metazoa; phylum Chordata; class Amphibia; order Anura; family Dendrobatidae; genus Ranitomeya; species Ranitomeya imitator. Next base: position 72,324,365 of record NC_091282.1, on the reverse strand, counting down.
TGTCTGCATAGGGAGAAGTGATAACATCAGGCAGCTGTACAGAATCTGGAAGCTTTTCCTTCACCTCATAGTGATGAGGACATGGTTTGCAGAAGGTAGTGCGCCCGTCTCGGCGTACGTACGTCTTAAAGGAGTGGACTCCTGTTTGGTCCAAGCATACATTTCCTATGACTACCCACCCCAAGTCAAGTCTCTGGGCGTAGGGGGCGTAGTCAGGACCATTACACTGTTGGCGGACCTTATGTATCCTCAAATTGTCTCTGCCGAGCAGAAGTAGGATTTCAGCATCTGTGTCCAAAGGTGGGATAACGCTGGCTAGGTGCCTTAAGTGTGGTTGGTGGAAAGCAGCTTCTGGGGTAGGGATCTCATCCCTTTGGTCTGGTATTTGATCGCATTCAATTAGCGTAGGTAGGGGTATTTCTACGTCTTCATTGACAGGAGAAGCGATGAAATCTTGTGCTCTTCTGCCGCTAGTCTCTATGCGCCCCGAGCAAGTATTCAGAGTGTAGGGCATTGCTGGTCCCTTGATTCTAAAGGCTTCAAAGAACTTAGGTCCAGCTAGGGATCGATTGCTCTGATCGTCAATGATGGCATACATTTTTACAGCCTTCTCTGGTTGCCCTTCTGGATAGACTCTGATTAGGCATATCCTGGCACAGCATTTAGCACTTTGATTCTCCCCACATACCTCTGAGCATGAGCAGGACACAGCTGTGGTGGACTTGGCGTGATTCTGTGGCTCCCCGCCATGGTTTGTAGCGGGACCAGAGGTAACTGCGACTGCTGGATCGCTGGTGACTGAGCCTGGATGCAAGGCTGATGGGTGTCTGTCGCTATGACACTCTTCACACTTAATGGCAGATTTACAGTCCTTGGCCATGTGTTCTGATGAAGCGCAGCATTTGAAACATATCCCAAGTTCGTTGAGGATTTTCTTGCGCTCCTGCATGGTTTTGGACCTGAAGCCTCTACATTTGTTCAGTGAGTGTGGTTTTTTGTGAATGGGACACTCACAATTGAAAGACTTATCCCTCGACGGAATAGTGTACTGCTTGTCGGCAGGTACTGCAGGTGATGGCAGGTTAGTCTTTCTGACGCTTACACTGTTCCTTGAGTCCTTGCGTCTATGTGCGACGCTTTCATACCTTGATGAAGGTGTTGCTGGAGCTGCAGTGTTAGATTCCAGGAAGTCGAGGCTAGGGTCGTTCCTCATTTGGGCTTGTTCGTCAATGAACTTGCAGAACTGAATGAACGGAGGAAAGGTGACGTCATGTGACCTTTTATACCTGGAGACGCACACTGCCCACTTCTCTTGCAGACTGTGTGGCAGCTTTGAGATGATCGGGTTCACCCCGTGGGCAGTGTCCAGGTAGCACAGTCCAGACAGACGAGGGTCTCTTTTAGCAAGTTCCAGCTCCATAAGCAGGTCACTTAAATCCAGAAGCTTGTGGGCTTCCTTAAGGTTGATCCTTGGAACGTTCTGCAGTCTCTTGAATAGGGACTTTTCTATGGCTTCAGCGCTGCCGTAGGTTCTTTCGAGTCTCTGCCAGGCAGCAGCGAGACCTGCTTCAGCTTGCCCCACATAGACGGTCCTAAGACTCTTGATACGGTTTGTGGATTCAGGACCCAACCATTTTACCATGAGGTCGAGCTCCTGCTCCGCGGATAGGTTGAGATCAGCAATGGCGGCCTTGAAGGTTGCTTTCCAGGCTCTGTAGTTCTCTGCACAGTCGTCGAATTTTGAGAGGCTAGTGCTGATTAGCTCCCTGCTCACCATGAACCTGGCAAACTCGGACATGTCTGATCCTTCACTCCTTGTTACCATATTAGCTTGTGGTGCCCCTCGGGCGTATAAGCCGTGTGGCGTGGAAGGGTGAATTGTTCCCGAGTAGAATGATGTCGCTGCAGGGTTGAGCTGTGGTTTAACCTCTAGAGATTCCGATGACTGCTGCTTGAACTGTGGAGGCGGGCTGGAGTGTGCCTTGCGGTCGTCTTGCGATGATGATTGTTCCTGAGGGGGTACATCACGGCGTTGGTCTTGGTTCTCTGTAGGGGCTGTGGGCGATACTGGCACCATAGGTTGGGCTGACTTGGACGTTTCCGCAATGTTGGGTTGAACGTCACTGGAGAAGGTGTGCGCTGCAGGTATCTGTTTCTGCACGTAGTCTCTGGTACGAACAGCTGGGTCGTCTTCTTCCTGTGGTGGCAGGCAAATTGGGTCGAGGTTTTGCTTCAATGCTTGCTCGAGTATTTTTACTTCGGCTAATGCAATTTCTTCCTCCATTTCTGTTTGAAGAATCTTTGCTCTAGCCTCTGCTTCTGCTCTCTTCGCTTCTGCTTCCGTTTTCTTTTCGGTGTATGAACATCTTAGCTTGGACCGCTCTGCATTTAAACGGGCCTCTAGGATTCTGTCGCTGAGGGCTGAAGTTCTTGAGCAGGATGATTTGTACGACCGAGCAGAGTGTTTAGACGAGGCTGACCTGTGCGATCTAGTTTCTTGCAGATGGGTGATACGAAGCTCCGCTTTATCTTTGGCGTCTTGCACGGCGGCGTCCCTTTCTCTGTCTGTGGAATCTGCCTTGCTTAACTCTGATAGGGCTTCGATTTTAGATTCTTTAAGGAAGGCAGCATACTTTGTGGACAGTCTCTTGTATCTGCCGTGGGCCACGTCTAGCTGTCTTATAGTGTCCTGTAAACCCGCTGCATCATTTTTATGGCGTTGGACGCTTGACATAAGGGAGGCGACTCGTTCCCATAGGTCGTCCAAGTTGTCATTGAACTCATCCCTTGTGGAACAGTTATTCTCGAGGACCTTTAATGTTGGCTTGATGGAACGTACTGGTCGTGCATCTGGGTCTGCTGTGGAAGCGGGCTCTGCTTCCTGGTCTTCATAATGGACAGTATCAGGTTGTATTTGCTCTGTTTCAGCATTGGGGAACTGTGGAAGGTCCTTTTCGGCCATTTTGATTTAAGGTGCGCTGTCCCTTTAAGAAACTGAACCTTTAAATTAGGGGCTGGAAATTGCGGTGCAGCTTAGTTGCGACCCCCTGATAAGATTCCCAAGGTGTTGTTGGAGAATTGTGGGGTTCTGCGGTCCGACGATCTGCAGCAGTGCGGTATAATACACAGAGAGTCTTTATGTACAATGCAGTCTGAGGTGATGCTGCAGGAGATTTCTTAGCAGAGCAGGGCTGCAGTATGTGAGCGGGCAGAGAGCGGGCACGTGAATAGTGATATAAGGGTGATTCTGGCCGGGCTTCAAGGCAGTCTTTCGACTGTTCTGTCCCCACATGAGGCGAATGGAGGTGTGGTTGATTAATAAGTGTTGTGAGAGAGAAACGTACCTCCGTATTTCTTCGATGTGAGGCAGACAGGACCAATGCTGCTCAGTGTTCAGAGAGATGATGCACTCCAGGGATTGTGTAATCCAGACTTGTTTATTTTGTAGATCTGGACATACAGCGTATAACTGGTAATACAGAACTTCTCCAGAAATGCAGGGTAGACAGGGTACAGTAAGATGTAGCACCAAATGTGTCTGCAAGTGTGAGCAGCATGAGAGAGTGTGGTCGAAAGACTGATGCCTTCCTAAGCCCAGTTCAAAAGCACGTCCTCTCACAACAGAAAGTAAACTGGAAATGGCTGCCAGAGGAAGAGAAGATTTGACCCCTGAACCGGATGTAAGACATGCCCACAAGAAATACATGAAAAACAAGCTGCCATACAGAAAAAGGCCATTGGTTGGCAGCAGAGTAAAATATAACAACATACATGGAAACTGAGGAATATACATGGAACAGCACATGTAGTGTGGGGTCAGTGATGCAGTAGGTGTGTAGTGTGGGGTCAGTGATGCGGGAGGTGTGTAGTGTGGGATCAGTGATGCAGGAGAAGTGTAGTGTGGGGTCAGTGATGCAGGAGGTGTGTAGTGTGGGGTCAGTGATGCAGGAGGTCTGTAGTGTGGGATCAGTGATGCAGGAGAAGTGTAGTGTGGGGTCAGTGATGCAAGAGGTGTGTAGTGTGGGGTCAGTGATGCGGGAGGTGTGTAGGGTCAGTGATGCAGGAGGTCTGTAGTGTGGGATCAGTGATGCAGGAGAAGTGTAGTGTTGGGTCAGTGATGCAAAAGGTGTGTAGTGTGGGGTCAGTGATGCGGGAGGTGTGTAGTGTGGGGTCAGTGATGCGGGAGGTGTGTAGTGTGGGGTCAGTGATGCAGGAGGTCTGTAGTGTGGGATCAGTGATGCAGGAGAAGTGTAGTGTGGGGTCAGTGATGCAAGAGGTGTGTAGTGTGGGGTCAGTGATGCGGGAGGTGTGTAGTGTGGGGTCAGTGATGCGGGAGGTGTGTAGTGTGGGGTCAGTGATGCAGGAGGGGTGTAGTGTGGGGTCAGTGATGCAGGAGGTCTGTAGTGTGGGATCAGTGATGCAGGAGAAGTGTAGTGTGGGGTCAGTGATGCAGGAGGTGTGTAGTGTGGGGTCAGGGATGCAGGAGGTGTGTAGTGTGGGGTCAGTGATGCGGGAGGTGTGTAGTGTGGGGTCAGTGATGCAGGAGGTGTGTAGTGTGGGGTCAGTGATGCAGGAGGTCTGTAGTGTGGGGTCAGTGATGCAGGAGGTGTGTAGTGTGGGGTCAGTGATGCGGGAGGTATTTAGTGTGGGGTCAGTGATGCGGGAGGTGTGTAGTGTGGGGTCAGTGATGCAGGAGGTGTGTAGTGTGGGGTCAGTGATGAGGGAGGTGTGTAGTGGGGGGTCAGTGATGCGGGAGGTGTGTAGTGTGGGGTCAGTGATGCGGGAGGTCTGTAGTGTGGGGTCAGTGATGAGGGAGGTGTGTAGTGTGGGGTCAGTGATGCGGGAGGTGTGTAGTGTGGGGTCAATGATGAGGGAGGTGTGTAGTGTGGGGTCAGTGATGCGGGAGGTGTGTAGTGGGGGGTCAGTGATGCGGGAGGTGTGTAGTGTGGGGTCAGTGATGCGGGAGGTGTGTAGTGGGGGGTCAGTGATGCGGGAGGTGTGCAGTGTGGGGTCAGTGATGCGGGAGGTGTGTAGTGTGGGGTCAGTGATGCGGGAGGTATTTAGTGTGGGGTCAGTGATGCGGGAGGTGTGTAGTGTGGGGTCAGTGATGCGGGAGGTGTGTAGTGTGGGGTCAGTGATGCGGGAGGTGTGTAGTGTGGGGTCAGTGATGCGGGAGGTATTTACTGTGGGGTCAGTGATGCGGGAGGTGTGTAGTGTGGGGTCAGTGATGCGGGAGGTGTGTAGTGTGGGGTCAGTAATGCGGGAGGTGTGTAGTGTGGGGTCAGTGATGCGGGAGGTGTGTAGTGTGGGGTCAGTGATGCGGGAGGTATTTAGTGTGGGGTCAGTGATGCGGGAGGTGTGTAGTGTGGGGTCAGTGATGCGGGAGGTGTGTAGTGTGGGGTCAGTGATGTGGGAGGTGTGTAGTGTGGGGTCAGTGATGCGGGAGGTGTGTAGTGTGGGGTCAGTGATGCGGGAGGTATTTAGTGTGGGGTCAGTGATGCGGGAGGTATTTAGTGTGGGGTCAGTGATGCAGGAGGTGTGTAGTGTGGGGTCAGTGATGCGGGAGGTGTGTAGTGTGGGGTCAGTGATGCGGGAGGTATTTAGTGTGGGGTCAGTGATGCGGGAGGTGTGTAGTGTGGGGTCAGTGATGCGGGAGGTGTGCAGTGTGGGGTCAGTGATGCGGGAGGTGTGTAGTGGGGGTCAATGATGCGGGAGGTGTGCAGTGTGCGGTCAGTGATGCGGGAGGTGTGCAGTGTGGGGTCAGTGAGGCAGGAGGTCTGTAATATGGGGTCATTGATGAGGTTTAGGGTTGTCAGGGATGCAGGAGTCCTTATTGTGGAGGTGTCAGTCATGCTGGATGTCGTGTACTGATGCCGAAGTGGTAAAATGTGCAAATTCTGTCATTTCAGCACGTTTCAATGCGTTGTGGGTGCTGATGGTGTTGGCTGTGTTACAGTTATTGGGTTCTCTGTTTAGAATCCCTAATGCTGCATCCTGAGTGGGCATGAAACACTTGGACTTGCTGTTAACAGTATTCCTGTGCTGGCAGCACTGTGGAGAGTCAAAGGGTGGCATTGGGTGCAGGTAGTGTCATTTAGTGTTGATAATGTGGAGTGGCAGTGAGGTGTGGGTGCAGTGGGGTGCAGGCAGTGGCACTGAGGTGTGGATAATGTGGAGTGGCAGTGAGGTGTGGGTGCAGTGGGGTGCAGGCAGTGGCACTGAGGTGTGGATAATGTGGAGTGGCAGTGATGTGTGGGTGCAGGCAGTGACACTGAGGTGTGGATAATGTGGAGTGTCAGTGAGGTGTGGGTGCAGTGGGGTGCAGGCAGTGGCACTGAGGTGTGGATAATGTGGAGTGGCAGTGAGGTGTGGGTGCAGTGGGGTGCAGGCAGTGGCACTGAGGTGTGGATAATGTGGAGTGGCAGTGATGTGTGGGTGCAGGCAGTGACACTGAGGTGTGGATAATGTGGAGTGTCAGTGAGGTGTGGGTGCAGTGGGGTGCAGGCAGTGGCACTGAGGTGTGGATAATGTGGAGTGGCAGTGAGGTGTGGGTGGAGTGGGGTGCAGGCAGTGGCACTGAGGTGTGAATAATGTGGAGTGGCATTGAGGTGTGGGTGGAGTGGGGTGCAGACAGTGGCACTGAGGTGTGGATAATGTGGAGTGGCAGTGAGGTGTGGGTGGAGTGGGGTGCAGGCAGTGGAACTGAGGTGTGGATAATGTGGAGTGGCAGTGAGGTGTGGGTGGAGTGGGGTGCAGGCTGTGGCACTGAGGTGTGGATAATGTGGAGTGGCAGTGAGGTGTGGGTGGAGTGGGTGCAGGCAGTGGCACTGAGGTGTGGATAATGTGGAGTGGCAGTGAGGTGTGGGTGGAGTGGGGTGCAGGCAGTGGCACTGAGGTGTGGATAATGTGGAGTGGCATTGAGGTGTGGGTGGAGTGTGGTGCAGGCAGTGGCACTGAGGTGTGGATAATGTGGAGTGGCAGTGAGGTGTGGGTGGAGTGGGTGCAGGCAGTGGCAGTGAGGTGTGGATAATGTGGAGTGGCATTGAGGTGTGGGTGGAGTGGGGTGCAGACAGTGGCACTGAGGTGTGGATAATGTGGAGTGGCAGTGAGGTGTGGGTGGAGTGGGGTGCAGGCAGTGGCACTGAGGTGTGGATAATGTGGAGTGGCATTGAGGTGTGGGTGGAGTGGGGTGCAGGCAGTGGCACTGAGGTGTGGATAATGTGGAGTGGCAGTGAGGTGTGGGTGGAGTGGGTGCAGGCAGTGGCACTGAGGTGTGGATAATGTGGAGTGGCAGTGAGGTGTGGGTGGAGTGGGTGCAGGCAGTGGCACTGAGGTGTGGATAATGTGGAGTGGCAGTGATGTGTGGGTGCAGGCAGTGGCACTGAGGTGTGGATAATGTGGAGTGGCAGTGATGTGTGTGTGCAGGCAGTGGCACTGAGGTGTGGGTGCAGGCAGTGGCACTGAGGTGTGGATAATGTGGAGTGGCAGTGATGTGTGGGTGCAGGCAGTGGCACTGAGGGGTGGATAATGTGGAGTGGCACTGATGTGTGGGTGCAGGCAGTGGCAGTGAGGTGTGGATAATGTGGAGTGGCAGTGATGTGTGGGTGCAGGCAGTGGCACTGAGGTGTGGATAATGTGGAGTGGCAGTGATGTGTGGGTGCAGGCAGTAGCACTGAGGTGTGGATAATGTGGAGTGGCAGTGATGTGTGGGTGCAGGCAGTGGCACTGAGGTGTGGATAATGTGGAGTGGCAGTGATGTGTGGGTGCAGACAGTGGCACTGAGGTGTGGATAATGTGGAGGGTCAGTGAGGTGTGGGTGCAGTGGGGTGCAGGCAGTGGCACTGAGGTGTGGATAATGTGGAGTGTCAGTGAGGTGTGGGTGGAGTGGGGTGCAGACAGTGGCACTGAGGTGTGGATAATGTGGAGTGTCAGTGAGGTGTGGGTGGAGTGGGGTGCAGACAGTGGCACTGAGGTGTGGATAATGTGGAGTGGCAGTGATGTGTGGGTGGAGTGGGGTGCAGACAGTGGCACTGAGGTGTGGATAATGTGGAGTGGCAGTGAGGTGTGGGTGCAGTGGGGTGCAGGCAGTGGCACTGAGGTGTGGATAATGTGGAGTGGCAGTGAGGTGTGGGTGCAGTGGGGTGCAGGCAGTGGCACTGAGATGTGGATAATGTGGAGTGTCAGTGAGGTGTGGGTGGAGTGGGGTGCAGGCAGTTGCACTGATGTGTGGATAATGTGGAGTGTCAGTGAGGTGTGGGTGGAGTGGGGTGCAGACAGTGGCACTGAGGTGTGGATAATGTGGAGTGTCAGTGAGGTGTGGGTGGAGTGGGGTGCAGGCAGTGGCACTGAGGTGTGGATAATGTGGAGTGGCAGTGAGGTGTGGGTGCCGTGGGGTGCAGGCAGTGGCACTGAGGTGTGGATAATGTGGAGTGGCAGTGAGGTGTGGGTGGAGTGGGGTGCAGACAGTGGCACTGAGGTGTGGATAATGTGGAGTGGCAGTGATGTGTGGGTGCAGGCAGTGGCACTGAGGTGTGGATAATGTGGAGTGTCAGTAAGGTGTGGGTGCAGTGGGGTGCAGGCAGTGGCACTGAGGTGTGGATAATGTGGAGTGGCAGTGAGGTGTGGGTGGAGTGGGGTGCAGGCAGTGGCACTGAGGTGTGGATAATGTGGAGTGGCATTGAGGTGTGGGTGGAGTGGGGTGCAGACAGTGGCACTGAGGTGTGGATAATGTGGAGTGGCAGTGAGGTGTGGGTGGAGTGGGGTGCAGGCAGTGGCACTGAGGTGTGGATAATGTGGAGTGGCAGTGAGGTGTGGGTGGAGTGGGGTGCAGGCAGTGGCACTGTGGTGTGGATAATGTGGAGTGGCAGTGAGGTGTGGGTGGAGTGCGTGCAGGCAATGGCACTGAGGTGTGGATAATGTGGAGTGGCAGTGAGGTGTGGGTGGAGTGGGGTGCAGGCAGTGGCACTGAGGTGTGGATAATGTGGAGTGGCATTGAGGTGTGGGTGGAGTGGGGTGCAGGCAGTGGCACTGAGGTGTGGATAATGTGGAGTGGCAGTGAGGTGTGGGTGGAGTGGGTGCAGGCAGTGGCACTGAGGTGTGGATAATGTGGAGTGGCATTGAGGTGTGGGTGGAGTGGGGTGCAGACAGTGGCACTGAGGTGTGGATAATGTGGAGTGGCAGTGAGGTGTGGGTGGAGTGGGGTGCAGGCAGTGGCACTGAGGTGTGGATAATGTGGAGTGGCATTGAGGTGTGGGTGGAGTGGGGTGCAGGCAGTGGCACTGAGGTGTGGATAATGTGGAGTGGCAGTGAGGTGTGGGTGGAGTGGGTGCAGGCAGTGGCACTGAGGTGTGGATAATGTGGAGTGGCAGTGATGTGTGGGTGGAGTGGGGTGCAGGCAGTGGCACTGAGGTGTGGATAATGTGGCGTGGCAGTGATGTGTGGGTGCAGGCAGTGGCACTGAGGTGTGGATAATGTGGAGTGGCAGTGAGGTGTCTGAGGAGCGGGGGGCACAGTGTTGTAGGAGGGTGGTGTATACTTTAGGGGTGTCAGGCCGTCACACAGGGACACTCCTTCTCACTATTCCCGGGGCTGCACCCTCAGTGGGAAGGACTGTGTGTGTGTGGAGTGTTGTAACTTCCTCAGCCTGTTTTCTGAGCGTGCAGAGCAGCCATCCACACATCAGCCTGTATCTGCAGGACGCTGCCTCAGCCTGGACACTCTCCAGCACTCAGTGCCTCACTCACTGAGGATGGGGGACCGAGGGACAGCCTGAAGCCCCCACACTGGGTAAGGTGCCCCCTCGGTGGGGCGTTATGTCTGGGGTAGGGGGAGTGCTGCACCCCAGGGGTGTCCTGCAGGGAGCACGTCCCCTGGGGACTCTGAGTGTTGGTCACATTCCGGGGGGAGGGGGCACAGATAAAACACTGGTGGAGGGTAACACCACACGTGCTGCTGTGTACATCCCACTGCCACTGTGTGAGCAGCAGGACACAACACTGACACCATGTAACAGCAGCTCCCTCTGTCCTGGGTGGGATGTAATGATGGTTTTCTATGGATATACTATGTGTTGTTAGCATGCTCAGAGGTAGCAGAGCTCAATCTGTTATTTAACCCCTTGGACATCTTTGCTAATATTTTGAATGAAAAGTTTGGTCTCAGTTTAGATTTGCAGGATGTCATAGTATAGGGAGGTGGCACTGTTGGGTTAAAAATGTTCCTCCATATGGATGGTACATAGAAATGTGTCCGTAAGATGAGCGCTCAGGGGCAATCTATATATTTCTATATATCAGTGAAATATGTCTATGGGGTCTTAAATTGCTTATTGATTGTGTCCATATGGATGGGTGCAAATCAGTGTTGTGTGCTGCATATGATGACATCTACCACTTTTATTTAAAGGCATATGTGCATTCTGCAGACATTTTTCTTGCACCATGAATTGCATCAACAATAAAAACTTCCCAAATAGTCACACATGTCAAACAATTTTGGCCAACAGGGTGATTATATTTGTCTTGTGACGCCAGCACCGCCCCCCATCATACTGTATGGAGGACTGTGTGGGGCCCATCATACTGTGTGGAGTAATACGTGGGGCCCATTATACTGTATGGAGGGCTATGTGGGGCCCATTATTCTGTATGGAGGGCTATGTGGGGCCCATTATTCTGTATGGAGGACTATGTGGGGCCCATTATTCTGTATGGAGGACTATGTTGGGCCCATTATTCTGTATGGAGGACTATGTGGAGCCCATTATTCTGTATGGAGGACTTTGTGGGGCCCATTATTCTGTATGGAGGACTATGTGGTGCCCATTATTCTGTATGGAGGACTATGTGAGGCCATTTTACTATATGGAGCGCTATATGAGGCCATTATATTGTATGGAGGACTCTATGAGGTTATTATACTGTATGGAGCACTATGTAAGGCTATTAGACTGTATGGAGGACTATGTCGGGCTATTATACTGTATGGAAGATTATCATGAAGGTTAGTTTTGCTTGTGCCATTATTTGCTGCTAAATTATCACAATATTGCATAATGTTTGATACGTTTGGTGCATCCTAATTAAAGAATAACCTTCATTCTTTTTTCATAAATCAATAATATATGTGAAAAAAATAAACTTCGTAATATATCTTATCAGAGAAATCTGCTTTTTTTTCTCCTCCAGGACTGTTGATTAATTCCCTAAATTCTCAATTCTAAACTCTGTATTCAGGGAATATAGATGTTCCCTTACTGAGATAGGAGAGGACAGTTGGTGCTTATACTGTTCTATGGAGCTTGCAGTAGAATGTCTGTCTCTGCCCCTAGCTCTATCTTCCTCATCCTCCTCGCCTCTTTATAGAATTTAAAAGCACCAATGAATACAGAATTTATCCATGACTTTAAAGTGAAAATTCAGTCCAGGAGGAGAAAGAAGCAGACTTCTCTGATCGGAGTTGCTCATTTTCATGTGTACTATTGATTTATAAAATTAAAATGACGGTTACTCTTTAAGATATTACACTTCTGTCTAGAAATATTACTTTTTACGTCACCTCCCTCTACTAAATTGAAATTGCAACGTTTTTTAGACATCTTTTAAAAACATTTACAAGTTATAAATATGCGTCTAAATAGAAAAAAAATTATAAAAAAACCCCAATGATAAATTCCCCCTGGCATGTCTCTGTGTTTCCAGACTACAATTACTGCGCAGCCTGAATATGAGATCCTGCGGGGGCAGATGCGCATGTCATTTGTGATCTGGTTACTGCATGATTCTGTGCTAATCTATATCAGTCCTGTGTGAATGCATCCAAATAGTGCCCTGTAAAGTAGTGCTATATTGTGCTAGTATAATAAAAGCGTGCAGTGTCCGAATTACAGTATTACACTGTTTTAATAATACTGCTATACACTGCCTATACGTCATTGTTCCCTATGGTGCATAGACAATAGTATAGGAGCAATGAACCTTGTTTATTAAGGATTATTGGAGTCTTTACTGTATATTAAAACCCAAAAGAAGATGGGCACTAAAGCTATTAAAATGTTAGAAAATTCTTTTATTGAAAAATATTCTAAAAATTGTATTCAAACAATAATACCTAAGTTTGTAATTAAATAAGACGCAATAGACAAGAGATAGACGACAATCCTAGTACCAAGTACAGGAAAAAAGTAGTGCAGGTTAGGATACTTTCACACTAGCGTCGGAATCTCCCCGTCGCAATGCGTCGGGCAGAGATTCCGACGCTAGCGTTTAACGCACTGCACAACGGAGGCAGCGGATGCATTTCTCCAGCGCATCCGCTGCCCCATTGTGAGGTGCGGGGAGGTGGGGGCGGAGTTCCGGCCGCGCATGCGCGGTCGGAAAAAGCGGTCCGTCAGGAGCAAAAAACGTTACATGTAGCGTTTTTTGCTCCCGACGGTCCGCCAAAGCACGACGCATCCGTCGCACGACGGATGCGACGTGTGGCAATCCGTCGCAATGCATCGTCAATACAAGTCTATGGGGAAAAAACGCATCCTGCAAGCACTTTTGCAGGATGCGTTTTTTCTGCAAAACGACGCAGTGTGACGGATTGCAGTTAACGCTAGTGTGAAAGTAGCCTTAAATGTATAAACCACTTCGTATTACGTACAAACTACACCAATAAATACATAGATAGTCTCAAAATAATACCATTAAAGGTTTGTGAAGATGAATTAAAGAATACTATAGGTGGATTAATGGTTCAAAGCATCATAGTAGATCTGTATATATCATCAGCTACTAGAGATATACATAATAAGTGCCAGTAGTGTAAAGAATATAAACTCCAAATAAATGCTACCATATACAATATCAATGTCCCACTAGAGGCACACAATGCAGAATTAAATAAATATAGGCTGACAAATATCCAGAGACCAAAAAATTGTTTTCTAAGGCATATTAATAGTACATATACTGATTGAGTAGTCTCATACCCATAAAGGGTTAAAGATAAATAGCAGATCCTACGTACCGTATATAAAAGTGCCAGTAGTGCAATATACACAGTCCAGATAAACGCTACAATGGCGATTGCACTCTATCAATATCTCATTAGGGGCGCACAATATAAAGTGCCGTTACCATATACTGGGACCAAATAGTAAATCTGATCACCATATCCTCCTATCAATACCCATGTGGGCTAGCAGACGTGGCATATTGGAATTAACAAAACGGCAGTGAAGAGAGAAAGAGTCCCATAGTCAAAAAGATGGAAGAGTGACCGATATGACAAATGAACCAACCTGCTCCTGAACCTGGAATGAAACAACCGCAACGCGCGTTTCGCACTTCTAGCTTCCTCGGGGGAGGGGAGGGGCGTACTTTTTACTGTATATAAAGTATTTAAGACCAGTGTGTGATTAAAGGGAACCTGTCACCAGGATTTCCCAATATAAAGTACGACCATCACCTTTAACGCCTGTTTTTCATCATTCTAGTAAGCTGTATGTACAGTTGAAGCCAGAAGTTTCTATACACTATATATAAAGACACATCTGCAGGATTTTCTCCATATCTGACATGAAATCAGAATAAACCTTTCCCGTTTTAGTCCAATTAGGATTACCATAATTATTAATATTTGCCAAATGCCAGAATAATGAGAGAGAGAGAATGTTTTATGGCATTTTTATTACTTATTGCAAAGTCAAAAGTTTCCATCCATTTCATTATTATTTGGTACCATTGCCCTTAAAGGGACACTGTCACCTGAATTTGGAGGGAACAATCTTCAGCCATGGAGGCGGGGTTTTTTGGGTTTTTGATTCACCCTTTCCTTACCCGCTGGCTGCATGCTGGCTGCAATATTGGATTGAAGTTCATTCTCTGTCCTCCATAGTAAGGAAAGGGTGAATCAAAAACCCCTAAACCCCGCCTCCATGGCTGAAGATTGTTCCCTCCAAATTCAGGTGACAGTGTCCCTTTAAATGACTGAATGACTTGGGTCACACGTTTGGGATATTCCTCCACAAGCTTCTCCCAATAGTTGGTCAGAATTTGGGCCCATTCCTCCTGACAAAACTGGTGTGACTGATCCAGGTCTGTAGGTCACCTTGCTCGCATCGGCATTTTCAGCTTTACCCATAAACTTTCAATAGGATTGAGATCAGGGCTTTGTGATGGCCGCTCCAAAACATTGACTTTGTTATCCTTGAGCCACTTTGTTACCATTTTGTCAGTCATTGTCCAGTTAGAAGACCCTTTTCCGCTCATGCTGTAACTTCCTGGCTGATGTCTTGAGATGTTGCTTCACTATTGTCACATAATTTTCTTTTCTCACGATTCCATCTATTTTGTGAAGTGCACCAGTCCCTCCTGCAGCAAAACCCCACAACATGATGCTGCAACCACCGTGTTTCACAGTTGGGATGGTGTTCTTAGGCTTCCAAGCTTCTCCCTTTTGCCTCCAAACATAACGATGGTCATTATGCTCAAAACGTTCAATTTTAGTTTCATCAGACCACAGGACATGACTCCAAAAATTAAGGTCTTTGTTCCTGTGTGCATTTGCAAACATTAATCTGCCTTTTTATGTTTCTTTTGGAGTAATGGCTTCTTCCTGGCAGAGTGGCTTTTCAGCCCATGTTGATACAGTACTCGTTTCACTGTGGCTATCGACACAATCTTACCAGCTTCCGCCATCATCTTCACAAGGTGTTTTGCTTTTGTCCTTGGGTTGATAGGCACATGTTGGACCAAAGTATATTCATCTCTGGGACACAGAACCTGTCTCCTTCCTGAGCGGTATGATGGCTGGACATTTCCATCTTGTTTGTACTTCTGTATAATTGTTTGTACAGATGAATGAGGCACCTTCAGGTATCTTGAAATTATACCCAAGGATGAGCCAGACTTGTGCAAGGTCACAATTCTCTTCCTGATATCTTGGCTGATTTCTTGAGACTTTCCCATGATGCTACACAAAGAACTGTGTTTCAGGTGTGTATTAAAATATATCCTCAGGTGTGTCTCTAATGAACTCAGTTTTTTTGGCAACATATCAGAAGCTTCCAAACACATGACATCATCATATGGGCATTCCAGAATTAAAGGCAGAATAATCTTAGTGCATGTAATCTTTTGACTTTTCAGTAAGTAATAAAAATGCCTTAAAACATAAAGTTTTCATTATACCTGGAGATGGCGCTGTCTGGTCAGATGGGCGTCTCTGGTCTTAAAGGGAACCTGTCACCTGAATTTGGCGGGACCGGTTTTTGGTCATATGGGCGGAGTTTTCGGTGTTTGATTCACCCTTTCCTTACCCGCTGGCTGCATGCTGGCCGCAATATTGGATTGAAGTTCATTCTCTGTCCTCCGTAGTATATGCATGCTCAAGGCAAGATTATCTATGATATATCTATGATATATCTATGATTATCTATTATCTATGATACACATACAGCTTACTAGAATGCTGTAAAATAGGCCTTAAAGGTGGTGGCCGTACTTCATATTGGGAAGACCTGATGAAGGGTTTCCTTTAAGGATAATTTACCACAATAAACAGATTCTACTCCATCTTCATGTCGGCCTCATCCATAAGATTTTTTTTCTTAAATGGTTTGTCCAGGACTTTGATTGTGAAGGCCTATCCTTAGGATAAGTCATTGATATTAGATGATTGGGGGTCTAACACCAAGTACCCCAATGATCAGCTGTTCTCATGGAAGTACAGCTCAATACACGGTGTAGTGGCCTTCTCAGGTACTGCAGCTCAGCTCCCATTAAAGTGAACTGTAAAGTGGACGGATGACAGCAGCGGATGTTATGGAAGGCGGTGGCTTTATACCTTACGTAGAGATCCTGAGGCTGTATCCTGAGCCCCCCATACATAGTAGACTAACATCGGCTGTTGTGTATTGGGGTCCCGAACAGACGATTGTCGGGCGAGTTAAGGATCTGTCATGTCCAATTTTGGGCCGATGATCCTTTCGTTCTCCCTGAGATGATTGCCATCAACTTTCTGACAGAAAACACAGGCGTTCTTGTCTGAGTGAGCGCTGCCATGTATAGGAGAGACTGCCGAGACAGCTGCAGGCTGAACCACCATTTGGCCAGCAGTCGTTTAAGGTTTGCGGAGTGCCAGCACAGGGCTAATCTGGTTTGCGGAGTGCCAGCACAGGGCTAGTCTATGTGGAAGGAACTTTTTCCGCAGTGGTTTCATTTTTAGTAAAGTCAGTCTACACGTAAATGTAAGAACGTGCCATCTTCCCAATGTAAACCGCACCTGAATTCAGTATTCTGCTGACAGACACGTAAGAGGAAGATGGGAACTTACCCTCCCTGCCCATAATTTGGAGGGATCATTATGTCATTATTTATTGCTATGTTAGAAGTAGATTTCCGTGCATTTCTCCAGCATGGCTTTCTTAGGTTGTCCAGGTGTGATGTATACACCGTTATTACACGTTATTATATTCCGCTCTGCATTCTTTGCGGTAGGTTACAACTTCCCCAGCGATACACGTGGAGTCATGTCAATGAGTCATTGCACGACATGTCGGAGCTGGACGGGAGCAGACGCTCTCCGCAGATCACGTCTCTAGTCACATTCATTTTTAGTCTGTGACTAATGGATTCTTATATGAAGTCCACACCCATTGTCTCATTTCACTTTTTTCATTTCTCTATTTCCAAGATTTGAACAGTTATCCATGATGGTCGGCTCTTTGCTGTATCTACACTTCACCTACTATATCAGTTTTATCCGGGTACTTATAAAAAAATATAAGACCCAAGAGTTTATCCAAGACTATTTTTTTCCCCTATGGCCTTAAAAACTAATAGGCAGGTAGGTGCTAGCCCCGTGCCTCTTCTGCCCAGCGCCGGCCTCTGCCGGCACACAGCAGTAACTGATTGCTCCTGACGGTGATTCTGCAACTTCCGGTGACGTCACGTCGACAGAGTGGCGGCTACTTTTCCGCTCTGATGACAGGGCGTGACAGCCAGAGTCATGCTGATTGACAGCCATCTTCCCGCTGCCTAACTGTGGGGAGTCAGCAGCCAATAAGTAAGATGTAAACAGTCGCACTTTGCCCACAGAGTGTTATGATTAGGTAATTCAGAACCACAATGGACCTTGAAGTTCAGAGCACACAAAGTGACCTGACAATAACCAAAAGACATAGGACAAGCTCTGAGACGTGGGAACTCTGCTGACCGCAATCCCTAATCCTATCCAACCACACTAGAGGCAGCCGTGGATTGCGCCTAACGCTCCCTATGCAACTCGGCACAGCCTGAGAAACTAGCTAGGCCTAAGATAGAAAAATAAGCCTACCTTGCCTCAGAGAAATACCCCAAAGGAAAAGGCAGCCCCCCACATATAATGACTGTGAGTAGAGATGAAAATACAAACGCAGAGATGAAATAGATTTAGCAAAGTGAGGCCCAACTTACTGAACAGACCGAAGATAGGAAAGATAACTTTGCGGTCAACACAAAACCCTACAAACAACCACGCAGAGGGGCAAAAAGACCCTCCGCACCGACTAACGGTACGGAGGTGCTCCCTCTGCGTCCCAGAGCTTCCAGCAAGCAAGAAAAACCAATAAAGCAAGCTGGACAGAAAAAATAGCAAAACAAAAATAACACAAGCAGAACTTAGCTTATGCAGAGCAGACGGCCACAGGAACGATCCAGGAGGAAGCAAGACCAATACTAGAACATTGACTGGAGGCCAGGAGCAAAGCACCAGGTGGAGTTAAATAGAGCAGCACCTAACGACTTCACCACATCACCTGAGGAAGGAAACTCAGAAGCCGCATTACCACTCGTGACCACAGGAGGGAGCTCTGCCACAGAATTCACAACACAGAGCAGCCCAGAAGAGGAAGAGCTGCTCTGTTGACAGGGAGCAGCTGAATTGCTGGCAGGAGCGGTCAGCAGCGCTGGGTAGAACAGGCAGGTAGTTAGCAACTACCTGCCTGTTAATTTTAAGCCCATAGTAAAAAAAAAGTTCTGGATAAAGGTTTTAAATGGACATTTTCTGTGGATACTTCAAAGTTTCCCACATTGTTTGCTACCCAGACTTTCAAGAAGCAGATCTAAATACCTGTGTGTAAGGCGTCCCCTTTCTGCTTTGTGTTATTTCACTTCTGGCCATGAACACATCAGGGATCCTTTCTTCCTGACTGCTCTTCTCCTGCACTAATTAATATGTCTGCACAGACTGGCACAGGAACAGAGAGAGACATCTAAGCAGATGCTGATTGCAGAAGCCCAAAGAAAATGGAAGCAGACGGCCAAACTGTAACATAACAACCTTTATTTGTAATTAATCAGAAACGTGACATAACCATGATTAAAGGTATAATAAAAGAATATAGGACACAGATCCATACCACCCAGGAAACAGGGCAAAATAGCATCAAAAGTGCAAGTGTAACATAACAATTGTACATATATATGCACCATAATTTGCATAACTGGGAAAACCTCTGTAACCTCCATTATAATTCGTGGCTCTTCTCCTATTGTATGGCTTATATGATAGACAGCATGTTTGTGCACTTTTTATTTTCTTGCACTTTTTTTTGGCACTTTGGCAAAGAAAGTAACATTCTCATGCCATCTCTAGAAAACAAAAATGTGCACAGTGTCACATAGGATAAATGATGGGCAGATCTGCTGGAATTATGTTACGGTATTGACACTGCTACTATTTGGCGCACATTTCTTTATAAGCACAGGCGTGACATAGCATCGTGGCCGCTACTATGAAGGCAATTTACGGCCTGGCACTACCTTATGACCAGGGATAGTTTTCAGGGGATTCGGGTGGATCTATTCTCTGGGGCTCATGCTTATATTGCATGGTATTTAATGTAAAAAACGAGGATGAAGACCCCCGTGCACTTTAGATAGATGTGTGGTGTGACCGGTAGCTCTCTAGCCGAGCGCTCCTGCGTTCTCTATGGGAAAGCCTCTGTCCTGTCACTGGCGGCGGCTTATCTGGTAGAAAACAGTCGGCCACGCCGGATCCTTCTGTCCTTTTGATGCTTCTATACACATCAGACGGTCGATAATGGCGGGTTTGGTCGACAATAGTCTATTGTGTATGGGGGTCTTAAGCGTCTGCTGCTGCTTTAGAGATCCCATGGAAGTCAGCAGGATCCAGGACAATAATGGAAAGTGTATGGACGGCATTAGAAGACCTGAACAGTAGTAAGAGCTGAGATTTCAGTTGCAGCTGCTCCAAAGTTCCCTTATCCGACGTGTTCCCTTGACGTAAGTGGCCTTCTCATTGTAGATAGCACTTTTTCTAGCCGTCGCGGTGCATGCTGGGTAATGGTGCTGATACGGCCGCTGCGGACAGCTGTTATCTGTACAGGAAACATGGTGGGAGCCTCACCTAATATTTATAGAAGATGTTCCCATCAGTACAGTTCTTTGTCCTTGGAATCAGTGAGATTTCTGCTTCTTTGCTCCATAATACATGTAATAATAATAATAATTTTTATTTATATAGCGCCAACATATTCCGCAGCACTTTACAATTAAGCGGGGACATGTACAAACAATAAATTACCATGTAATTACCATCCTTCATTCCCATAGCTCTGGTTTAGGGCCGGTTCTGTATTTCCGGTCCGAGTGCTATCGGACAAGACATCGGAGTGCTCTCAGACCTATGTTATTCTATGGGGCCGTGCACATGTCCGATTCTATCCTCAGACAGAACCTGTCCGAGGTAAAAAAAAAATCAAAATCAAATCATGCCCGAGTTTGTTCAGATATTCAGATCGTACTCAGCCATGCAAGTCAATGAGTGCGTGGCAACCATCGGCTGCACTCGGGTGACATCTGAGTGCTGTCCAATTTCCACGCACTGATAGAATGGACAAGATGGAGATTTTGACAGGTTCTTTTGTATATAAGGCCAAACCTGCCAACTCCCCTCCAGATGTGCCAGCGTGCTCCATGCCGTCAGCGTGTCATCATTCCAGGGTGTACAGTAACACGGCGGCGAATAATGGGTGTAGTTCAGATAATGTCCCAGCACAGAGACAGGAACAAGAGCCAAGCTTTTATTGAAACCAGACAGATGTCTTCCAGTACAAACCGTGGAAGGAAACATAAGCACAAAAAGAGAAAAAGTAAAAATAACTGAAGAGTCAGAGAGCGGAGGAGCACGCGTGCGGCTCTGTGGGGCGGTAAAAGACTTACATGGTGGCTACTGATAGAAGGCGGTCTTCTTATGGTACGTCAATACCAACGGCCACCAGGAGATGCCGCTGCCCTTTGTTCTGTCTTATGGGATGGGGGTGTCCTAAAGAGTAAAATGGGAATACTGAAAATATAAGGCGTTACAGCACCAATATTTTGTGCATGAGGGGAGTAGGTTCCTGTTGAAATTCATGATGACTATCCCTCTTTTCCCCTATATATAACTTCTAGAGACAGTTTGGAAGCATCTAGCAAGTCAATTTGCTGTGCATAATTAGAGTCTGATGGGCTCCAGTGCAAAATTTGGACCTGGGCCCCCAACCCAACAGCATATTGGTCAGATGTAGTATTCTAGATCCTATAAAGATATATGTCTTGGTCCCCCTTCATCACCATGTAATAATGTCCCCATTCTGGCATCTTCCTGTAATAATGTCCCCACCCTGGCCTCTTCCTGTAATAATGTCCCCATTCTTGCCTCTTCTTGTAATAATGTCCCGCCTCCTGACCTCTTCCTCTAATAATGTCCCACCTCCTGTCATCTTCCTGTAATAATGTCCCCATCATGGCCTCTCCCTGTAATAATGTCCCCATCATGGCCTCTCCCTGTAATAATGTCCCCATCATGGCCTCTCCCTGTAATAATGTTCCCATTCTGGCCTTTTCCTGTAATAATGTCCTCATAAGGCCTCTCCCTGTAATAATGTCCCCATTCTGGCATCTTCCTGTAATAATGTTCCCATCCTGGCCTCTTCCTGTAATAATGTCCCCATTCTGGCCTCTTCCTGTAATAATGTCCCACCTCCTGGCCTCTCCCTGTAATAATGTCCCCATCCTGGCCCTTCCCTGTAATAATGTCCCCATCCTGGCCTCTCCCTGTAATAATGTCTCCATCCTGGCATCTCCCTGTAATAATGTCCTCCTCATGGCCTCTCCCTGTAATAATGTACCCAACCTGGCCTCTCCTTGTAGTAATGTCCTCTTCCTGGCATCTTCTGGTAATAATATTCCCATTCTGGCCTCTCCCTGTGATGATGTCCCCATCCTGCCCTCTTCCTGTGATAATGTTCCCATCCTGGCATCTTCCTGTAATAATGTTCTTATTCTGGCCTCTCCCTGTGATAATGTCCTCATCTTGCCCTCTTCCTATGATAATGTTCCCATCTTGGCATCTTCCTGTAATAATGTTCCCATTTTTGCCTCTTCCTGTAATAATGTTCACTCTTCTCTGGAGGATTTCTAGAAGATTTTGGAGGTGTCTCTTGGAGCTTTTCCTCATTCTTCCGGAAGAGCATTTAGTGTGGTCAGACACTGATGTTGGGGAGATGACCGGCTCATAATGTACTTTCCAGTTTATTACAAAAGTGTTGGATGTTGGATGTCCCACCTCCTGGCCTCTTCCTGTAATAATGTCCCCATCCTAGCCTTTCCCTGTAATAATGTCCCCATCCTGGCCTCTCCCTGTAATAATGTCCCCATCCTGGCCTCTCCCTGTAATAATGTCCCCATCCTGGCATCTTCCTGTAATAATGTTCCCATTCTGGCCTCTCCCTGTGATAATGTCCCCATCCTGGCATCTTCCTGTAATAATGTTCCCATTCTGGCCTCTCTCTGTGATAATGTCCCCATCCTGGCATCTCCCTGTAATAATGTCCCCATCCTGGCATCTTCCTGTAATAATGTCCCCATCCTGCCCTCTTCCTGTGATAATGTCCCCATCCTGGCATCTTCCTGTAATAATGTCCCCATCCTGGCATCTCCCTGTAATAATGTCCCCATCCTGGCATCTTCCTGTAATAATGTTCCCATTCTGGCCTCTCCCTGTGATAATGTCCCCATCCTGGCATCTTCCTGTAATAATGTTCCCATTTTTGCCTCTTCCTGTAATAATGTTCACTCTTCTCTGGAGGATTTCTAGAAGATTTTGGAGGTGTCTCTTGGAGCTTTTCCTCATTCATCCGGAAGAGCATTTAGTGTGGTCAGACACTGATGTTGGGGAGATGACGGGCTCATAATGTACTTTCCAGTTTATTACAAAAGTGTTGGATGGACTAGAGGTCCGGGCTCTGTGCGGCCGGTCATGTTCTTTCACCAAAGTTCCCCAGCCATTCCTTTATGGACCTCGTGCACAGGGCACAGTCGTGGGGAACAGTACTGGACCTTCCGCAAACGGTTGTCACAAAGCTGGAACCTACAATGGTCCACAATGTCTTCTACTAAAGTATTAAGATTTCCTTTTACTAAGAGGCAGATCCCTGAAAATAAGCCCATAGTATTATCCCTCCTCCACCAAACTGTACCACGGGCATAATGCAGTCTGGCGGGTAACTATAATAGGTGCAGTGGTTGGAATCGCACCCAGACCCTGGAACCTAAGGGGTCCAGATCAGAGGTGTCAAACTGCATTCCTCAAGGGCCGCAAACCATGCGTGTTTTCAAGATTTCCTTAGCATTGCACAAGGTGCTGCAGTCATTATGTGTGTAGGTGATTAAATTATCACCTGTGCAGTACAAGGAAATCCTGAAAACATGACCTGTTTGCAGCCCTCGAGGAATGCAGTTTGACACCCCTGGTCCAGATTATCTCTTTGACACATATTAGAAGACCAATGCTTGTATAGACCTATGATACAGCTGCTTCTCACAAAATTAGAATATCATCAAAAAGTTAATTTATTTCAGTGCTAAAAGTGAAACTCATATATTATATAGTCATTACAGAGTGATCTATTTCAAGTGTTTATTTCTGTTATTGTTGATGATGGCTTACAGCCAATGAAAACCCACAAGTCATTATCTCAGTAAATTAGAATAATTAACAAAAAACACCTGCAAAGGCTTCATAAGCGTGTAAAAAAGTCCCTTAGTTTGTTTCAGTAGCTCCACAATCATGGGGAAGACAGATGACTTGACAGATGTCCAGAAGGCGTCACTGACACACTCCACAAGGAGGGTAAGCCACAAAAGGTCATTGCTAAATAAGCCGTCTGTTCACAGAGTGCTGTATCCAAGTTTATTAATGGAAAGTTGAGTGGAAGGAAAAAGTGTGGTAGAAAAAGGTGCACAAGCAACAGGGATAACCGTAGCCTTGAAAGGATTGTTAAGAAAAGGCCATTCCAAAATGTGGAGGAGATTCACAAGGAGTGGACTGCTGCTGGAGTCATTGCTTCAAGAGTCACCACACACAGGTTTTCTTAATTCTGACCTGGACAAATAGCTTGTCCAGGTCTAACACTTGCTTTGTGTTTCGTATTGCAATCATAGCAACTCCTGTGACTGCAATGCACTCCCATGGCCTCAGTACGCCTCCGTGTGCATCCTGGGGGGAACATATAGCGACCCTCACATTAACACCCGTCACTGCCCTGTTATGAACTGGTGATTTAGAACCACAATGGACCTGGTGGTTAAGAGCACTGAAAATGACCTGATAGTTACTAATAACATAGGACGAGCTCTGAGACGTGGGAACTCTGCTGACCGCAATCTCTAATCCTATCACACCACACTAGAGGTAGCCGTGGAGCGCTCCTGACCAGACCTAGGCGCCTCGGGCACAGCCTGAGAAACTAGCTAGCCCTGAAGATAGAAAAATAAGCCTACCTTGCCTCAGAGAAATTCCCCAAAGGAAAAGGCAGCCCCCCACATATAATGACTGTGAGTAAAGATGAAAATACAAACACAGAGATGAAATAGATTTTAGCAAAGTGAGGCCCGACTTACTGAATAGACCGAGGATAGGAAAGATTGCTTTGCAGTCAGCACAAAAACCTACAAACAACCACGCAGAGGGCGCAAAAAGACCCTCCGCACCGACTAACGGTACGGAGGTGCTCCCTCTGCGTCCCAGAGCTTCCAGCAAGCAAAACAAACCAATATAGCAAGCTGGACAGAAAAAATAGCAAACAAAAGTAACACAAGCAGAACTTAGCTTATGCAGGGCAGACAGGCCACAAGAAAGATCCAGGAGAGAGCAAGACCAATACTGGAACATTGACTGGAGGCCAGGAACAAAGAACTAGGTGGAGTTAAATAGAGCAGCACCTAACGACTTAACCTCGTCACCTGAGGAAGGAAACTCAGAAGCCGCAGCCCCACTCACATCCACCAAAGGAAGCTCATGGACAGAACCAGCCGAAGTACCACTCATGACCACAGGAGGGAGCCTGACCACAAAATTCACAACAGTATCCCCCCCCCCTTGAGGAGGGGTCACCGAACCATCACCAGAGCCCCCAGGCCGACCAGGATGAGCCAAATGAAAGGCACAAACCAGATCGGCAGCATGAACATCAGAGGCAAAGACCCAGGAATTATCTTCCTGACCATAACCCTTCCACTTAACCAGGTACTGGAGTTTCCGTCTCGAAATACGAGAATCCAAAATCTTCTCCACTATATACTCCAACTCCCCCTCAACCAAAACCGGGGCAGGAGGATCAACGGATGGAACCACAGGTGCCACGTATCTCCGCAACAATGACCTATGGAATACATTATGGATGGAAAAAGAAGCTGGGAGGGTCAAACGAAAAGACACAGGATTAAGAACCTCAGAAATCCTATACGGACCAATGAAACGAGGCTTAAACTTAGGAGAGGAAACTTTCATAGGAATATAACGAGACGACAACCAAACCAAATCACCAACACGAAGTCGGGGACCCACACAGCGCCTGCGGTTAGCGAAACGTTGAGCCTTCTCCTGGGACAATGTCAAATTGTTCACTACATGAGTCCAAATCTGCTGCAACCTATCCACCACAGTATCCACACCAGGACAGTCCAAAGACTCAACCTGCCCTGAAGAGAAACGAGGATGGAAACCAGAATTGCAGAAAAACGGCGAAACCAAAGTAGCCGAGCTGGC
The DNA here is from genome assembly GCF_032444005.1 of Ranitomeya imitator. NCBI lineage: Eukaryota > Metazoa > Chordata > Amphibia > Anura > Dendrobatidae > Ranitomeya > Ranitomeya imitator. The sequence goes on along the minus strand of NC_091282.1, from coordinate 72,299,285 downwards.
CCGATTATTAAGGGCGAACTCAGCCAAAGGCAAAAAGGACACCCAATCATCCTGATCAGCAGAAACAAAACATCTCAGATATGTTTCCAAGGTCTGATTGGTTCGTTCAGTTTGGCCATTTGTCTGAGGATGGAAAGCCGAGGAAAAAGAAAAATCAATGCCCATCCTAGCACAAAAGGCTCGCCAAAACCTCGAAACAAACTGGGAACCTCTGTCAGAAACGATGTTCTCCGGAATGCCATGTAAACGAACCACATGCTGGAAAAACAATGGCACCAAATCAGAGTAGGAAGGCAATTTAGACAAGGGTACCAAATGGACCATCTTAGAGAAGCGATCACAAACCACCCAGATGACCGACATCTTTTGAGAGACGGGGAGATCCGAAATAAAATCCATAGAGATATGTGTCCAGGGCCTCTTCGGGACTGGCAAGGGCAAAAGCAACCCACTGGCACAAGAACAGCAGGGCTTAGCCCGAGCACAAATCCCACAGGACTGCACAAACGAACGCACATCCCGTGACAAAGACGGCCACCAGAAGGATCTAGCCACCAAATCTCTGGTACCAAAGATTCCAGGATGACCAGCCAACACCGAACAATGAACCTCAGAGATAACTCTACTCGTCCATTTATCAGGGACAAACAGTTTCTCCGCTGGGCAACGGTCAGGTCTATCAGCCTGAAACTTTTGCAGCACCCGCCGCAAATCAGGGGAGATGGCAGACAAAATTACCCCCTCTTTGAGAATACCCGCCGGCTCAGGCAAACCCGGAGAGTCGGGCACAAAACTCCTAGACAGGGCATCCGCCTTCACAGTCTTAGAGCCCGGAAGGTACGAAACCACAAAGTCAAAACGGGAGAAAAACAGCGACCAACGAGCCTGTCTAGGATTCAACCGTTTGGCAGACTCGAGATAAGTCAAGTTCTTGTGATCAGTCAAGACCACCACGCGATGCTTAGCTCCTTCAAGCCAATGACGCCACTCCTCGAATGCCCACTTCATGGCCAGCAACTCTCGATTGCCAACATCATAATTACGCTCAGCAGGCAAAAACTTCCTGGAAAAGAAGGCACATGGTTTCATCACCGAGCCATCAGAACTTCTTTGCGACAAAACAGCCCCTGCTCCAATCTCAGAAGCATCAACCTCGACCTGGAACGGGAGCGAAACATCTGGCTGGCACAACACAGGGGCAGAAGAAAAACGACGCTTCAACTCCTGAAAAGCTTCCACAGCAGCAGAAGACCAATTGACCACATCAGCACCCTTCTTGGTTAAATCAGTCAATGGTTTAGCAATACTAGAAAAATTATTGATGAAGCGACGATAAAAATTAGCAAAGCCCAGGAACTTTTGCAGACTCTTCAGAGATGTCGGCTGAGTCCAATCATAAATGGCCTGAACTTTAACAGGGTCCATCTCGATAGTAGAAGGGGAAAAAATGAAACCCAAAAATGAAACCTTCTGAACACCAAAGAGACACTTTGACCCCTTCACAAACAAAGAATTCGCACGCAGGACCTGGAACACCATTCTAACCTGCTTCACATGAGATTCCCAATCATCCGAGAAGACCAAAATATCATCCAAGTATACAATCAGGAATTTATCCAGGTACTCTCGGAAGATGTCATGCATAAAGGACTGAAATACTGATGGAGCATTGGAAAGCCCGAATGGCATAACCAGGTACTCAAAAATGGCCCTCGGGCGTATTAAATGCTGTTTTCCATTCATCGCCCTGTTTAATACGCACAAGATTATACGCACCACGAAGATCTATCTTGGTGAACCAACTAGCCCCCTTAATCCGAGCAAACAAATCAGACAGCAGCGGCAAGGGGTACTGAAATTTGACTGATTTTATTTAGAAGGCGGTAATCAATACAAGGTCTCAACGAACCATCCTTCTTGGCCACAAAAAAGAACCCTGCTCCCAATGGCGACGACGACGGGCGAATATGACCCTTCTCCAAGGATTCCTTTACGTAACTCCGCATAGCGGCGTGCTCAGGCACAGACAAATTAAACAGTCGACGTTTAGGAAATTTACTACCAGGAATCAAATCGATAGCACAACCGCAATCCCTATGCGGAGGTAGGGCACTGGACTTGGGCTCATCAAATACATCCCGGTAATCTGACAAGAACTCTGGGACCTCAGAAGGGGTGGATGATGAAATAGACAGGAATGGAACATCACCATGTACCCCCTGACAACCCCAGCTGGACACAGACATAGATTTCCAATCCAATACTGGGTTATGGACTTGTAGCCATGGCAACCCCAACACGACCACATCATGCAGATTATGCAACACCAAAAAGCGAATATCCTCCTGATGCGCAGGAGCCATGCACATGGTCAGTTGGGTCCAGTACTGAGGCTTATTCTTGGCCAAAGGCATAGCATCAATTCCTCTCAATGGAATAGGATACTGCAAAGGCTCCAAGAAAAACCCACAGCGCCTAGCATACTCCAAGTCCATCAAATTCAGGGCAGCGCCTGAATCCACAAATGCCATGACAGAATAGGACGACAAAGAGCAGATCAAAGTAACGGACAAAAGAAATTTCGAATGTACCGTACCAATGGTGGCAGACCTAGCGAACCGCTTAGTGCGCCTAGGACAATCGGAGATAGCATGAGTGGAATCACCACAGTAAAAACACAGCCCATTCCGACGTCTGTGTTCTTGCCGTTCAGCTCTGGTCAAAGTCCTATCACATTGCATAGGCTCAGGTTTATGCTCAGATAATACCGCCAAATGGTGCACAGTTTTACGCTCACGTAAGCGTCGACCGATCTGAATGGCCAAAGACATAGACTCATTCAGACCAGCAGGCATAGGAAATCCCACCATGACATCCTTAAGGGCTTCAGAGAGACCCTTTCTGAAAATTGCTGCCAGCGCACATTCATTCCATTGAGTGAGCACAGACCACTTCCTAAACTTCTGACAATATATCTCTACCTCATCCTGACCCTGACACAGAGCCAGCAAATTTTTCTCTGCCTGATCCACTGAATTAGGTTCATCATACAGCAATCCGAGCGCCAGAAAAAACGCATCAATATCACATAATGCAGGATCTCCTGGCGCAAGGGAAAATGCCCAGTCTTGAGGGTCGCCACGTAATAAAGAAATAATGATCTTAACTTGTTCAACTGGGTCACCAGAGGAGCGGGGTTTCAAAGCCAGAAATAGTTTACAATTATTTTTAAAACTCAGAAACTTAGCTCTATCTCCAGAAAACAAATCAGGAATAGGAATTCTAGGTTCTAACATAGAATTCTGAACCACAAAGTCTTGAATATTTTGTACTCTTGCAGTGAGATGATCCACACAAGAAGACAGGCCTTTAATGTCCATCACTACACCTGTGTCCTGAACCACCCAAATGTCTAGGGGAAAAGAAAGACAAAACACAGTGCAGAGAAAAAAAAATGGTCTCAGAACTTCTCTTTTCCCTCTATTGAGAAGCATTAGTACTTTGGGCCTCCAGTACTGTTATGAACTGGTGATTTAGAACCACAATGGACCTGGTGGTTAAGAGCACTGAAAATGACCTGATAGTTACTAATAACATAGGACGAGCTCTGAGACGTGGGAACTCTGCTGACCGCAATCTCTAATCCTATCACACCACACTAGAGGTAGCCGTGGAGCGCTCCTGACCAGACCTAGGCGCCTCGGGCACAGCCTGAGAAACTAGCTAGCCCTGAAGATAGAAAAATAAGCCTACCTTGCCTCAGAGAAATTCCCCAAAGGAAAAGGCAGCCCCCCACATATAATGACTGTGAGTAAAGATGAAAATACAAACACAGAGATGAAATAGATTTTAGCAAAGTGAGGCCCGACTTACTGAATAGACCGAGGATAGGAAAGATTGCTTTGCAGTCAGCACAAAAACCTACAAACAACCACGCAGAGGGTGCAAAAAGACCCTCCGCACCGACTAACGGTACGGAGGTGCTCCCTCTGCGTCCCAGAGCTTCCAGCAAGCAAAACAAACCAATATAGCAAGCTGGACAGAAAAAATAGCAAACAAAAGTAACACAAGCAGAACTTAGCTTATGCAGGGCAGACAGGCCACAAGAAAGATCCAGGAGAGAGCAAGACCAATACTGGAACATTGACTGGAGGCCAGGAACAAAGAACTAGGTGGAGTTAAATAGAGCAGCACCTAACGACTTAACCTCGTCACCTGAGGAAGGAAACTCAGAAGCCGCAGCCCCACTCACATCCACCAAAGGAAGCTCATGGACAGAACCAGCCAAAGTACCACTCATGACCACAGGAGGGAGCCTGACCACAGAATTCACAACACTGCCCCTCACATGTAACATCGGTCACTGCCTCACAGCTACAAGTGTCGCATTCCTTGTGTCAAGCCATTCATGAGCAATAGACAACACCAGAAGCGTCTTACCTGGGCCAAGGAGAAAAAGAACTGGACTGTTGCTCAGTGGTCCAAGGTGTTGTTTTCAGATGAAAGTAAATTTAGCATTTCATTTGGTAATCAAGGTCCCAGAGTCTGGAGGAAGAGTGGAGGGGTCACAATCCAAGCTGCTGGAGGTCTAGTGTGAAGTTTCCATAATTAGTGATGGTTTGGGGAGCCATGTCATCTGCTGGTGTAGGTCCACTGTGTTTTATCAAGACCAAAGTCAGCGCAGCCGTCTACCAGGAAAATTAGAGCACTTCATGCTTCCCTCTGCCGACAAGCTTTTTGATTGAAATTTCATTCTCCAGCAGGACTTGGCACCTGTCCACACTGCCAAAAGTACCAATACCTGGTTTACAAACAACAGTATCACTGTGCTTGATTGGCAGCAAACTCGCCTGACCTTAACCCCATAGAGAATCTATGGGGTATTGTCAAGAGGAAGATGAGAGACCCTAGACCCAACAATGCAGATGACCTGAAGGCTGCTATCAAAGCAACCTGGGCTTCCATAACCCCTCAGCAGTGCCTCAGGCTGATCACCTCCATGCGACGCCGCATTGATGTAGCAATTGATGCAAAAGGAGCCCAGACCAAGTACTGAGGGCATTTACTGAACATACATTTCAGTGGGCCAACATTTCGGATTTTAAAATCATTTTTCACGCTATTGTTATAAAGTATTCTAATTTACTGAGATAATGACTTCTGGGTTTTCATTGGCTGTAAGCCATAATCATCAACATTAACAGAAATAAACACATGAAATAGATCACTCTGTGTGTAATGACTCTATATAATATGTGAGTTTCACTTTTTGTATTGAAGAACTGAAATAAATTAACTTTTTGATGATATTCTGATCTTGTGAGAAGCAGCTGTAGTTATAGGCCCTGTTGGAGATGTTGCATTGTGGCCCACAAGCTTCAAGATATGCCACTTTGTATAGGGTCATTCTGTAATACCGCCTATAATTAGATTTCAGTGTAATTGCCCTTTAAACTTTCCAACTTTTGGTACAGCATTAGAACAGTGATATTATTACCGGTATGTTATATTCCCCAGAAACAAAAACAAAATACTTTTTTGTTTTTTTTTACCGGAAGGAAAATCAATAACCCGGAGACTCCCAGAGGACTCATATCTGCTTTATATAAAGAAGGCATTTTTAATTGGGTGGAGACAGTCTGTGTAACTCTGTCTTGTCACGACGCCAGGACATGTGGACAATTATAAGGCTGAGGAAATAAAAGTGGAAATGGGATCAGGACAATTGCATATCGCCAGCACCGCCCGTACAGCAGCGACTTTTATAGCGAGATGTTATATATAATGTTAGTACAGTTAAGAAATTATAATCCAGCGTGGTCCTTATACTTGTATCCCCCCGACCCATCCTCCTGTACAGACACTGAGATTGGAGAGCTCTGATAATCTGCATTTCCTACAGAATAGTTTGCAGGACAAAGGGTAACCTCTTGTACTGTCATGGCCAAAAGTATTTATTTAAAAAACCTGACCTGCACATCCAAACATAGACTAAGTGTGAACAGGTGCTGAACCTAGAGTCGCCAACTCGTATATAGTTAAATAAATAAGGCAGCACACTGCAGCGCTAGAACATACAAACTTGAAATACGATATTTGAACTGCATTACTGCACTAGAAATATGAAAAATGAGAGCGTTTAGCGCATAAAAATGGCCAATTTTATGTGTACCTGGTAGCCACTTTACGGCATCTCTCTTATACCAGGTCCTACGCTTGCCTTACCTCGCTGAGAATAAACGTCTACATTTGAATGGGTACATGTGAAACCTCTTCCTAGACTAAAATTCTCTCTCTCTATGGAGGGGTATTGGACCTGCTGTAATTAAAACACCTGTGGCTAGAAGGCGGAGTGCACGATCAGAAGGCTAGAGAATACATTTCAAAAACCTGACCTGCACATCCAAACATAGACTAAGTGTGAACAGGTGCTGAACCTAGAGTCGCCAACTCGTATATAGTTAAATAAATAAGGCAGCACACTGCAGCGCTAGAACGTACAAACTTGAAATACGAAATTTGAACTGCATTACTGCACTAGAAATATGAAAAATGAGAGCGTTTAGCGCATAAAAATGGCCATTTTTATGTGTAACTGGTAGCCACTTTACGGCATCTCTCTTATACCAGGTCCTACGCTTGCCTTACCTCGCTGAGAATAAACGTCTACATCTGAATGGGTACATGTGAAACCTCTTCCTAGACTAAAATTCTCTCTCTCTATGGAGGGGTATTGGACCTGCTGTAATTAAAACACCTGTGGCTAGAAGGCGGAGTGCACGATCAGAAGGCTAGAGAATACATTTCAAAAACCTGACCTGCACATCCAAACATAGAATAAGTGTGAACAGGTGCTGAACCTAGAGCCGCCAACTCGTATATAGTTAAATAAATAAGGCAGCACACTGCAGCGCTAGAACATACAAACTTGAAATACGAAATTTGAACTGCATTACTGCACTAGAAATATGAAAAATGAGAGCGTTTAGCGCATAAAAATGGCCAATTTTATGTGTACCTGGTAGCCACTTTACGGCATCTCTCTTATACCAGGTCCTACGCTTGCCTTACCTCGCTGAGAATAAACGTCTACATCTGAATGGGTACATGTGAAACCTCTTCCTAGACTAAAATTCTCTCTCTCTATGGAGGGGTATTGGACCTGCTGTAATTAAAACACCTGTGGCTAGAAGGCGGAGTGCACGATCAGAAGGCTAGAGAATACATTTCCAAAACCTGACCTGCACATCCAAACATAGACTAAGTGTGAACAGGTGCTGAACCTAGAGTCGCCAACTCGTATATAGTTAAATAAATAAGGCAGCACACTGCAGCGCTAGAACATACAAACTTGAAATACGAAATTTGAACTGCATTACTGCACTAAAAATATGAAAAATGAGAGCGTTTAGCGCATAAAAATGGCCAATTTTATGTGTACCTGGTAGCCACTTTAAGGCATCTCTCTTATACCAGGTCCTACGCTTGCCTTACCTCGCTGAGAATAAACGTCTACATCTGAATGGGTACATGTGAAACCTCTTCCTAGACTAAAATTCTCTCTCTCTATGGAGGGGTATTGGACCTGCTGTAATTAAAACACCTATGGCTAGAAGGCGGAGTGCACGATCAGAAGGCTAGAGAATACATTTCAAAAACCTGACCTGCACATCCAAACATAGACTAAGTGTGAACAGGTGCTGAACCTAGAGTCGCCAACTCGTATATAGTTAAATAAATAAGGCAGCACACTGCAGCGCTAGAACATACAAACTTGAAATACGAAATTTGAACTGCATTACTGCACTAGAAATATGAAAAATGAGAGCGTTTAGCGCATAAAAATGGCCAATTTTATGTGTACCTGGTAGCCACTTTACGGCATCTCTCTTATACCAGGTCCTACGCTTGCCTTACCTCGCTGAGAATAAACGTCTACATCTGAATGGGTACATGTGAAACCTCTTCCTAGACTAAAATTCTCTCTCTCTATGGAGGGGTATTGGACCTGCTGTAATTAAAACACCTGTGGCTAGAAGGCGGAGTGCACGATCAGAAGGCTAGAGAATACATTTCAAAAACCTGACCTGCACATCCAAACATAGACTAAGTGTGAACAGGTGCTGAACCTAGAGTCGCCAACTCGTATATAGTTAAATAAATAAGGCAGCACACTGCAGCGCTAGAACATACAAACTTGAAATACGAAATTTGAACTGCATTACTGCACTAGAAATATGAAAAATGAGAGCGTTTAGCGCATAAAAATGGCCAATTTTATGTGTACCTGGTAGCCACTTTACGGCATCTCTCTTATACCAGGTCCTACGCTTGCCTTACCTCGCTGAGAATAAACGTCTACATCTGAATGGGTACATGTGAAACCTCTTCCTAGACTAAAATTCTCTCTCTCTATGGAGGGGTATTGGACCTGCTGTAATTAAAACACCTGTGGCTAGAAGGCGGAGTGCACGATCAGAAGGCTAGAGAATACATTTCAAAAACCTGACCTGCACATCCAAACATAGACTAAGTGTGAACAGGTGCTGAACCTAGAGTCGCCAACTCGTATATAGTTAAATAAATAAGGCAGCACACTGCAGCGCTAGAACATACAAACTTGTACTTTCACATGTACCCATTCAGATGTAGACGTTTATTCTCAGCGAGGTAAGGCAAGCGTAGGACCTGGTATAAGAGAGATGCCGTAAAGTGGCTACCAGGTACACATAAAATTGGCCATTTTTATGCGCTAAACGCTCTCATTTTTCATATTTCTAGTGCAGTAATGCAGTTCAAATTTCGTATTTCAAGTTTGTATGTTCTAGCGCTGCAGTGTGCTGCCTTATTTATTTAACTATATACGAGTTGGCGACTCTAGGTTCAGCACCTGTTCACACTTATTCTATGTTTGGATGTGCAGGTCAGGTTTTTGAAATGTATTCTCTAGCCTTCTGATCGTGCACTCCGCCTTCTAGCCACAGGTGTTTTAATTACAGCAGGTCCAATACCCCTCCATAGAGAGAGAGAATTTTAGTCTAGGAAGAGGTTTCACATGTACCCATTCAGATGTAGACTTTTATTCTCAGCGAGGTAAGGCAAGCGTAGGACCTGGTATAAGAGAGATGCCGTAAAGTGGCTACCAGGTACACATAAAATTGGACATTTTTATGCGCTAAACGCTCTCATTTTTCATATTTCTAGTGCAGTAATGCAGTTCGAATTTCGTATTTCAAGTTTGTATGTTCTAGCGCTGCAGTGTGCTGCCTTATTTATTTAACTATGGCCAAAAGTATTGACACCCCGCAATTCTGTCAGACAATACTCAGTTCCTTCCTGAAAATGATTGCAAACACAAATTCTTTGTTATTATTATCTTCATTTAATTTGTCTTAAATGAAAAAAACACAAAAAGAATTGTCCTAAAGCCAAATTGGATATAATTCCACACCAAACATAAAAAAGGGGGTGGACAAAAGTATTGGCACTGTTCGAAAAATCATGTGATGCTTCTCTAATTTGTGTAATTAACAGCACCTGTAACTTACCTGTGGCACCTAACAGGTGTTGGCAATAACTAAATCACACTTGTAGCCAGTTGACATGGATTAAAGTTGACTCAACCGCTGTCCTGTGTCCTTGTGTGTACCACATTGAGCATGGAGAAAAGAAAGAAGACCAAAGAACTGTCTGAGGACTTGAGAAACCAAATTGTGAGGAAGCATGAGCAATCTCAAGGCTACAAGTCCATCTCCAAAGACCTGAATGTTCCTGTGTCTACCGTGCGCAGTGTCATCAAGAAGTTTAAAGCCCATGGCACTGTGGCTAACCTCCCTAGATGTGGACGGAAAAGAAAAATTGACAAGAGATTTCTTTTTTTTTTTTTAAACATAAATTTTTATTACTTTACAAATTGTGTCGAGCATTACATCTTTTTGACATTAAATTCTTAATAATTAACCCCTTCACCCCAAAGCCTGTTTTCACCTAAGTGACAGGGCCAATTTTTTCAATTCTGACCACTGTCACTTTATGAGGTCATAACTCTGAAACGCTTCAACGGATCGTGGTGATTCTGACATTGTTTTCTCGTGACATATTGTACTTCATGATAGTGGTAAAACTTCTTCGATATGACTTGCATTTATTTGTGAAAAAAACAAAAATTTGTCGGAAATTATGAAATTTTTGCAATTTTCAAACTTTTAGTTTTTATGCCCTTAAATTAGAGAGTTATATCACATAATATAGTTAATAAACAACATTTCCCACATGTCTGCTTTACATCAGCACAATTTTGGAAACATAATTTTTTTTTCTTAGGGAGTTATAAGGGTTAAAAGTTGACCAGCAATTTCTCATTTTTGCAACAAAATTTGCAAAACCATTTTTTTTACGGACCACCTCACACTTGAAGTGACTTTGAGGGGTCTATATGACAGAAAATGCCCAAAAGTGACACCATTCTAAAAACTGCACCCCTCAAGGTACTCAAAACCACATTCAAAAAGTTTATTAACCCTTCAGGTGCTTCACAGGAATTTTTTGAATGTTTAAAAAAAATGTAACATTTAACTTTTTTTTCACAAAATTTTTACTTCAGGTCCAATTTGTTTAATTTTACCAAGGGTAACAGTAGAAATTGGACCACAAAAGTCGTTGTACAATTTGTCCTGAGTACGCCGATTCCCCATATGTGGGGGTAAACCACTGTTTGGGCACATGGCAGAGCTCAGAAGGGAAGGAGCGCCATTTGACTTTTCAATGCAAGAATTGCTGGAATTGAGATCGGAGCCCATGTCACGATTGGAGAGCCCCTGACGTGCCTAAACAGTGGAAACCCCCACAAGTGACACCATTTTGGAAAGTAGACCCCCTAAGGAACTAATCTAAATGTGTGGTGAGCACTTTGAACCTCCAAGTGCTTCACAGAAGTTTATAATGTAGAGCCGTAAAAAAAAATTTAATATTAATTTTCACAAAAAATGATCTTTTTGCCCCAAATTTTTTATTTTCCCAAGGGTAACAGGATAAATTGGACCCCAAAAGTTGTTGTGCAATTTGACCTGAGTACGCTGATACTTCATATATGGGGATAAACCACTGTTTGAGCGCATGGCAGAGCTCGGAAGGGAAGGAGCGCCATTTGACTTTTAAATGCAACATTGGCTGGAATTGAGATCGGACGCCATGTCGCATTTGGAGAGCCCCTGACGTGCCTTAACAGTGGAAACCCCCCACAAGTGACCCCATTTTGGAAAGAAGACCCCATAAGAAACTTATCTAGATGTGTGGTGACCACTTTTAACCCCCAATTGTTTCACTAAAGTTTAGAATGTAGCGGTGTGAAAATTAAAAAATCATTTTTTCTTTCCACAAAATGATGTTTTAGCCCACAATTTTTTTCCCAAGGGTAACAGGAGAAATTGGACCACAAAAGTTATTGTCCAATTTGTCCTGAGTACGCTGATACCCCATATGTGGGGGGGAACCACTGTTTGAGTGCATGGCAGAGCTCAGAAGGGAAGGAGCGCCGTTTGAAATGCAGACTTAGATGGATTGGTCTGCAGGTGTCATGTTGCATTTGCAGAGCCCCTGATGTACCTAAACAGTAGAACCCCCGCACAAGTGACCCCATATTGGAAACTAGACCCCCCAAGGAACTTATCTAGATGTGTTGTGAGAGCTTTGAACCAACAAGTGTTTCACTACAGTTTATAACGCAGAGCCGTGAAAATAAAAAATATTTTTTTTCCACGAAAATGATATTTTAGCCCCCACGCTTTTATTTTCCCAAGGGTAACAGGACAAATTGGACCCCCAAACTTGTTGTCCAACTTGTCCTGAGAACGCTGATACCCCATATGTTGGGGGGAATGTTATGTAGGCAATCCAGTGACACAGTGTGCCAGCAATCAGAGCACATACAGTGATCTGACAATAACCCAAAAACAATAGAACGAGCTCTGAGACGTGGAATCTCTGTAGACCGCAATACCTGAACTTATCCTAAACACAACTAAAGGCAGCTGTGGATTGCGCCTGACACTACCTATGCAACTCGGCACAGCCTGAGGAACTGACTAGCCTGAAGATAGAAATACAAGCCTGGCTTGCCTCAGAGAAATACCCCAAAGGAAAAGGCAGCCCCCCACATATAATGACTGTTAGCAAGAGGAAAAGACAAACGTAGGGATGAAATAGATTCAGCAAAGTGAGGCCCGATATTCTAGATAGAGCGAGGATAGCAAAGAGAACTTTGCAGTCTACAAAAAACCCTAAAGCAAAAAACCACGCAAAGGGGGCAAAAAGACCCACCGTGCCGAACTAACGGCACGGCGGTACACCCTTTGCGTCTCAGAGCTTCCAGCAAAACGAAATGACAAGCTGGACAGAAAAAGTAGCAACAAAAGCAAAGAAGCACTTATCTAAGCAGAGCAGCAGGCCACAGGAAAGATCCAGAAGCTCAGATCCAACACTGGAACATTGACAAGGAGCAAGGAAGACAGAATCAGGCGGAGTTAAATAACAAAGCAGCCAACGAGCTCACCAGAACACCTGAGGGAGGAAGCTCAGAAGCTGCAGTACCACTTGTGACCACAGGAGTGAATTCAGCCACAGAATTCACAACAGTACCCCCCCCCTTGAGGAGGGGTCACCGAACCCTCACCAGAGCCCCCAGGCCGACCAGGATGAGCCACATGAAAGGCACGAACAAGATCTGGAGCATGGACATCAGAGGCAAAAACCCAGGAATTATCTTCCTGAGCATAACCCTTCCATTTAACCAGATACTGGAGTTTCCGTCTAGAAACACGAGAATCCAAAATTTTCTCCACAATATACTCCAATTCCCCCTCCACCAAAACCGGGGCAGGAGGCTCAACAGATGGAACCATAGGTGCCACGTATCTCCGCAACAACGACCTATGGAATACATTATGTATGGAAAAGGAGTCTGGGAGAGTCAGACGAAAAGACACAGGATTGAGAATCTCAGAAATCCTATACGGACCAATAAAATGAGGTTTAAAATTAGGAGAGGAAACCTTCATAGGAATATGACGAGAAGATAACCAAACCAGATCCCCAACACGAAGTCGGGGACCCACACGGCGTCTGCGATTAGCGAAAAGTTGAGCCTTCTCCTGGGACAAGGTCAAATTGTCCACTACCTGAGTCCAGATCTGCTGCAACCTGTCCACCACAGAATCCACACCAGGACAGTCCGAAGACTCAACCTGTCCTGAAGAGAAACGAGGATGGAACCCAGAATTGCAGAAAAATGGAGAGACCAAGGTAGCCGAGCTGGCCCGATTATTAAGGGCGAACTCAGCCAACGGCAAAAAGGACACCCAATCATCCTGGTCTGCAGAAACAAAACATCTCAGATATGTTTCCAAGGTCTGATTGGTTCGTTCGGTCTGGCCATTAGTCTGAGGATGGAAAGCCGAGGAAAAAGATAGGTCAATGCCCATCCTACCACAAAAGGCTCGCCAAAATCTTGAAACAAACTGGGAACCTCTGTCAGAAACAATATTCTCAGGAATGCCATGCAAACGAACCACATGCTGGAAGAACAAAGGCACCAAATCAGAGGAGGAAGGCAATTTAACCAAGGGCACCAGATGGACCATTTTAGAAAAACGATCACAGACCACCCAAATGACTGACATCTTTTGAGAAACGGGAAGGTCAGAAATGAAATCCATCGAAATATGTGTCCAAGGCCTCTTTGGGACCGGCAAGGGCAAAAGCAACCCACTGGCACGTGAACAGCAGGGCTTAGCCCTAACACAAATCCCACAGGACTGCACAAATGTACGTACATCCCGTGACAGAGATGGCGACCAGAAGGATCTAGCCACTAACTCTCTGGTACCAAAGATTCCAGGATGACCAGCCAACACCGAACAATGAAGTTCAGAGATAACTTTACTAGTCCACCTATCAGGGACGAACAGTTTCTCCGCCGGACAAGGATCAGGTTTATTCGCCTGAAATTTTTGCAACACTCGCCGCAAATCAGGGGAGATGGCAGACACAATGACTCCTTCCTTGAGGATACTCGCCGGCTCAGATGAACCCGGAGAGTCGGGCACAAAACTCCTAGACAGAGCATCCGCCTTCACATTTTTAGAGCCCGGAAGGTACGAAATCACAAAATCGAAGTGGGCAAAAAATAACGACCAACGGGCCTGTCTAGGATTCAAGCGCTTGGCAGACTCGAGATAAGTAAGGTTCTTATGATCAGTCAATACCACCACGCGATGCTTAGCTCCTTCAAGCCAATGACGCCATTCCTCGAATGCCCACTTCATGGCCAGCAACTCTCGGTTGCCCACATCATAATTACGCTCAGCAGCCGAAAACTTCCTGGAAAAGAAAGCACATGGTTTCAACACTGAGCAACCAGAACCTCTCTGTGACAAAACCGCCCCTGCTCCAATCTCAGAAGCATCAACCTCGACCTGGAACGGAAGAGAAACATCTGGTTGACACAACACAGGGGCAGAACAAAAACGATCCTTCAACTCCTGAAAAGCTTCCACAGCAGCAGAAGACCAATTAACCAAATCAGCTCCCTTCTTGGTCAAATCGGTCAATGGTTTGGCAATGCTAGAAAAATTACAGATGAAGCGACGATAAACATTAGCAAAGCCCAGGAATTTTTGCAGACTTTTCAGAGATGTCGGCTGAGTCCAATCCTGGATGGCTTGGACCTTAACCGGATCCATCTCGATAGTAGAAGGGGAAAAGATGAACCCCAAAAATGAAACTTTCTGCACACCGAAGAGACACTTTGATCCCTTCACAAACAAAGAATTAGCACGCAGGATCTGGAAAACCATTCTGACCTGCTTCACATGAGAGTCCCAATCATCTGAGAAGATCAAAATGTCATCCAAGTAAACAATCAGGAATTTATCCAGATACTCACGGAAGATGTCATGCATAAAAGACTGAAACACAGATGGAGCATTGGCAAGTCCGAACGGCATCACTAGATACTCAAAATGACCCTCGGGCGTATTAAATGCAGTTTTCCATTCATCTCCTTGCCTGATTCTCACCAGATTATACGCACCACGAAGATCTATCTTAGTGAACCAACTAGCCCCCTTAATCCGAGCAAACAAGTCAGATAACAATGGCAAGGGATACTGAAATTTAACAGTGATCTTATTAAGAAGGCGGTAATCAATACACGGTCTCAGCGAACCATCCTTCTTGGCTACAAAAAAGAACCCTGCTCCCAGTGGTGATGACGATGGGCGAATATGTCCCTTCTCCAGGGATTCCTTCACATAACTGCGCATAGCGGCGTGTTCAGGCACGGATAAATTAAATAATCGACCTTTAGGGAATTTACTACCAGGAATCAAATTGATAGCACAATCACAATCCCTATGCGGAGGTAGGGCATCGGACTTGGGCTCTTCAAATACATCCTGATAATCAGACAAGAACTCTGGGACCTCAGAAGGAGTGGATGACGAAATAGACAAAAATGGAACATCACCATGTACCCCCTGACAACCCCAGCTGGATACCGACATAGAGTTCCAATCCAATACTGGATTATGGGTTTGCAGCCATGGCAACCCCAACACGACCACATCATGCAGATTATGTAGCACCAGAAAGCGAATAACTTCCTGATGTGCAGGAGCCATGCACATGGTCAGCTGGGTCCAGTACTGAGGTTTATTCTTGGCCAAAGGTGTAGCATCAATTCCTCTCAACGGAATAGGACACCGCAAAGGCTCCAAGAAAAACCCACAACGTTTAGCATAATCCAAATCCATCAGATTCAGGGCAGCGCCTGAATCCACAAACGCCATGACAGAATACGATGACAAAGAGCATATCAAGGTAATGGACAGAAGGAATTTGGATTGTACAGTACCAATGACGGCAGACCTATCGAACCGCTTAGTGCGCTTAGGACAATCAGAAATAGCATGAGTGGAATCACCACAGTAGAAACACAGACCATTCAGACGTCTGTGTTCTTGCCGTTCAACTCTGGTCATAGTCCTATCGCACTGCATAGGCTCAGGTTTAATCTTAGACAATACCGCCAAATGGTGCACAGATTTACGCTCGCGCAAGCGTCGACCGATCTGAATGGCCAAAGACATAGACTCATTCAAACCAGCAGGCATAGGAAAACCCACCATGACATCCTTAAGAGCCTCAGAGAGACCCTTTCTGAACAAAGCTGCCAGCGCAGATTCATTCCACAGAGTGAGTACTGACCACTTCCTAAATTTCTGACAATATACTTCTATATCATCCTGACCCTGGCACAAAGCCAGCAAATTTTTCTCAGCATGATCCACTGAATTAGGCTCATCGTAAAGTAATCCGAGCGCCAGGAAAAACGCATTGACATTACTCAACGCAGGGTCTCCTGGCGCAAGAGAAAATGCCCAGTCCTGAGGGTCGCCGCGCAAAAAAGAAATAATAATCAAAACCTGTTGAATAGGATTACCAGAAGAATGAGGTTTCAAGGCCAGAAATAGCTTACAATTATTTTTGAAATTAAGAAACTTAGTTCTATCACCAAAAAACAAATCAGGAATAGGAATTCTTGGTTCTAACATAGATTTCTGATCAATAGTATCTTGAATCCTTTGTACATTTGTAACGAGATTATCCATTGAAGAGCACAGACCCTGAATATCCATGTCCACACCTGTGGCCTGAAACACCCAAATGTCTAGGGGAAAAAAAAGACTGAACACAGAGCTGAGAAAAAAAAAATGATGTCAGAACTTCTTTTTTCCCTCTATTGAGAATCATTAGGTTGGCTCCTTGTACTGTTATGTAGGCAATCCAGTGACACAGTGTGCCAGCAATCAGAGCACATACAGTGATCTGACAATAACCCAAAAACAATAGAACGAGCTCTGAGACGTGGAATCTCTGTAGACCGCAATACCTGAACCTATCCTAAACACAACTAAAGGCAGCTGTGGATTGCGCCTGACACTACCTATGCAACTCGGCACAGCCTGAGGAACTGACTAGCCTGAAGATAGAAATACAAGCCTGGCTTGCCTCAGAGAAATACCCCAAAGGAAAAGGCAGCCCCCCACATATAATGACTGTTAGCAAGAGGAAAAGACAAACGTAGGGATGAAATAGATTCAGCAAAGTGAGGCCCGATATTCTAGATAGAGCGAGGATAGCAAAGAGAACTTTGCAGTCTACAAAAAACCCTAAAGCAAAAAACCACGCAAAGGGGGCAAAAAGACCCACCGTGCCGAACTAACGGCACGGCGGTACACCCTTTGCGTCTCAGAGCTTCCAGCAAAACGAAATGACAAGCTGGACAGAAAAAGTAGCAACAAAAGCAAAGAAGCACTTATCTAAGCAGAGCAGCAGGCCACAGGAAAGATCCAGAAGCTCAGATCCAACACTGGAACATTGACAAGGAGCAAGGAAGACAGAATCAGGCGGAGTTAAATAACAAAGCAGCCAACGAGCTCACCAGAACACCTGAGGGAGGAAGCTCAGAAGCTGCAGTACCACTTGTGACCACAGGAGTGAATTCAGCCACAGAATTCACAACAGGGGAACCACTGTTTGGGCGCACAGGAGAACTCGGAAGGGAAGGAGCACTGTTTTAGTTTTTCAAAGCAGAATTGGCTGGAATTGAGATCGGACGCCATGTCGCGTTTGGAGAGCCCCTGATGTGCCTAAACAGTGGAAACCCCCAATTCTAACTGAAGCCCTAACCCCAACCCTGACCCTAGCCCCAACCCCAACCCCAACCCTAACCCTAACCCTAATGGGAAAATGGAAATAAATACATTTTTTTTACATTTTATTATTTTTCCCTAACTAAGGGGGTGATGAAGGGGGGTTTGATTTACTTTTATAGCGGGTTTTTTGGCGGATTTTTATGATTGGCAGCTGTCACACACTAAAAGACGCTTTTATTGCAAAAAATAGTTTTTGCATCACCACATTTCGAGAGCTATAATTTATCCATATTTTGGCCCACAGAGTCATGTGAGATCTTGTTTTTTGCGGGACGAGTTGACATTTTTATTGGTACCATTTTCGGGCTGATGACATTTTTTGATCGCTTTTTATTCCGATTTTTGGAAGGCGGAATGATCAAAAACCAGCAATTCCTGAAATTCTTTTTGGGGGGGTATTTATACTGTTCCACGTGTGGTAAGATTGATAAAGCAGCTTTATTCTTCAGGTCAGTACGATTGCAGCGATACCTCATTTATGTAATTTTTTTTTGTTTTTTGGAGCTTTTACACAATAAAAACTATTTTATATAAAAAAAATTGTTTTTGCATCGCTTTATTCTGAGAGCTATAACTTTTTTATTTTCCTGCTTATGATGCTGTATGGCAGCTTTTTTTTGCGGGACAAGATGGTGTTTTCAGCGGTACCATGGTTATTTATATCCGTCGTTTTGATCGCGTGTTATTCCACTTTTTGTTCGCCTGTATGATAATAAAGCAATGTTTTTTGCCCTGTTTTTTTTTTTTTTTTTGCGGTGCTCACTGAAGGGGTTAACTAGTGGGATAGTTTTATAGAGCGGGTCGTTACGGACGCGGCGATACCAAATATGTGTACTTTTATTGTTTTTTTTTTAATTTACATAAATGGATTTACTGGAAAATGTTTTTTTTTTCTTTATGTGGGGATTTTTTTAATTTTTTTTTATACATACTATTTTTTTTTTTTTTTTACTTTCTACCATTGTCCCAGGGTGGGACATCACTGTATTATATCAGATCGTTGATCTGACAGTCTGCATAGCACTCTGTCAGATCAACGATCTGACAGGCAAGTTTAGGTGGCTTTGCGGCGCCTGCTCTCAGCAACTCTCAGCAGGTGCCGGCTAGCCAGGTCATTTCATGATCCGGAAGGAGTCCCGCGGCCATCTTGGATCTCATCGCGTTGCTCCGGTGGGAGAGCGCAGGGAGCCCCCATCCCTGCGCAATCCCCCTCTATGCCGCTGTCACTACTGACAGCGGCATCAGAGGGGTTAAATGCCCGCGATCGGCGCTAGCGCCGATCGTGGGCATTGCTGCGGGGTGTCAGCTGTCATATACAGCTGACACCCGCACCCGATCACCGCGGCGCTCAGCGTGAGACCGCGGTGATTGGTGCGCCGTACTAGTACTGCTGCTGGCACAAATGCAGTGCCGGCAGCGCAGTACTAGTACGGCGCATGTCGCGAAGGGGTTAACACAACATTATGGGGATTAGGGAAGAGGATAAGATTTCAACGCAAGATTGTGCGGATGTTGGATAAAGAACCTCAACTAACATCCAAACAAGTTCAAGCTGCCCTGCAGTCCGAGGGTACAACAGTGTCAACCCGTACTATCCGTCGGCATCTGAATGAAAAGGGACCGTATGGTAGGAGATCCAGGAAGACCCCACTTCTTACCCCGAGACATAAAAAAGCCAGGCTGGAGTTTGCCAAAACTTACCTGAAAAAGCCTAAAACGTTTTGGAAGAATGTTCTCTGGTCAGCTGAGAAAAAAGTAGAGCTTTTTGGGCAAAGGCATCAACATAGAGTTTACAGGAGAAAAAAAAGAGGCATTCAAAGAAAAGAACACGGTCCCTACAGTCAAACATGGCGGAGGTTCCCTGATGTTTTGGGGTTGCTTTGCTGCCTCTGGCACTGGACTTCTTGACTGTGTGCATGGCATTATGAAGTCTGAAGACTACCAACAAATTTTGCAGCATAATGTAGGGCCCAGTGTGAGAAAGCTGGGTCTCCCTCAGAGGTCATGGGTCTTCCAGCAGGACAATGACCCAAAACACACTTCAAAAAGCACAGAAAATGGTTTGAGAGAAAGCACTAAAGACTGCTAAGGTGGCCAGCTATGAGTCCAGACCTTAATCCCATAGAACACCTGTGGAGAGATCTAAAAATGGCAGTTTGGAGAAGGCACACTTCAAATATCAGGGACCTGGAGCAGTTTGCCAAAGAAGAATGGTCTAAAATTCCAGCAGAGCATTGTAAGAAACTCATTGATGGTTACCGGAAGCGGTTGGTCGCAGTTATTTTGGCTAAAGGTTGTGCAACCCAGTATTAGGCTGAGGGTGCCAATACTTTTGTCTGTTCCCATTTTTGGAGTTTTATGTGAAATGATCAATGTTTTGCTTTTTGCTTCATTCTCTTTTGTGTTTTTTCATTTAAGACAAATTAATTGAAGATAATAACACCAAATAATTTGTGTTTGCAATCATTTTCAGGAAGAAACTGAGTATTATCTGACAGAATTGCAGGGGTGTCAATACTTTTGGCCATGACTGTATATAGAGTATTTGGCATCATGTACCGCACAGTAGTACCGCCACTCATGTAAGGGGCGATGTAATAATGGAGAATGGAAATAAGCAGGAGATCAATGATAGATAATAGAATTACCTATCTATATATCTGAAGAGAGCCTGTTACTAGGTCAAACAGGGCCATGTTTTGTTCTTATTTTATTCCTGCTGCTCCCCCGAGTATTCTGTTTTCTTTGGGTTTTTTAAACCTGCATATGTTTCTAGAGATTTTATTTAGTGACCATTTTTCTGCTATTTGCCAAGTGGGCCTTAGCTCACAGGATTCTGCACAGAAATGTTTATTGGGGTGCCCTGCTCCCATGCACTCTGCTGTACTGTTGTCACTGCAGGCACTCTGCTGGTGTTATTTATGTAGGGCACTCTAGGAGAATTATTTATGTAGCGCACACTAGAGGCGTTATTTATGTAGGGCACTCTAGAGGCGTTATTTATGTAGGGCACTCTAGGAGAATTATTTATGTAGCGCACACTAGAGGCGTTATTTATGTAGGGCACTCTAGAGGCGTTATTTATGTAGGGCACTCTAAAGGCGTTATTTATGTAGGGCACTCTAGAGGCGTTATTTATGTAGGGCACTCTAGAGGCGTTACTTATGTAGGACACTCTAGAGGAGTTATTTATGTAGGGCACTCTAGAGGTGTTATTTATGTAGGGCACTCTAGAGGCGTTATTTATGTAGGGCACTCTAGAGGCGTTATTTATGTAGGCAACTCTAGAGGCGTTATTTATGTAGGACACTCTAGAGGCGTTATTTATGAAGGGCACTCTAGAGGCGTTATTTATGTAGGGCACTCTAGGAGAATTATTTAGGTAGGGCACACTAGAGGCGTTGTTATTTATGTTATGTAAGGCACTCTAGGAGAATTATTTATGTAGCGCACACTAGAGGCGTTATTTATGCACAGCACTCTATAAGCATTATTTATGCAGAGAACTCTGGAGGCGTTATTTATGTAGGACACTCTAGAGGCGTTATTTATGTAGCACACTCTAGAGGCGTTATTTATGTAGGGCACTCTAGAGGCGTTATTTATGTAGGGCACTCTAGAGGCGTTATTTATGTAGGGCACTCTAGAGG
Source organism: Ranitomeya imitator (assembly GCF_032444005.1). Taxonomy (NCBI): domain Eukaryota; kingdom Metazoa; phylum Chordata; class Amphibia; order Anura; family Dendrobatidae; genus Ranitomeya; species Ranitomeya imitator. The sequence goes on along the minus strand of NC_091282.1, from coordinate 72,277,861 downwards.
CGTTATTTATGTAGGGCACTCTAGAGGAGTTATTTATGTAGGGCACTCTAGAGGCGTTATTTATGTAGGGCACTCTAGAGGCGTTATTTATGTAGGGCACTCTAGAGGCGTTATTTATGTAGGGCACTCTAGAGGAGTTATTTATGTAGGGCACTCTAGAGGCGTTATTTATGTAGGGCACTCTAGAGGCGTTATTTATGCACAGTACTCTAGAAGCATTATTTATGCAGAGTACACTGGAGGCATTATTTATCCAGAGCACTCTAGAGGCGTTATTTGTGCAGGACACTAGTGGCAGTACTGTTTACTGAGGATACAATGCTGACATTATTTGTGTGGGGCACCCAAGTGACGCTGTTTATTGAGGATGGTCTTGTTGGAATTATTTTTGCTGGGATGCTCAAGACTTTAATGCCAGTACTGATTAACAGGGTGCCATGCTACCAGCCTTTCAGAGGGAAAATCTGAAACGTTTTTTGGGGCACCATCGGGGCACTCTGCTGGTGCTGTTTATGTGAGTCACTGCTGGCGGGATTATTTATTACAGTGCATTCTGTTTCTACTGTTCATGTCGGACATAATAATGGGACTATTGGTTGTTAGATATCACTCTGTTCCCACTGTTTGTATGGGTACTGTTCTGGCATTATTGTTTCTGGGACAGTCTTCTCGGTTTGTTTATTGGTTGGCATTATTGATGCCATGCTGGCATATTGTTATTGGCTCTCTGCTGTCAGTACTGTTTATCGGGGGTGCACTATGTGTACTGTATATGAGGTAGAGTATTGGGCACTCATGTTCTATTATTCACACATAGTCTGGACAGCACGTGCTGCGCTTACTGGCTCCATTACTGGCGCAACATCTTTATTCTTATCTACATATGTAACCGCACAAAGGGAATGTGTTTCCCATAGCGACCAATCAGATCTCGAGTTTCAGTTTGGTACTGCAGACTCGTATATGGAAGGACTCTTCTGATTGGCTGTTATGGCCAAAACCTTCCCTAGTGAGTATTGATTGAAATTGATCATCAACCAATCACACAATGTGTTTTACCACTGACATGGAAGGCAGAATATGATTGGCTGCTACTAGAAGACAACACTATGTATCCCCTGATTTTTTAATAATGGCGTCTACACCTTCTGCGCAGTTTTGTAACGTCTCAAAGAAATGTGGGCGACTTCTCTTGTGGCGTCTCTTGTGAAACAGACATTATGTATTTACCCTGATAAGAAATATATAGAAGTGAACCACAGACTGTATCACAGATGATAGGCTTAGATACACTAGCTCATAAGAATATATCACACATTATACGCCTAGATACAATAGCTCATCAGACTGTATCACATATGATAGGCTGAGATACACTAGCTTACTGGAAAGTGTGATACTTGATAGGCTTAGAATTACTATTCATCAAGATCATATCACAAAAGAGAGGCTTAGATACAGCAATATATCAGATCGATCATATCACACCTAATAGGCAGCAGCTTACAACAATTTTACACTTAATAGGCTTAGATACAGTGAGTTACCGTAGGGTATGACACATTACAGACTTAGATGCAGTACCTTACCATACAGTGCACATAAAAAGTTTATGTACCGCAGGTTGCTATAAACATCATAGGCTTAGATACATCAGCTTACTTTACAGTATTACACATACTAGACTTAGATATAGCAGTTTACCATACAGTAGCAGACATAATAGGCTTAGATACATAAGCTGACCGTACAGTATTACACAAATAAGCTTAGATATAGCAGTTTACCATACAGTATCAGACATAATGGGCTTAGATACATAAGCTGACCGTACAGTATTACACAAATAAGCTTAGATACAGCAGTTTACCATACAGTACCAGACATAATAGGCTTAGCTACATCAACTTACCATACAATATTACACAAATAAGCTTAGATACAGCAGTTTACCATACAGTACCAGACATAATAGGCTTAGCTACATCAACTTACCATACAATATTACACAAATAAGCTTACATACAGCAGTTTAGCATACAGTACCAGACATAATAGGCTTAGATACATCAACTTACCGCACAATATTACACAAATAATCTTAGATACAGCAGTTTACCATACACTACCAGACATAATAGGCTTAGATACATCAACTTACCATACAATATTACACAAATATGCTTACAGCAGTTTACCATACACTACCAGACATAACAGGATTAGATACATCAGCTGACTGTACAGTATTACACAAATAAGCTTAGATACAGCATCACCCCCTAAGGGCAACCGTTCGTGTGCCCCCATTACAATAAGACACTGGTTGACTTAGATGTATAATAACTCACTGTCGCCTCTTTTGATGGTGTTCTTCCACATGATACATTTACAGACCCTGATTCTGCTGTCAGTAGGACGTGATAGGTTTAACATATACCTTATCCGACAGTATCACATGGGATAGTGTTGTGAATTCTGCTTTTGGGCTCCCTCCGGTGGCTGTAGGTGGTAATGCAGTTGTCCCTGGCCTGCAGTTCTGGACAGGTGTATCTGCTGATTGCAAATCTGACTGGGGCATTTAGGTTTGCAGGACTCATTAGTCCTTGCCAGTTGTCAATGTTTCTTGTGAAGTGTTGGATCACTTTCTGGCTTCTCCTGCTTAGCTGCCAATTCAGCAAAAGATAAGTGTCTGTTTCTTTTTCCGTGGCACACATGCAATGTGCTTGTATTTTGTGCTATTCATTTGTTTTTCTCTTGTCCAGCTTAGACTGTGTCAGGGTTTTCTCAGTCTTGTTGGATTCTCTGGAGTTGCAGATATACGCTCCACATCTTTAGTTAGATGGTGGAGTTTTTGTATTTTCTGCTGTGGATTTTTTTGGAAGGATTTTTAATACTGACCGCTTAGTATCCTGTCCTATTCTTTCCTATTTAGCTAGTGTGGCCTCATTTGCTAAATCCTGTTTCCTGCCTGTGTGTGTCTTTTCCTCTGCTACTCACAGTCATTATTTGTGGGGGGCTGTCTATTCTTTGGGGTTCTGCTCTGAGGCAAGATAGTATTCCTATTTCCCTTTATAGGGGTATTTAGTCCTCCGGCTGTGTCGACGTGTCTAGGTTTTGTTAGGCACACCCCACGGCAACTTCTAGTTGCGGTGTTAAGATCAGGGTTTGCGGTCTGTATAGTTACCACCTACTCCAGGGAAAGTTTTTCATGCTGCTCCAAGGTGACCTGATCATAACAGGATAGGCTTAGATACTCCATTGGATAACATAACACATGATAGGTGTACTTGTATCATATTATATGCTAGACTTAGATACACTCCTGGTCGTCAGACAATATTACGCATAATGCACTTGGAAATTCGAGCTCCATAGACTGTATCACACATGATAGGCTTAGATGCACCAGCAACCAGTAACACTCCATGGTGGGGGATGCAGTGGGTTTAAAGCCCCTCGTTACTATTGGAGTTAATTCCAGTTTTCATAACAGGAGTTTTGGAAGGGTTAATCCAGAGACTTTATCACTGCATGATCCTAAAAGTAAACAGATAAGTGGCCTCAGCCATAACTCAGTGTGCTGCCTATGAAGCCTGTGCAGACTTGGCAGCGGTTCTGGGTGATTCCTGTCCACATGGAGGTACTGAGATCAAACAGCAACCATGGTGTCCTGCTGGGAAGATGAGTCCCACCTGCTGCAAGTGGGGACGGGGTTCGTGTAATGTAAGTCCTGTGCTTCCACTTACTGCATGTTCCTGATACATACTGTATATACTATGAAAAACAAACAACCTGGAAGAGTCACATATGGTACAGACAGAAACACCCGACATTATTACAAACCAGCTCCACTCAGATGTGAACATACAGATCCACGGTAAGGAGTAGTGTAACAGTTATATTCTTTACATAGGGGCAGTATTATAGTAGTTATATTCTTGTACATAGGAGGCAGTATTATAGCAGTTATATTCTTGTACATAGGGGCAGTATTATAGTAGTTATATTCTTGTACATAGGAGCAGTATTATAGTAGTTATGTTCTTGTACATAGGGGCAGTATTATAGTAGTTATATTCTTGTATATAGAAGCAGTATTATAGTAGTTATATTCTTGTACATGGGAGCAGTATTATAGTAGTTATATTCTTGTACATAGAAGCAGTTTTATAGTAGTTATATTCTTGTACATAGGAGCAGTATTATAGTAGTTATGTTCTTGTACATAGGGGACAGTATTATAGTAGTTATATTCTTGTATATAGAAGCAGTATTATAGTAGTTATATTCTTGTATATAGAAGCAGTATTATAGTAGTTATATTCTAGTACATAGGGGCAGTATTATAGTAGTTATATTCTTGTATATAGAAGCAGTATTATAGTAGTTATATTCTTGTACATGGGGGCAGTATTATAGTAGTTATATTCTTGTATATAGGAGCAGTATTATAGTAGTTATATTGTTGTACATATGGGCAGTATTATAGTAGTTATATTCTTGTACATAGGGGACAGTATTATAGTAGTTATATTCTTGTACATAGGGGACAGTATTATAGTAGTTATATTCTTGTACATACGAGCAGTATTATAGTAGTTATATTCTTGTACATAGGGGCAGTATTATAGTAGTTATATTCTTGTACATAGGGAGCAGTATTATAGTAGTTATATTCTTGTACATAGGAGCAGTATTATAGTAGTTATATTCTTGTGCATAGGGGCAGTATTATAGTAGTTATATTCCTGTAAATACGAACCATATTATAGTAGTTATACTGTTGTACATAGGGGCAGTATTATAGTAGAGCAAAAAAGGGGAGAAGCCAGCGCAGCCTAAGGTTAAGACGCAATACATAAAGTGCAAATGCACATATTAATTTCTAACTGTATTTTCAAAATGAGACATTTAGCAAACAATTGATCAATTCTTTGAGCCACCCCGCCTCTTCACGGCAATCTCATATTGGGGCAATCCTACACTACGTTTTTTTTATTCGCTGTGCCATAAAGGCCTCCTAAATGAACTAAATGCAAGACCACATTAAAAACATGCTGTACCTGGAGCATATACTGAGTAACCCCCATGGCGCCAGAGTAGGCAAGCGAAGATAAAGGTAGACCAGGTCCAGACAGACATTTCTGTGTGCCTTTCCAAATCAAGACCTATCACTTTAATTATCATGTTATTCTGGATTATCTCAATGAGAATAACTGTTTAACTCCATATCAGCATGGATTTATGAGGAAACGCTCCTGTCAGACCAATCTAATCAGTTTTTATGAAAGGTAAGCTATAGACTGGACCAAGGTGAATCATTGGATGTGGTGTATCTTGGTATATCTTTTCCAAACCGTTTGATACCGTGCCACACAACAGGTTGGTACACAAAATGAGAATGCTATGTCTGGGGGAAAATGTCTGTAAATGGGTAAGTAACTGGTTTAGTGATAGAAAGCAGTGGGTGGTTATAAATGGTATAGTCTCTAACTGGGTCGCTGTGACGCAGGGGTCGGTGTTGGGACCTATTCTCTTCAACATATTTATTAACGATCTGGTAGAAGGTTTACACAGTAAAATATCGATATTTGCAGATAATACAAAACTATGTAAAGCAGTCAATACAAGAGAAGATAGTATTCTGCTACAGATGGATCTGGATAAGTTGGAAACTTGGGCTGAAAGGTGGCAGATGCGGTTTAACAATGATAAATGTAAGGTTATACACCTGGGAAGAAGGAATCAATATCACCATTACACACTGAACGGGAAATCACTTGGTAAATCTGACATGGAGAAGGACTTGGGGATCCTAGTTAATGATAAACTTACCTGGAGCAGCGAGTGCCAGGCAGAGGCTGCCAAGGCAAACAGGATCATGGGGTGCATTAAAAGAGGTCTGGATACACATGATGAGAGCATTATACTGCCTCTGTACAAATCCCTGGTTAGACCGCACATGGAGTGCTGTGTACAGTTTTGGGCACCGGTGCTCATGAAGAATATAATGGAACTAGAGCGAGTACAAAGGAGGGCAAAAATATTAATAAAGGGTATGGAGGAACTGCAATACCAAGAGAGATTAGCAAAACTAGGATTATTTAGTCTAGAAAAAAGACAACTGAGGGGCGATCTAATAACCATGTATATGTATATAAGGGGACAATACAAATATCTCTCCGAGGATCTGTTTATACCAAGGAAGGTGATGGTCACAAGGGGGCATTCTCTGCGTCTGGAGGAGAGAAGGTTTTTCTACCAACTTAAGGTACCTTCACACATAACGATATCGTTAACAATATCGTTGCTTTTTGTGACGTAGCAACGATATCGTTAAGGAAATCGTTATGTGTGACAGCGACCAACGATCAGGCCCCTGCTGGGAGATCATGGTCGCTGAACAAAGTCCAGAACTTTATTTCGTCGCTGGATCTCCCGTGGACATCGCTGGATCGGCGTGTGTGACACCGATCCAGCGATGTCTTCACTGGTAACCAGGGTAAACATCGGGTTACTAAGCGCAGGGCCGCTACATACTTACACTACATACTTACCTACCGCTGTCTGTCCCCGGCGCTGTGCTCTGCACTCCTCCTGTACTGGCTGTGAGCGTCGGTCAGCCGGAAAGCAGAGCGGTGACGTCACCGCTCTGCTTTCCGGCCGCTGTGCTCACAGTCAGTGCAGGAGGAGTGCAGAGAAGCAGAGCGCCGGGGACAGACAGCGGTAGGTAAGTATGTAGTGTTTGTGTTTTTTTTACTTTTACGCTGGTAACCAGGGTAAACATCGGGTTACTAAGCGCGGCCCTGCGCTTAGTAACCCGATGTTTACCCTGGTTACTGGCATCGTTGGTCGCTGGAGAGCTGTCTGTGTGACAGCTCTCCAGCGACCAAACAGCGACGCTGCAGCGATCCGGATCGTTGTCGGTATCGCTGCAGCGTCGCTTAATGTGAAGGGGCCTTTAGAAGAAGATTCTTTACTGTTAGGGCAGTGAGAATCTGGAATTGCTTGCCTGAGGAGGTGGTGATGGCGAACTCAGTCGAGGGGTTCAAGAAAGGCCTGGATGTCTTTCTGGAGCGTAACAATATTGAATCTTACAGTTATTAGGTTCTTTAGAAGGACGCAGATCTGGGGATTTATTCTGACGGGATATAGGCTGAATGGGATGGACAAATGTCTTTTTTTGGCCTTGCTAACTATGATAATTAAACACAGCTGGACTCCAATGAAGGAGTAGAACCATCTTAACCCCTTCATGACCCAGCCTATTTTGACCTTAATGACCTGGCCGTTTTTTGCAATTCTGACCAGTGTCCCTTTATGAGGTAATAACTCAGGAACGCTTCAACGGATCCTAGCGGTTCTGAGATTGTTTTTTCGTGACATATTGGGCTTCATGTTAGTGGTAAATTTAGGTCAATAAATTCTGCGTTTATTTGTGATAAAAACGGAAATTTGGCGAAAATTTTGAAAATTTCGCAATTTTCACATTTTGAATTTTTATTCTGTTAAACCAGAGAGTTATGTGACACAAAATAGTTAATAAATAACATTTCCCACATGTCTACTTTACACCAGCACAATTTTGGAAACAAAATTTTTTTTTGCTAGGAAGTTATAAGAGTTAAAATTTGACCAGCGATTTCTCATTTTTTCAACGAAATTTACAAAACCATTTTTTTTAGGGACCACCTCACATTTGAAGTCAGTTTGAGGGGTCTATATGGCTGAAAATACCCAAAAGTGACACCATTCTAAAAAATGCACCCCTCAAGGTGCTCAAAACCACATTCAAGAAGTTTTTTAACCCTTCAGGTGCTTCACAGCAGCAGAAGCAACATGGAAGGAAAAAATGAACATTTAACTTTTTAGTCACAAAAATTATCTTTTAGAAACTTTTTTTTATTTTCCCAATGGTACAAGGAGGAACTGAACCACGAAAGTTGTTGTCCAATTTGTCCTGAGTACGCTGATACCTCATATGTGGGGGTAAACCACTGTTTGGGCGCACGGCAGGGCTTGGAAGGGAAGGAGCGCCATTTGACTTTTTGAATGAAAAATTGGCTCCACTCTTTAGCGGACACCATGTCACGTTTGGAGAGCCCCCGTGTGCCTAAAAATTGGAGCTCCCCCACACGTGACCCCATTTTGGAAACTAGACGCCCCAAGGAACTTATCTAGATGCATAGTGAGAACTTTGAACCCCCGGGGGCTTCACAAATTGATCCGTAAAAATGAAAAAGTACTTTTTTTTCACAAAAAAATTCTTTTAGCCTCAATTTTTTTCATTTTCACATGGGCAACAGGATAAAATGGATCCTAAAACTTGTTGGGCAATTTCTCATGAGTACACCGATACCTCACATGTGGGGGTATACCACTGTTTGGGCACATGGTAAGGTTCGGAAGGGAAGGAGCGCCATTTGACTTTTTGAATGAAAAATTAGCTCCATCGTTAGCGGACACCATGTCGTGTTTGGAGAGCCCCCGTGTGCCTAAACATTGGAGCTCCCCCACAAATGACCCCATTTTGGAAACTAGACCCCCCAAGGAACTTATCTAGATGCATATTGAGCACTTTAAACCCTCAGGTGCTTCACAAATTGATCTGTAAAAATGAAAAAGTACTTTTTTTTTCACAAAAAAATTCTTTTCGCCTCAGTTTTTCATTTTCACATGGGCAATAGGATAAAATGAATCCTAAAATTTGTTGGGCAATTTCTCCCGAGTACGCCGATACCTCATATGTGGGGGTAAACCACTGTTTGGGCACACGGCAGGGCTCGGAAGGGAAGGCGCGCCATTTGACTTTTTGAATGGAAAATTAGCTCCAATTGTTAGCGGACACCATGTCGCGTTTAGAGAGCCCCTGTGTGCCTATGCATTGGAGCTCCCCCACAAGTGACCCCATTTTGGAAACTAGACCCCCCAAGGAACTTATCTAGATGCATATTGAGCACTTTAAACCCCCAGGTGCTTCACAGAAGTTTATAATGCAGAGCCATGAAAATAAAAAATAATTTTTCTTTCCTCAAAAATGATTTTTAGCCTGGAATTTCCTATTTTGCCAAGGGTAATAGGAGAAATTGGACCGCAAATGTTGTTGTCCAGTTTGTCCTGAGTACGCTGATACCCCATATGTGGGGGTAAACCACTGTTTGGGCGCACGGCAGGGCTCGGAAGGGAAGGCACGCCAATTGGCTTTTTAAATGGAAAATTAGCTCCAATCATTAGCGGACACCATGTCACGTTTGGAGAGCCCCTGTGTGCCTAAACATTGGAGATCCCCCACATATGACCCCATTTTGGAAACTAGACCCCCAAAGGAACTAATCTAGATGTGTGGTGAGGACTTTGAACTTCCAAGTGCTTCACAGAAGTTTATAACGCAGGGCCATGAAAATAAAATAAAAATTTTATTTTCTCTAAAATGATTTTTTAGCCTGCAATTTATTATTTTCCCAAGGGTAACAGGAGAAATTTAACCCCAAAAGTTGTTGTACAGTTTCTCCTGAGTACGCTGATACCCCATATGTGGGGGTAAACCACAGTTTGGGCACATGTCGGGGCTCGGAAGTCAAGTAGTGACGTTTTGAAATGCAGACTTTGATGGAATGCTCTGCGGGCGTTACGTTGCGTTTGCAGAGCCCCTAATGTGGCTAAACAGTAGAAACCCCCCACAAGTGACCCCATTTTAGAAACTAGACCCCGAAAGGAACTTATCTAGATGTGAGGTGAGCACTTTGAACCCCCAAGTGCTTCACAGAAGTTTATAACACAGAGCAGTGAAAATAATAAATACGTTTTCTTTCCTCAAAAATAATTTTTTAGCCCAGAATTTTTTATTTTCCCAAGGGTTACAGGAGAAATTGGACCCCAAAAGTTGTTGTCCAGTTTCTCCTGAGTACGCTGATACCCCATATGTGGGGGTAAACCACTGTTTGGGCACACGTCGGGGCTCAGAAGGGAAGTAGTGACTTTTGAAATGCAGACTTTGATGGAATGGTCTGCGGGCGTCACGTTGCGTTTGCAGAGCCCCTGGTGTGCCTAAACAGTAGAAACCCCCCACAAGTGACCCCATTTTGGAAACTAGACCCCCAAAGGAACTTATCTAGATATGTGGTGAGCACTTTGAACCCCCAAGTGCTTCACAGACGTTTACAACGCAGAGCCGTGAAAATAAAAAATCATTTTTCTTTCCTCAAAAATGATGTTTTAGCAAGCAATTTTTTATTTTCTCAAGGGTAACAGGAGAAATTGGACCCCAGTAATTGTTGCCCAGTTTGTCCTGAGTACGCTGATACCCCATATGTGGGGGTAAACCACTGTTTGGGCACATGTCGGGGCTCGGAAGTCAAGTAGTGACGTTTTGAAATGCAGACTTTGATGGAATGGTCTGCGGGCGTCACGTTGCGTTTGCAGAGCCCCTGGTGTGCCTAAACAGTAGAAACCCCCCACAAGTGACCCCATTTTGGAAACTAGACCCCCCAAGGAACTTATCTAGATATGTGGTGAGCACTTTGAACCCCCAAGTGCTTCACAGACGTTTACAACGCAGAGCCGTGAAAATAAAAAATCATTTTTCTTTCCTCAAAAATGATGTTTTAGCAAGCAATTTTTTATTTTCTCAAGGGTAACAGGAGAAATTGGACCCCAGTAATTGTTGCCCAGTTTGTCCTGAGTACACTGATACCCCATATGTGGGGGTAAACCACTGTTTGGGCACACGTCGGGGCTCGGAAGGGAAGGAGCACCATTTGACTTTTTGAATAAAAGATTGGCTGGAATCAATGGTGGCGCCATGTTGCGTTTGGAGACCCCCTGATGTGCCTAAACAGTGGAAACCCCTCAATTCTAACGCCAACACACCCCTATCCCTTATCCCAACTGTAGCCGTAACCCTAACCACAACCCTAACCGCAACACACCCCTAACCACAACCCTAACCCCAACACACCCCTAACCCTAACCACAACCCTAATTCCAACCCAACCCTAACCCTAAGGCTATGTACCCACGTTGCGGATTCGTGTGAGATTTTTCCGCACCATTTTTGAAAAATCCGCGGGTAAAAGGCACTGCGTTTTACCTGCGGATTTACCGCGGATTTCACCTGCGGATTCCTATTGAGGAATAGGTGTAAAACGCTGCGGAATCCGCACAAAGAATTGACATTCTGCGGAAAATACAACGCAGCATTTCCGTGCGGTATTTTCCGCACCATGGGCACAGCGGATTTGGTTTTCCATAGGTTTACATGGTACTGTAAACCTGATGGAACACTGCTGCGGATCCGCAGCGGCCAATCCGCTGCGGATCCGCAGCCAAATCCGCACCGTGTGCACATAGCCTAATTCTAAAGGTATGTGCACACGCTTCGGAAAACGCTGCGGATCCGCAGCAGTTTCCCATGAGTTTACATTTCAATGTAAACCTATGGGAAACAAAAATCGCTGTACACATGCTGCGGAAAAACTGCACGGAAACGCAGCGGTTTACATTCCGCAGCATGTCACTTCTTTCTGCGGATTCCACAGCGGTTTTACAACTGCTCCAATAGAAAATCGCAGTTGTAAAACCGCAGTGAAATGCGCAGAAAAACCGCGGTAAATCTGCCATAAATCCGCAGCGGTTTAGCACTGCGGATTTATCAAATCCGCTGCGGAAAAATCCGCAGAGGACCAGAATACGTGTGCACATACCGAAACCCTAACCCTAACCCTACCCCTAACCCTACCCCTAACCCTACCCCTAACCCTACCCCTAACCCTACCCCTACCCCTAACCCTACCCCTAACCCTACCCCTAACCCTACCCCTAACCCTACCCCTAACCCTAACCCTAGTTCTAACTCCAACCTTAGTGAAAAAAAAAAAAAATTCTTTATTTTATTATTGTCCCTATCTATGGGGGACAAATGGGGGGGGTCATTTACTGTTTTTTTTATTTTGACCACTGTGATAGATTATATCACAGTGATCAAAATTCACATTGGAACGAATCTGCCGGTCGGCAGATTCGGCGGGCGCACTGCGCATGCGCCCGCCATTTTGGAACATGGCGGCGCCCGGGGAAGAAGACGGACGGACCCCGCCAGGATCGGTAAGTATAAGGGGGGGAGATCAGGGCACAGGGGGGGGGAGATCAGGGCACGGGGGGGCGTCGGAGCACGGGGGGGAGGGATCGGAGCATGGGGGAGAGTGATCGGTGTGCGGGCGGGTGGATCGGTGTGCAGGGGGGGTGGATCGGTGTGCAGGGGGGGTGGATCGGAGCACGGGGGGGGATCGGAGTGCGGGGGGGTTTGATTGGAGCACGGGGGGGTGTGATTGGAGCACGGGGGGAGCGGACAGGAGGATGGGGGAGCGGAGCACAGGACGGAGGGGAGCGGGCCACAGATCGGGGGGCTGGGGGGGGCGATCGGTGGGGTGGGGTGGGGGCACATTAGTATTTCCAGCCATGGCCGATGATATTGCAGCATCGGCCATGGCTGGATTGTAATATTTCACCATTTTTTTAGGTGAAATATTACAAATCGCTCTGATTGGCAGTTTCACTTTCAACAGCCAATCAGAGCGATCGTAGCCACGAGGGGGTGAAGCCACCCCCCCTGGGCTAAACTACCACTCCCCCTGTCCCTGCAGATCGGGTGAAATGGGAGTTAACCCTTTCACCCGATCTGCAGGGACGCGATCTTTCTGTGACACAGCATATGCGTCACAGGTCGGATTGGCACCGACTTTCATGACGCATACGCTGTGTCACAGGTCGGGAAGGGGTTAAAGAGGATCACAAGGAAATGGACAGTTTGTGACTTAAATATGAGTGTCTGAGCAAAGGGTCTGAATACTTATGACCATGTGATATTTCAGTTTTTGTTTTTTATTAAATTCGCAAAAATTTCTACATTTCTGTTTTTTTTCCAGACAAGATGGGGTGCAGAGTGTCCATTAATGAGAAAAAAATGAACATTTTTGAATTTACCAAATGGCTGCAATGAAACAAAGAGTAAAAATTTAAATGTGTCTGAATACTTTCCGTACCCATTGTATATTCTTGTACATGGGTGCAGTTTAAGGCTATGTGCACACATTGCGGATTTGTTGCGTTTCCGCAGCGTTTTTTCTGCGCAGAAATGCTTTAAATCCGCACTGGATTATTAAAGCAGTGTTAATCAATGGCATTCCTGAATTGTTGTGCACATGCTGCAGAAAATTCTGTCCTTATTCTCAGCATTTTATTTTCCGCAGCATGTCAATTCTTTTTGCGGATCTGCACCATTTCTGCTCCCATTGCCTTCCATTGAGTCAGTCAAATCCGCAGCAAAACCACCGGTGTAAAAAGGTTTGTGGATGTCCTGGCAAAAATGGTGCAGAAAAGAAAATGATGTCAGAAGGAGGAATAGTCTGTAGGTGTAGAATGTGTGTTTGGGCGTAGAATGTGTGTGAGCAGAGAATATACGTGTCTGTCTGTGGGTGTCTGTGTGTGTGCTGGTGTCTGTGCGGCTGTGTGTGCTCGGATGTCTGTGTCTGTGCGGATGTCTGTGTGTGTGTGTGCTGGTGTGTGCTGCTGTGTGTGGTAATGCTACCGCCTGTACTGTCGGTCACAGCACTGCGGGATCAAGCTGGCAGATGTCAGTGTGATTCCGCAGCTGACTGTGTCCCACAGCGGTGACCTGCGGTAAAAAAGCAGACGTAGGCCGATGAGACTACTCTTCCCATCTGGCTATATCTGCTTCCACTGATAAGAGTGACAGCAGGTGCCACTGATTCGAGAGTAGTATCATCTGCCGGTGCCTGTGCTCACAGTAGTTAAAAAAAAAAGTTAAATTATTTACATATTCACAGAAAAATAAAAAACCATTATACTCACCTAACATCAAATACCCAACACCCTCGTCTCCTAGAAATAATGTAAAATAATAAACCAACATATACTTCCTTTCCGCCGTAGTCCAGGTAATCCGAGTGTCCTACGGCGGTCTCTACCCGGGCTCCGTCGATACACTGACAGGAGGTAATATCTCCCGCAGTGTTTCAGCTGATCAGCTCCAGTGCTGTCACTTGTGGCACCGCTGCATGGGAAAGTTCTCACACAGTGATACTGCGATACTGTGATACTGTGAACTTTCACGGCAGCGCAGTGATACACTTTGGGAGCAATTACCTCTTGTCAGTGTATCGCCGGCGGCCGAGTAGAGCTGTCACATCTCCTGATGTAACATAGTAACATAGTTAGTAAGGCCGAAAAAAGACATTTGTCCATCCAGTTCAGCCTATATTCCATCATAATAAATACCCAGATCTACGTCCTTCTACAGAACCTAATAATTGTATGATACAATATTGTTCTGCTCCAGGAAGACATCCAGGCCTCTCTTGAACCCCTCGACTGAGTTCGCCATCACCACCTCCTCAGGCAAGCAATTCCAGATTCTCACTGCCCTAACAGTAAAGAATCCTCTTCTATGTTGGTGGAAAAACCTTCTCTCCTCCAGACGCAAAGAATGCCCCCTTGTGCCCGTCACCTTCCTTGGTATAAACAGATCCTCAGCGAGATATTTGTATTGTCCCCTTATATACTTATACATGGTTATTAGATCGCCCCTCAGTCGTCTTTTTTCTAGACTAAATAATCCTAATTTCGCTAATCTATCTGGGTATTGTAGTTCTCCCATCCCCTTTATTAATTTTGTTGCCCTCCTTTGTACTCTCTCTAGTTCCATTATATCCTTCCTGAGCACCGGTGCCCAAAACTGGACACAGTACTCCATGTGCGGTCTAACTAGGGATTTGTACAGAGGCAGTATAATGCTCTCATCATGTGTATCCAGACCTCTTTTAATGCACCCCATGATCCTGTTTGCCTTGGCAGCTGCTGCCTGGCACTGGCTGCTCCAGGTAAGTTTATCATTAACTAGGATCCCCAAGTCCTTCTCCCTGTCAGATTTACCCAGTGGTTTCCCGTTCAGTGTGTAATGGTGATATTGATTCCCTCTTCCCATGTGTATAACCTTACATTTATCATTGTTAAACCTCATCTGCCACCTTTCAGCCCAAGTTTCCAACTTATCCAGATCCATCTGTAGCAGAATACTATCTTCTCTTGTATTAACTGCTTTACATAGTTTTGTATCATCTGCAAATATCGATATTTTACTGTGTAAACCTTCTACCAGATCATTAATGAATATGTTGAAGAGAACAGGTCCCAATACTGACCCCTGCGGTACCCCACTGGTCACAGCGACCCAGTTAGAGACTATACCATTTATAACCACCCTCTGCTTTCTATCACTAAGCCAGTTACTAACCCATTTACACACATTTTCCCCCAGACCAAGCATTCTCATTTTGTGTACCAACCTCTTGTGCGGCACGGTATCAAACGCTTTGGAAAAATCGAGATATACCACGTCCAATGACTCACCGTGGTCCAGTCTATAGCTTACCTCTTCATAAAAACTGATTAGATTGGTTTGACAGGAGCGATTTCTCATAAACCCATGCTGATATGGAGTTAAACAGTTATTCTCATTGAGATAATCCAGAATAACATCCCTCAGAAACCCTTCAAATATTTTACCAACAATAGAGGTTAGACTTACTGGCCTATAATTTCCAGGTTCACTTTTAGAGCCCTTTTTGAATATTGGCACCACATTTGCTATGCGCCAGTCCTGCGGAACAGACCCTGTCGCTATAGAGTCACTAAAAATAAGAAATAATGGTTTATCTATTACCGTATATACTCGAGTATAAGCCGACCCGAGTATAAGCCGACCCCCCTAATTTTGCCACAAAAAACTGGGAAAACTTATTGACTCGAGTATAAGCCTAGGGTGGAAATGCAGCATTTACCGGTGAATTTCAAAAATAAAAATAGATCATTATTTCCCCATAGCTGTGCCATATAGTGCTCTGCACCGTTCATATTTCCCCATAGGTGTGAACCATATAGTGCTCTGCACCGTTCATTGTGCCCCCTAGCTGTGCCATATACGGTGCTCTGCACCGTTCACTGTGCCCCATAGCTGTGCTGTGCCATATACGGTGCTCTGCACCGTTCACTGTGCCCCATACATAGCTGTGCTGTGCCATATACGGTGCTCTGCACCGTTCACTGTGCCCCATAGCTGTGCTGTGCCATATACGGTGCTCTGCACCGTTCACTGTGCCCCATAGCTGTGCTGTGCCATATACGGTGCTCTGCACCGTTCACTGTGCCCCATAGCTGTGCTGTGCCATATACGGTGCTCTGCACCGTTCACTGTGCCCCATAGCTGTGCTGTGCCATATACGGTGCTCTGCACCGTTCACTGTGCCCCATAGCTGTGCTGTGCCATATACGGTGCTCTGCACCGTTCACTGTGCCCCATAGCTGTGCTGTGCCATATACGGTGCTCTGCACCGTTCACTGTGCCCCATAGCTGTGCTGTGCCATATACGGTGCTCTGCACCGTTCACTGTGCCCCATAGATGTTCCACATAAATTTGTGCCGCCGCTGCCGCAATAAAGAAAAAAAAACACATACTCACCTCCCTTGATTGCAGCTCCCGGCGTCTCGTTCCGGCGCCTCCATCTTCCCGGCGTCTCTGCTCTGACTGATCAGGCAGAGGGCGCCGCGCACACTGTATGCGTCATCGCGCCCTCTGACCTGAACAGTCAGAGAGCAGAGACGCCGGGAAGATGGAGGCGCCGGCCGGGAAGATGGATCGGCGCCCGGCGGCTGGAACGAGGACAGGTGAATATGCTATACTCACCTAGTCCTGGCGATCCTCGCGCTGTCCCCTCCTGTCTTCGGTGCCGCAGCTTCTTTCTCTATCAGCGGTCACCGGCACCGCTGATTAGAGAAATGAATAAGCGGCTCCGCCCCTATGGGAGGTGGAGCCGCTTATTCATTTCTGTAATGAGCGGTCCCACGTGACCGCTGAAGAGAGGAAGAAACTGCAGCGCCGAAGCCCGTGGGACGGCAGGGACAGCGCGAGGATCGCTGGGACTAGGTAAGTATTCCTCAGCGCCCTCACCCCCTCACCCGCCGACCCCACCGCTACCGTGACTCGAGTATAAGCCGAGGGGGGCACTTTCAGCCCTAAAATTTGGGCTGAAAATCTCGGCTTATACTCGAGTATATACGGTACATTACTTAGTTCTCTTAGTACTCGTGGGTGTATGCCATCCGGACCCGGAGATTTATCTATTTTAATCTTATTTAGCCGGTTTCGCACCTCTTCTTGGGTTAGATTGGTGACCCTTAATATAGGGTTTTCATTGTTTCTTGGGATTTCACCTAGCATTTCATTTTCCACCGTGAATAAGAAGGTGTTTAATATGTTAGCTTTTTCCTCGTCATCTACAACCATTCTTTCCTCACTATTTTTTAAGGGGCCTACATTTTCAGTTTTTATTCTTTTACTATTGATATAGTTGAAGAACAGTTTGGGATTAGTTTTACTCTCCTTAGCAATGTGCTTCTCTGTTTCCTTTTTGGCAGCTTTAATTAGTTTTTTAGATAAAGTATTTTTCTCCCTATAGTTTTTTAGAGCTTCAATGGTGCCATCCTGCTTTAGTAGTGCAAATGCTTTCTTTTTACTGTTAATTGCCTGTCTTACTTCTTTGTTTAGCCACATTGGGTTTTTCCTATTTCTAGTCCTTTTATTCCCACAAGGTATAAACCGCTTACACTGCCTATTTAGGATGTTCTTAAACATTTCCCATTTATTATCTGTATTCTCATTTCTGAGGATATTGTCCCAGTCTACCAGATTAAGGGCATCTCTAAGCTGTTCAAACTTTGCCTTCCTAAAGTTCAATGTTTTTGTGACTCCCTGACAAGTCCCCCTAGTGAAAGACAGGTGAAACTGCACAATATTGTGGTCGCTATTTCCTAAATGCCCAACCACCTGCAGATTTGTTATTCTGTCAGGTCTATTAGATAGTATTAGGTCTAAAAGTGCTGCTCCTCTGGTTGGATTCTGCACCAATTGTGAAAGATAATTTTTCTTGGTTATTAGCAGAAACCTGTTGCCTTTATGGGTTTCACAGGTTTCTGTTTCCCAGTTAATATCCGGGTAGTTAAAGTCCCCCATAACCAGGACCTCATTATGGGTTGCAGCTTCATCTATCTGCTTTAGAAGTAGACTTTCCATGCTTTCTGTTATATTTGGGGGTTTGTAACAGACCCCAATGAGAATTTTGTTACCATTTTTCCCTCCATGAATTTCAACCCATATGGACTCGACATCCTCATTCCCTTCGCTAATATCCTCCCTTAAAGTGGACTTTAGACAAGACTTTACATAGAGACAAACCCCTCCTCCTCTCCGATTTTTACGATCCTTTCTAAACAGACTGTAACCCTGTAAGTTAACTGCCCAGTCATAGCTTTCATCTAACCATGTCTCGGTTATTCCCACTATGTCAAAGTTACCTGTAGATATTTCTGCTTCTAGTTCTTCCATCTTGTTTGTCAGGCTTCTGGCGTTTGCGAGCATGCAGTTTAGAGGATTTTGTTTTGTTCCAATCTCCTCACTGTGGATTGTTTTAGAAATGTTCTTACCTCCCTTCTGAGTATGTTTTCCTGGGTCGTCTTTGTTCGAGTCTAATGTTTTTCTTCCCGTCCCCTCTTCTTCTAGTTTAACGCCCTCCTGATGAGTGTAGCGAGTCTTCTGGCGAATGTGTGTTTCCCAGGTTTGTTGAGGTGTAGTCCGTCTCTGGCGAGGAGTCCATCATACCAGTAATTCACACCGTGGTCCAGGAATCCAAATCCTTGTTGTCTGCACCATCGTCTTAGCCAGTTGTTTGCATCAAGGATCCTGTTCCATCTCCTGGTGCCATGCCCGTCTACTGGAAGGATAGAAGAAAAAACTACCTGTGCATCCAGTTCCTTTACTTTCTTCCCCAACTCTTCAAAGTCCTTGCAGATTGTCGGTAGGTCCTTCCTTGCCGTGTCATTGGTGCCAACATGTATCAGAAGAAATGGGTGGACGTCCTTGGAGCTGAAGAGCTTTGGTATCCTATCGGTCACATCCTTGATCATCGCACCTGGAAGGCAGCATACTTCTCTTGCAGTTATGTCCGGTCTGCAGATGGCTGCTTCGGTGCCTCTCAGTAGTGAGTCTCCCACCACCACCACTCTTCGTTGCTTCTTGGCTGTACTTTTTGCTGTCACTTGTTGCTGTGTGCCCTTTTCTTTTTTGCTTGCTGGTATTGCTTCATTCTTAGGTGTGCCATCTTCATCCTCTACAAAGATTTGATATCGGTTCTTCAGTTGTGTGGTTGGTGATTTCTCCATGGTCTTCTTGCTTCTTTTGGTCACATGCTTCCACTCATCTGCTTTTGGAGGTTCTCTGACACTTTTTGTGACTGTTCTACATGTGAGATCGTCGTGGGACATTCGGTAATGGACTACATTTACCATATAACTATAGGATTAGTAATGGATAGGTGTCTAATAGACGCTTCTCCATTACTAAGCCGTGGGCTTGATGTCACCTGACAATACAAAGGTGACATCAACCCCACAAATATGAACCCCACTTGTCACCACTACAGGGCAAGTGGGAAGAGCGAGGCTAAGTGCCAGAATTGGCGCATCTTAGAGATGTGCCTTTTCTGGGGTGGCTTGAGAGCTGATGTTTTTACCCTGGGGGGTGCCAATATCCATGGCCCCTTCCCAGGCTATTAAGATCAGCCCGCAGCTGTCAATCTAGCCTTTGCTGGTTCGATTTATAGGGGGGCCCCCCATGTCAATGTTTTTCTGGGGTTCCCCTGTAAACTAGCCAGTAAAGGCTAAGCAAACATCTGTGAGCTGATATTAATAGCCTGGGAACTTTTATGGCTATTGGCTCCTTCCCAGAATATTAACATCAGCCCTCAGCTGTCGGCTCTCCCTCTGCTGGTTATTAAAATTACGCGGGAACTCACGCAATTTTTTTACATTTAAAAAAAATAAAATAAACAGATATTGCATTTCATGCAGATTTCTGAGGGTATGTTCCCACAGTCCGTAAACGCTACGGGTTGGACGCTGCGTACATCCACAGCGTTCAACCCGCAGCGTCCAGATGTTACAGCATAGTGGATGGGATTTCAAGAAATCCCATGTCCACTGTGCGTGCATCGGTGCCCGCGGCTTCCCTGCGGAGATGGACATGCGGTGTGTCTTTCCAGACCGCGTCATGTCTGTTTATCTTGCGGAGACTCTCAGTCTCCACAAGATAAATATCACCCATCCAATGTATAGGGCGCGGTGATTCCGCACGGTTCAGTGAACACATGCGTTCAGAAGCCAGCAGTACTTTGGATACAGCGGACATGTGCTGTGTCCAAAGTGCTGCCGATTACTGATCGTGAGAATGTAGCCTAATAACAGTTGCTGTTTTGTTACTGTATATGTAGGCTAATTATGTTGCTCCTACCGAAGCTGGTGACTGAGTGTGTGTGTCTCTTTTTTTTTAATTGTGGGTGTAGTTATAATCTTGTTTATAGGGGCAGTATTATAGTAGGAAAAGCAGAAGTCCAGCGCGGGTGATGTCCGTAAAAAATACCTTTTATTCCATATTCGTTAAAAGCACATAAATCCAAAGTCCATCTTCATATCCATAGACACAAAAACGGGTGATTCATACCAGTGACAGTCACAGGCTTAAAGTGCATTAAAATCATACGCGTTTCAACGGTCGTGCCGCCTTACTCATTTTGTGTCTTACTCACAATGAGTAAGGCGGCACGACCGTTGAAACGCGTATGATTTTAATGCACTTTAAGCCTGTGACTGTCACTGGTATGAATCACCCGTTTTTGTGTCTATGGATATGAAGATGGACTTTGGATTTATGTCCTTTTAACGAATATGGAATAAAAGGTATTTTTTACGGACATCACCCGCGCTGGACTTCTGCTTTTTCTTCAAACTACTTGCTGCACTGCATGATCCGTGCGCTGGGCCTGAGAGGAGGTGAGCTGATCTTCGTTGCTTTTTCTTTTCCAGTATTATAGTAGTTATATTCTTATACATAGGGGCAGTATTATAGTAGTTACATTCTTGTACATAGGGGCAGTATTATAGCAGTTATATTCTTGTACATAGGGGCAGTATTATAGTAGTTATATTCTTGTACATAGGGGCAGTATTATAGTAGTTATATTCTTGTATATAGGGGCAGTATTATAGCAGTTATATTCTTGTACATAGGAGCAGTATTATAATAGTTATATTCTTGTACATAGGGGCAGTATTATAGTAGTTATATTCTTGTACATAGGGGCAGTATTATAGCAGTTATATTCTTGTACATAGGGGCAGTATTATAGTAGTTATATTCTTGTACATAGGAGCAGTATTATAGTAGCTATATTCTTGTACATAGGGGGCAGTGTTATATTGGTTATATACTGTGGCTAGTGGTGCACTGCGATTACAACAGCTGCTTTGGATTTGACATTGCTTTTGGTCCAATAAAGCTTCTTCATGCTGTCCAAACCTCGAGCAGCATGAATCAGAGCCTAGATGCAAGATTGCAGCCTGGTATATTTTTCTCTGAAACAATCTGACATGTCAGAGAAAATACTTGAGGTGTCCAGGGACCAAAGGCAGAGATAATATTCCTCCGGTGCCATCGCCACCTCCTGCCGGCTTCTCTCCATACTACTCTAGGTGATGGACAGGAATCTCTCTTGTGTGTACATATGGAGAGACCTGTCAATTATCCAGGTCTTCAAACTGTATTCCCCGAAAATTCACATCTCTGATCTGTGGATTGTGCTGCATAAATTGAGGGACAGGCACATTTAGTTTTCCATTGTTATGTTGCACTAAAAAAAGTATACTGTGCATTTTACATTTTTTAATGCATTCTAGTGTATGGCGCTGGCATAATTTATAACATTAGAACTTATTTGTATACTAATGTCCTTTTCTATGAGGCAAAAAGAAGACTCTTTAATGGAATCCTATTGACCTGCTACTGTATATGTCAAGCAAATAGGAATTCAGTAGGGTAATCTGAACAGGACCTTAATTGTTCTAAAAGCTACGCTATTTTTTTCATTATCTGTCCCTCACATATTTGTGCATTTTCCGCTGACATTGGCTGTTAAGTCGCCCATCGGGGAACATATGGAATCTGTTGAGCTGAGAAATTATTATTTTTATTCAGTCAGGCAGTAAAAATGTGTTTTTCACCTGTAGCTGTAATAACATTGTATCTTTGTGTTTTTCCTAGAAGTTCCATGGGATTGTAGCCGGATTACGGTAATATCTGGGAATGCCTCTGTGCGGGATAAACTGTGGGAAAAAGAAGGAAGAAGGTAGGTGCTTTGCAAGAAGGCATCTGAGCTGTGATTTGCACTACACTCCAAAGATTTCTCAAAAACTGTGAAATGAGTCCTTCTCTTGCCCACCGCCACACTCAGTGCTTTCCTAGCTTTTACCAGACATTTAGACATCTGATATCATGACCTGACATTGTTACCTTGATACATAGTGCCAATGTAGCACCTACATAGTTTTGTCTAAAGTAGCAAAGGTGTAAAAACCAACATCTCTAGTGGATAGTGTATTGTAAGGGTTAATGCCATTGTCCCTGGTGGATTCATGCCTATGTGCCTTGTGGGCTACAATAGTGAATAGGATAATGGAACCATTACTTGGTGTCTTTGGTAATGAAAGAAATAGTTCTAACATCATCATTGGTCCAGGGTACCGTGAATGCCCCCTTCCCTGGTGGTCCAGAGTATTAGGGTATGTGCACACGTATTTTGGAGCTCTGCCGATTTTTCCGCACCGGATTTGTGAAAACCGCAGGTAAAAGGCACTGCGTTTTACCTGCGGATTTATTGCGGAATTAGTGCGGTTTTACACCTGAGGAGCAGGTGTAAACCGCAGCGGAATCCGCACAAAGAATTGACATCCTGCGGAATATACACCGCTGCGTTTCCGCGCGTTTTTTTCTGCAGCATGTGCACTGCGGATTGCGTTTCCCATAGGTTTACATTGTAGTGTAAACGCATGGGAAACTGCTGCGGACCCGCTGCGGATCCGCAGCAAAATCCGCAGCGTGTGCACATACTGGAGCCTAAAAGGTGAGAATAACAACATCCCTTGTAGTTTATGTGTAATGAAAAGGTTAATACCAAAAGTTCTGGTTGACTTGCTAGACACGAACAGATCAACCACGAAATCTCCCGCATTCCATTCTTCTGCATGATCCTCCTCCATTTTTTGAAGACCTTTCATTGTTTAACTACCTGTGGACGGCCCATCGGCTTAAAACATTGGAATGATCCGCATGTGACTTTGCGTAGACGTTTTAGAAAGTCATCGCATAGCCAACAGCTGCAGGACTGGGGAGCAGCTGGATTAATGCTAGAAACGGCCAGATCATAGAGAAGGTAGAGTTGGTTCATTACCATCTCTGCCCGACTGATGCCTGTATACACTGAAAGAAAGCGCGCGGTTTATACAATTTAGGAAGCTCTATCAGCACTTTCACCAGTTCTAGTGGTCGTGGGATGATGGGAGAGAGCCAGAGCTGCTGCGACTTTGCGGTTAGTGCCCTGTAACTGGGACTTATATGAGGGAAAATCAGCTATATAAAAAAAAGTAATTTACTGTTCACATATCCCCATCGCCAAAGGTATTTTCTGATCTTATCTGTGTGAAATAAGCAAGAAATAAACATACAAAGAAAGAGCAATAAAATGTAATAAATAAATGAACCAAAAAAGTAGAAAGCCAACTGCTAATCTGAAATGCTGTTTCTAGCCCTATCCCATCGTAGTTAAACAAGTAAAAACGATAAAAAAATAGAAAATGAAACACAATTTAATATATATTTTAG
This sequence comes from Ranitomeya imitator, assembly GCF_032444005.1. Lineage (NCBI taxonomy): Eukaryota > Metazoa > Chordata > Amphibia > Anura > Dendrobatidae > Ranitomeya > Ranitomeya imitator. The sequence goes on along the minus strand of NC_091282.1, from coordinate 72,254,018 downwards.
TGGCCCTCTGTGGTATTAAAAATGTAAAAAAATGTGAATACAGACGCGTATTTCCAGTGGCGTAACTAGAGTCCTATGGGTCACGATGCAAAATTTGAACCTGGATCCCCACCAACACATTGGTCAGTTGTACGGGCCATTGTAATAAAGTCCTGACCTCTGTCCAGTAATACTGTCCCCCATCATGTCCCATATTCTGAAATAATGTCCTCTGTCGTGGCACCTGTAATAAGGTCCCCCATCGTAGCCGCTATCCCGTAGTAGTGTCCCAAGTCCTGGCACCTATCCTGTAACAATGTCCTCTGTCCTGGCCCCTATCCAGTAGAAGTGTCGCTCATTCTGGCCCCATCCTATATTATTGTCCTCCATCCTGAACCCCATCTTATTATAATGTACCTTGTTATAGCGACTTCCTGTAATAATCACCCATGTCCTGGCCCTTATCCTGTAATAATGTCCTCCATCCTGGCACCTATCCTGTAATAATGTCATTTGTCCAGGGCCCCATCCTATAATAATGTACCTCGTTGTGGCCGCTTCCTGTAATAATAACCCCTGGTCTGGCCTTTATTCTGTAATAACGTCCACATTCTGTACCAATCCTATAATGATGTCTCCATCCTGTATTAATGTCTTCAGTACTGGCCCCTTCCTGTAATAATGTCCCCCATCCTGGCCCAATCTTGGAATAATGTTTCCCCTTCTGACCCCTCCCTGTAATAATGTCTCCAGTTCTGGATCCCTTCCTGCACCAATGTCCCCCATCCTAGCCCCCAACCTGTAATAATGTCCCCCATCCTGGCCCAATCTTGTAATAATGTTTCCCCTTCTGGCCCCCATCCTGTAATAATGTCTCCCATCCTGGCTCCCTACCTGTATTGCCCCCATCCTGTAATAATGTCCCCCGTTTTGTCTCGAATTTTGTAACCATGATCCCTAGCCTGAAACTTTCCCAATAACTTATCCTTCTTACCTGTCCATACTCCTGTGGTGAGCAGAGTCCTCTTCCTGCTCGATAGTGCAGGGCTGGCCTGTAATGGGCATCCTGAAAGCTGTGACCCCCCTACCGATTACACATATGGGAATCCTACAGTCTCCATGAATATAGCGGTAGTGAGCACACGTTATTACTGTTCCATTTACTGTCCGTGAGAGCAGAGGTGCACTACTGCTGTTCTGTTCTCATAGAGGACTTTAGCACCACAGATTTCATTATCAACTGGACTCCAAACTCTGGATATCTTGTGGATAAGTGATAAATATTGTTTATGGGACAATCCCCTGTGAAAATGAGTAAAGCTATGTTGTACATAAAGAAAATGAGTGCTCAGCAACAACAGCGGATTGAGGAAGTATTATTAGTTATATTCTTGTACATAGGGGGCAGTATTATAGTAATTATATTCTTGTACATAGGGGCAGTATTATAGTAGTTATATTCTTGTACATAGGGGCAGTATTATAGTAGTTATATTCTTGTACATAGGGGGCAGTATTATAGTAGTTATATTCTTGTACATAGGAGCAGTATTATAGTAGTTATATTCTTGTACATAGGGGCAGTATTATAGCAGTTATATTCTTGTACATAGGGGCAGTATCATAGTAGTTATATTCTTGTACATAGGAGCAGTATTATAGTAGTTATATTCTTGTACATAGGGGGCAGTATTATAGTAGTTATATTCTTGTACATAGGGGCAGTATTATAGTAGTTATATTCTTGTACATAGGAGCAGTATTATAGTAGTTATATTCTTGTACATAGGGGGCAATATTATAGTAGTTATATTCTTGTACATAGGAGCAGTATTATAGTAGTTATATTCTTGTACATAGGGGCAGTATTATAGCAGTTATATTCTTGTACATAGGGGCAGTATCATAGTAGTTATATTCTTGTACATAAGAGCAGTATTATAGTAGTTATATTCTTGTACATAGGGGCAGTATTATAGTAGTTACATTCTTGTACATAGGGGGCAGTATTATAGTAGTTATATTCTTGTACATAGGAGCAGTATTATAGTAGTTATATTCTTGTACATAGGGGCAGTATTATAGTAGTTCTATTCTTGTACATAGGGGCAGTATCATAGTAGTTATATTCTTGTACATAAGAGCAGTATTATAGTAGTTATATTCTTGTACATAGGATCAGTATTATAGTAGTTATATTCTTGTACATAGGGGCAGTATTATAGTAGTTATATTCTTGTACATAGGAGCAGTATTATAGTAGTTATATTCTTGTACATAGGAGCAGTATTGTAGTAGTTATACTTTTGTACAAAGGGGGCAGTATTATAGTAGTTATATTCTTGTACATAGGAGCAGTATTATAGTAGTTATATTCTTGTACATAGGGAGCAGTATTATAGTAGTTATATTCTTGTACATAGGGAGCAGTATTTTAGTAGTTATATTCTTGTACATAGGAGCAGTATTATAGTAGTTATAGTCTTGTGCATAGGGGCAGTATTATAGTAGTTATATTCTTGTACATAGGGAGCAGTATTATAGTAGTTATATTCTTGTACATAGGAGCAGTATTATAGTAGTTATAGTCTTGTGTATAGGGGAGCAGTATTATAGTAGTTATATTCTTGTACATAGGGGCAGTATTATAGTAGTTATATTCTTGTAAATAGGAGCAGTATTATAGTAGTTATATTCTTGTACATAGGGGCAATATGATAGTAGTTATATTCTTGTACATAGGAGCAGTATTATAGTAGTTATATTCTTGTACATAGGGGCAGTATTATAGTAGTTATATTCTTGTACATAGGAGCAGTATTATAGTAGTTATATTCTTGTACATAGGGGCAGTATTATAGTAGTTATATTCTTGTACATAGGGGCAGTATTATAGTAGTTATATTCTTGTACATAGGAGCAGTATTATAATAGTTATCTTCTTGTACATAGGGGCAGTATTATAGTAGTTATATTCTTGTACATAGGAGCAGTATTATAGTAGTTATATTCTTGTACATAGGGAGCAGTATTATAGTAGTTATATTCTTGTACATAGGGGCAGTATTATAGTAGTTATATTCTTGTACGTAGGGGCAGTATTATAGTAGTTATATTCTTGTACATAGGAGCAGTATTATAGTAGTTATATTCTTGTACATAGGGAGCAGTATTATAGTAGTTATATTCTTGTATATAGGGAGCAGTATTATAGTAGTTATATTCTTGTACATAGGAGGCAGTATTATAGTAGTTATATTCTTGTACATAGGGAGCAGTATTATAATAGTTATATTCTTGTATATAGGGAGCAGTATTATAGTAGTTATATTCTTGTACATAGGAGGCAGTATTATAGCAGTTATATTCTTGTACATAGGGAGCAGTATTATAGTCGTTATATTCTTGTACATAGGGGGCAGTATTATAGTAGTTATATTCGTGCATATAGGGAGCAGTATTATAGTAGTTATATTCTTGTGTATAGGGGAGCAGTATTATAGTAGTTATATTCTTGTGCATAGGGGGCAGTATTATAGTAGTTATATTATTGTACATAGGAGCAGTATTATAGTACCGTAGTTATAGTCTTATACATTAAAATAGTATTATGGTAGTTATGCCTCCAAACTCATCGCATGAGATAGGAGAAAATGTAACTCCTCAATGCTTAACCATTGACATTCAGTGAAAGGTGTGACCAAGTTTTAAACTTTCCCCTGCAATGAAAACAAACAGCCCTTGTCCGGGGAACTTCCTGTTTTAATGCCTCTGTTTATTAATCTTGATATTTCATTTGTATTTGTGTTTCCTGAAAAATTCCCTGCTTCTTTCCCACTAAAGTCACATTTGGATTTGCACTTATAGCCCTGAGACTCTGAGAATGGAAACATCCCTAAATAGTGGAGAAATAGAAAGAACAACCAGTGCTGCCAAAATTAACACTTTACGTCATCAGTACAGAAAAAGTGAACGAGGCTGCCTTTTCCATATGTACACATTCCCTATGGATTACTTCACACATAGCTTTTTTTATTATTTTTTCTTTATTTAGACTTTGTTGTGTTTTTAACCCCTTAAGCCCCGAGGGTGGTTTGCACGTTAATGACCGGGCCAATTTTTACAATTCTGACCTCTGTCCCTTTATGAGGTTATAACTCTGGAACGCTTCAACGGATCTTGGCGATTCTGACATTGTTTTCTCGTGACATATTGTACTTCATTTTAGTAGTAACATTTATTCGATATAACTTGCGTTTATTTGTGAAAAAAACGGAAATTTGGCGAAAATTTAGAAAGTTTCGCAATTTTCCAACTTTAAATTTTTATGCCCTTAAATCACAGAGATATCTCACGCAAAATACTTAATAAGTAACATTTCCCACATGTCTACTTTACATCAGCACAATTTTGGAACCAAAATTTTTTTTTGTTAGGGAGTTATAAGGGTTAAAAGTTGACCAGCAATTTCTCATTTTTACAACACCATTTTTTTTTAGGGACCACATCTCATTTGATGTCATTTTGAGGGGTCTATATGATAGAAAATACCCAAGTGTGAGACCATTCTAAAAACTGCACCCCTCAAGGTGCTCAAAACCACATTCAAGAAGTTTATTAACCCTTCAGGGGTTTCACAGGAATTTTTGGAATGTTTAAATAAGAATGAATATTTAACTTTTTTTCACACAAAATTTATTTCAGCTCCAATTTGTTTTATTTTACCAAGGGTAACAGGATAAAATGGATGCCAAACATTGTTGTACAATCTGTACTGAGTACGCTGATAGCCCATATGTGGGAGTAAACCACTGTTTGGGCGCATGGCAGAGCTCGGAAGGGAAGGAGCGCCATTTGACTTTTAAATGCAAAATTGACAGGAATTGAGATGGGACACCATGTTGCGTTTGGAGAGCCACTGATGTGCCTAAACATTGAAACCCCCCCACAAGTGACACCATTTTGGAAAGTAGACACCCTAAGGAACTTATCTAGATGTGTGGTGACCACTTTGACCCACCAATTGCTTCACAGAAGTTTATAATGCAGAGCCGTAAAAATAAAAAATCATATTTTTTCACAAAAATGATCTTTTCGCCCCCAATTTTTTATTTTCCCAAGAGTAAGAGAAGAAATTGGACCTCAAAAATTGTTGGCCAATTTGTCCTGAGTACGCTGATACCCCATATATGGGTGTAAACCATTGTTTGGGCGTATGGCAGAGCTCGGAAGGGAAGGAGCGCCATTTGACTTTTCAATGCAAAATTGACTGGAATTGAGATGGGACGCCATGTTGCGTTTGGAGAGTCCCTGATGTGCCTAAACATTGGAACCCCTCACAAGTGACACCATTTTGAAAAGTAGACCCCTTAAGGAACTTATCTAGATGTGTGGTGAGCACTTTGACCCAACAAGTGCTTCACAGAAGTTTATAATGCAGAGCCGTAAAAATAAAAAATCTTATTTTTTCACAAAAATGATCTTTTCGCCCCCAATTTTTTATTTTCCCAAGGGTAAGAGAAGAAATTAGACCACAAAAGTTGTTGTGCAATTTGTCCTGAGTGCGACGATACCCCATATGTGGGGGTAAACCACTTTTTGGGTGCATAGCAGAGCTCGGAAGGGAAGGAGCGCCATTTGACTTTTCAATGCAAAATTGACTGGAATTAAGTTGGGACGCCATGTTGGTTTGGAGAGCCCCTGATGTGCCTAAACATTAAAACCCCCCACAAGTGACACCATTTTGGAAACTAGACCCCATAAGGAACTTATCTAGATGTGTTTTGAGAGCTTTGAACCCCCAAATGTTTCACTACAGTTTATAACGCAGAGCCGTTAAAATAATTTTTTTTTTTTTTTGCAAAAATTATTTTTTAGCCCCCAGTTTTGTATTTTCACAAGGGTAACATAATAAATTGGACCCCAAAAGTTGTTGTCCAATTTGTCCTGAGTACGCTGATACCCCATATGTGGGGGGGAACCACTGTTTGGGCGCATGGCAGAGCTCGGAAGGGAAGGAGCGCCATTTGGAATGCAGACTTAGATGGATTGGTCTGCAGGAGTCACGTTGCATTTGCAGAGCCCCTGATGTACCCAAACAGTACAAACCCCCCACAAGTGACCCCATATTAGAAACTAGACCTCCCAAGGAACTTATCTAGATGTGTTGTGAGAACTTTGAACCCCTAAGTGTTTCACTACAGTTTATAACGCAGAGCCGTGAAAATAAAAATTCTTTTTTTTTTTCACAAAAATGATTTTTTAGCCCCCAGCTTTGTATTTTTACAAGGGTAACAGAATAAATTGGACCCCAAAAGTTGTTGTTCAATTTGTCCTGAGTACGCTGATACCCCGTATGTGGGGGGGAACCACTGTTTGGGCGCATGGCAGAGCTCGGAAGGGAAGGAGCGCCATTTGGAATGCAGACTTAGATGGATTGGTCTGCAGGCGTCACGTTGCATTTGCAGAGCCCCTGATGTACCCAAACAGTAGAAACCACCCACAAGTGACCCCATATTGAAACTAGACCTCCCATGGAACTTATCTAGATGTGTTGTGAAAACTTTGAACCCCCAAGTGTTTCACTACAGTTTACAACGCAGAGCCGTGAAAATAAAAAATCCTTTTTTTTCCCACAAAAATGATTTTTAGCCCCCCAAATTTTTATTTTCCCAAGGATAACAAGAGAACTTGGACCCAAAAAGTTGTTGTCCAATTTGTCTCGAGTACGATGATACCCCATATGTTGGGGTAAACCCCTGTTTGGGCGCACGGGAGAGCTCGGAAGTGAAGGAGCACTGTTTTACTTTTTCAATGCAGAATTGGCTGGAATTGAGATCGGACGCCATGTCGCGTTTGGAGAGCCCCTGATGTGTCTAAACAGTGGAAACCCCCAATTATAACTGAAACCCTAATCCAAACGCACCCCTAACCCTAATCCCAACTGTAACCCTAACCACACACCTAACCCTGACACACCCCTAATTCTAATCCCAACCCTAATCCCAACCGTAAATGTAATACAAACCCTAACCCTAACCCTAGCCCTAACCCTAGCCCTAACCCTAACCCTAATGGGAAAATGGAAATAAATACATTTTTTTTAATTTTATTATTTTTCCCTAAGGCTAGGTTCACATTGCATTAGGGAAATCCGTTTAGCACTAGCGGATTGCGCTAACGCAATGTCTTTTTAGGTGTCGTGTTTAGTGGTCGCGTTAACGTCCCCGCTCTGGAAGATCGGGGATCGGACCTCGGGCGCGCCGCGGACGCTGCAAGCAGCGTCTGAGGCGCGCCACAAAAGAACGGCACCTTGCTAGCGCGAGCCGAAAATGGCACGCTCTAGCGATGCGCTACACCCGAAAATCACATTGCTGTCAATGGTTGTGCTAACGGACCTGTTGCACGGCGTTAATTGTGACATTTTCGCCGTGCAACGCTGTCCGTTAGCGTTAACCCATTAACGCAATGTGAACCTAGCCTAACTAAGGGGGTGATGAAGGGGGGTTTGATTTACTTTTATAGCGAGTTTTTTATATCGGATTTTTATGATTGGCAGCCGTCACACACTAAAAGACGCTTTTTATAGCAAAAAAGTTTTTGCGTCTCCACATTTTGAGACCTATAATTTTTCCATATTTTGGTCCACAGAGTCATGTGAGGTCTTGTTTTTTGCGGGACGAGTTGACGTTTTTATCGGTTACATTTTCGGACATGTGACAGTTTTTGATCGCTTTTTATTCCGATTTTTTGTGAGGCAGAATGACCAAAAACCAGCTATTCATGAATTTCTTTTGGGGGAGGCGTTTATACCGTTCCGCGTTTGGTAAAATTGATGAAGCAGTTTTATTCTTCGGGTCAGTACGATTACAGCGATACCTCATTTATATCATTTTTTTTATGTTTTGGCGCTTTTATACGATAAAAGCTATTTTATAGAAAAAATAATTATTTTGGCATCGCTTTATTCTCAGGACTATAACTTTTTTATTTTTTTGGTTATGATGCTATATGGCGGCTCGTTTTTTGCGGGACAAGATGACGTTTTCAGAGGTACCATGGTTATTTATATCCGTCTTTTTGATCGCGTGTTATTCCACTTTTTGTTCAGCGTTATGATAATAAAGCGTTGTTTTTTGGCTCGTTTTTTTTTTTTTTTCTTACGGTGTTCACTGAAGGGGTTAACTAGTGGGCCAGTTTTATAGGTCGGGTCGTTACGGACGCGGCGATACTAAATATGTGTACTTTTATTGTTTTTTTTGTTTTTTTTTTATGTAAAGAAATGTATTTATGGGAATAATATTTTTTTTTTTCTGCTTTATTTAGGAATTTTTTTTTTATTTTTTTTTACAAGTGTGGAAATTTTTTTTTTTACTTTTTCACTTTGTCCCAGGGGGGGACATCACAGATCACCGATCTGACAGTGTGCACAGCACTCTGTTAGATCGGTGATCTGACATACAGCCGGGCAGGATTAGAGCTGCAGCTGCAGCCTGATCCTGACCCGGAAGTGCTCCCTGCAGGACCCGGATGCAGCCCGGCGGCCATTTTGGATCCGGGGACTGCAGGGAGAAGACGCTCGGTACACGGTGAGCACATCACCGTGTACCGATCGTCTCAGGGAAGCCCGCAGGGAGCCCCCTCCCTGCGCGATGCTTCCCTGCACCGCCGGCACACCGCGATCATCTTTGATCGCGGTGTGCCGGGGGTTAATGTGCCGGGAGCGGTCCGTGACCGCTCCTGGCACATAGTGCCGGATGTCAGCTGCGATAGGCAGCTGACACCCGGCCGCGATCGGCCGATCGCATATGACGTACTATCCCGTCCATGGGAATTAAGTCCCAGGTCACCTGGACGGGATAGTACGTCATATGGGATTAAGGGGTTAAATACGGTAAGTGATTCAGGTGGTGTTTTTTGGTCTTGGGAAAAAAGTATACCTAGAACATACTGTACTTGTAATAGAAAAACTTTATGGAAAATGCACCAAATTTGAAAAACGTTTTTACTATTAAAGGGAATCTGTCAGCAGTTTTGGCCGGTACGAGTTACGGCCATCACCTTTTAGGGCTGTATATCTGCCCCCAACCCGACCTGGAAGAACTGAAAAATAAGTTTTATTATACTTGCCTGCGGGGCGGTCCGGTCCGATGGGCATCACTTGTCTTGGTCTGGCACTTCCCATCTACTTATGATCGCAAGAAGATTGGAGGCGCCTGACCAGGACCTGTGATGCCCATCGGACCGGACCACCCTGCAGGTGAGTATAATAAAAGTTATTTTTCAGTTCTTATAGGTCGGGTTGTTTACATATTGCATTTTTTCAGCAAGTTTTCATGCAAATTGAAAGCCATTTTTTACAGTTCAGTAATACAGTAGTTTTTACAATATTTTCTTAGAAATGTTGTGCACACACTTGTTTTTTTCCCTGACTGAATTGGAAATTGTCAGAAGTACGCAGCGTCCAACCTGCAGCGTTTACTGACCGTGTGCACCTACCCTTACTCCGGCTGAGAAAAAATGATTAGTACAGATAGTCCTCGATACAGTATAATGCAGGTATAGTACATATAGTAAAATGCACTCTCCATGGTCCTTGATAGAGTATAATGCAGCCCCACTCAGAGTATAATGCAGCCCCCCTCATAGAGTATAATGCAGCCCCCCTCATAGAGCATAATGCAGCCTCTCAGAGTATAATGCAGCTCCAGCAGAGTATTATGTAGCCCCCATACACAGTATAATGCAGCCCCCTCAGAGTATAATGCACCTCCCTCACAGTATAATGCAGCCCCACACGCACAGTATAATGCAGCCCCACACACAGTATAATGCAGCCCCCCAAAGTATAAAGTTCCCCTCACAGTATAATGCAGCCACACACACACAGTATAATGCAGCCCCCCCACAAACACACAGTATAGTGCAGCCCCTCACACACAGTATAATGCAGCTCCCCACTCACACTCAGTAAAATGCAGCATTCCACACACAAACAGTATAATGCAGCCCCCTAAGTGTATAATGCAGTGCCCTCAGAGTATAATGCAGCCCCCCCCCACACACACACAGTATTATGCAGCCCCCCAGAGTATAATGCAGCCCCACACACACACACAGTATAATGCAGCCCCCACACACAGTATAATGCAACCCCCTCCCACACAGACAGTATAGTGCAGCACCCCCAACACACAGTATAATGCATCCCCCACACACACTATAATGTAGCCCCCCACACACACAGTATAATGCAGCCCCCCACACACACAGTATAGTGCAGTCCCCCCACACAGTATGGTGCAGCAGACACACACTATAATGCATACACACACACACACACACTGCTTACCTCTCCTCCTCCTTCCCCCTCTGCTCTGGCTTTGGCAGAGCATCTTAGCTCCACTGCCTGCACACGTTGCTGAGTCCGAGGCAGAAGGAGAGTAATGGGACAGGGAGAGTCACATGATGCTCTCTCCTCCATCACTGCTTTCAACTGTATCGGCATCTATGATGCCAATAAGTTGGATGCAGGGGTCGGGAGGGAGAGGCGGCGCCAGGCACCTCTTACTCAGGTGCCACATAGAGGCTGGCTGTGGGCTCTTGGAGGAGCCGGGGCCTTAGGCGGCCGGCTGGTTTGCCTTCCCCTAACACCGGCCCTGAGTACACCCCTCCCAATTTTTGTAAATATTTTATATAATTTCTTGGGACAACACTGAGGATATGACACTTTGATGCAATGTAAAGTAGTCAGTGTACAGCTTGTATAGCAGTGTAAATTTGGTGCCCTCTAAATAGTCAACACACAGCTATTAATGCCTAAGTGAAAATGGCCAAATTGTTCCCAAAGTGTCAATAATTTGTGTGGCCACCATTATTTTCAAGCACTTCTTTAACTCTCAATGGAGGTCACTAGCGCTTCATAGGTGGCCACTGGAATGCTCTTCCACTCCTCCGTGATGACATCACTGAGCCGGTGGATGTTAGAGACCTTGTGATCCTCCACCTTTCGCTCCTCCACCTTCTGTTTGAGGATGTCCCACAGATGCTCAATAGGGTTTAGGTCTGGAGACATGCTTGGCCAGTCCAACACCTTTACTCTCAGTTTCTTTAGCAAGGCAGTGGTCGTCTTGAAGGTGTTTGGGGTCGTTATCATGATGGAATACTGCCCTGCAGCCCATTTTCTGAAGGGAGGGGATAATGCTCTACTTCAGTGTGTCACAGTACATGTTGGCATTCATGGTTCACTCAATGAACTGTAGCTCCTCACAGCCGGCAGCTCCAAACCATGACACTCCCTCCACTATGCTTGACTGTAGGCAAGGCACACTTTTCCTTATACTACTCACCTGGTTGCCACAACACACGCTTGACACCATTTGAACCAAACAAGTTTAACTTGTTCTCATCAGACCAGAGTTCATGGTTCCAGTAGTCCATGTCCCTAGTCTGCTAGTCTTTGGCAAGCTGTTTGCGGGCTTTCTTGTGCATTATCTTTAGAAGAAGCTTCTAGGATGACAGCCATGCAGACCAATTAGATGCAGTGTATGGCATATGGTCTGAGCATTGACAGGCGGACCCCCCACCCCTGTAACTTCTGTAACAATGTGTATGGTCTGAGCAGCCACAGGGGGACCCCGCACCCCTGTAACTTCTGCAGCAATACGTCTATTTTGAAAAGACGATGTCACAGGGCTATCGTGACAGAGAGGAGCCAGAAGACTGCAGCATCTGATTTCTCCTACTCCTGCGCTGAATAGAAGCACTTCACCTTCTTATTAAACATTGTTAACTTCGTTGGGTAGTGCAGTGCACTGCCATGTTGAGAGCTTTGGGAGCTAAGGCTCTCAGCTGAGCACTGTTAGCCACTCCCATCCCCTATATAATCTGGGACCTGACTAACACACATCGTCAGAGCTACCTTATGCTGCATGGCTGGAGGAGAGGTGTTGGTGGTTTCTCAAGTAGTCAGTTGGTGGATTTATCTGTGACAGTTGCTTGGTTTTTGTGAGTGTGATAATTCCCTTTCTTCTCCTACTTTGGTTTAACCCCATCCTCCACTACAGGGTGCATTCCTCTGTTATATGTGAGTGTATATTTGTATGTTTGGTATTTTCCGTTACCTTGTTAGTCTGGTTGGTGTATTATGGTACACTACTACCCTCTCTCCTGGGTGGGGGTTACAAACTGAGGGCGATTCAGGAGCTAAGGCAAGGTACATAGCCCTGGCATCTTCACCATCAGAAGTAACATGAGGAACAGGGTGAACTAGGGTGCCACCTATTGTTAGGGACAGGGAAGGAGCGCCTGGTCTCAGGACACCTGACAACAGAGTCGTGACAGATGACCTCTGGATATGACACTTCAGTTCTTTGGTTGACCATGGCAAGGCCAGTTCTGAGTGGAACCCATCTTGTTAAACGCAGCCCAGTTTCAGAGTGTTGGCAATCTTCTTATAGCCTCCGCCATCTTTATGTACAGAGAAAACCTATAAAGAGTCTAACTTCGCCATTTGGCCAGAGAATTAGAGGCCACGTACAGTTATATGAAAAAGTTTGGGCACCCCTATTAATCTTAAGCTTAATGTTTTATAAAAATTGTTTTTTTGCAACAGCTATTTCAGTTTCATATATCTAATAACTGTTGGACACAGTAATATTTCTGCCTTGAAATGAGGTTTATTGTACTAACAGAAAATGTGCAATCTGCATTCAAACAAAATTTGACCGGTGCATAAGTATGGGAACCCCACCAGAAAAGTGACATTAATATTTAGTAGATCCTCCTTTTGCAAAAATAACAGCCTCTAGCCGCTTCCTGTAGCTTTTAATGAGTTCCTGGATCCTAGATGAAGGTTTTTTTGGCCATTCCTCTTTACAAAACAATTCCAGTTCAGTTAAGTTTGATGGTCGCCAAGCATGGACAGCCCTCTTCGAATGATCCCACAGATGTTCAATGATATTCAGGTCTGGGGACTGGGATGGCCATTCCAGAACAGTGTAATTGTTCCTCTGCATGAATGCCTGAGTAGATTTGGATCGGTGTTTTGGATCATTGTCTTGCTGAAAGATCCATCCCCTGTGTATCTTCAACTTTGTCACTGATTCATGAACATTATTGTCAAGAATCTGCTGATACTGAGAGGAATCCATGCGTCCCTCAACTTTAACAAGATTCCTGGTGCCGGCATTGGCCACACAGCCCCAAAGCATGATGGAACCTCCACCAAATTTTACTGTGGGTAGCAAGTGTTTTTCTTGGAATGCTGTGTTTTTTTGGCCACCATGCATAACGCCTTTTTGTATGACCAAACAACTTAATCTTGGTTTCATCAGTCCACAGGACCTTCTTCCAAAAAGAAATTGGCTTCTCCAAATGTGCTTTTGCATACCTCAGCCGACTCTGTTTGTGCCGTGCTTGCAGAAATGGCTTCTTTCGCATCACTCTCCCATACAGCTTCTCCTTGTGCAAAGTGCGTTGTATAGTTGACCGATGCACAGTGACACCATCTGCAGCAAGTTGATGCTGCAGCTCTCTGGAGGTGGTCTGAGGATTGTCCTTGACTGATCTCACTATTCTTCTTCTCTGCCTTTCTGATGTTTTTCTTGGCCTGTCACTTCTGGACTTAACAAGGACTGTACCTGTGTTCTTCCATTTCCTTACTATGTTCCTCACAGTGGAAATTGACAGGTTAAATCTCTGAGACAGCTTTTTGTATCCTTCCCCTGAACAACTATGTTGAATAATCTTTGTTTTCAGATCATTAGACAGTTGTTTTGAGGAGCCCATGATGCCACTCTTCAGAGGAGATTCAAACAGGAGAACAACTTGCAAGTGGCCACTTTAAGTAGCTTTTCTCATGATTGCATACACCTGGCTATGAAGTTCAAAGCTCAATGAGGTTAGAAAACCAAAAAAAGTGCTTTAGTAAGTCAGTAAAAAGTAGGTAGGAGTATTTAAAACAAGAAAATGATAAGGGTGCCTGTCATGATCCCAATGGCAGGGGATCACAAAAGGACAAGCACAAAAAACAAAACAAGCTCTAGGGTGATGGAAACTGAGCTGACCGCGATCCTGAACCTCAACACACAACTAGCTGTAGCCGGGGAACGTGCCTACGATGATTCCTAGACGTCTCGCGCCAGCCGAAGAACTAACTTTCCCTATTAGAAGAAACACAGACCTCTCTTGCCTCCAGAGAAACACCCCACAGAAATAGCAGCCCCCCACATGTAATGACGGTGAAATGAGAGGAAAGCACATACGTAGTTATGAAAACAGATTCAGCAAAATGAGGCCCGCTAAAGCTAGATAGCAGAGGATACAAAAGTGAACTGCGCGGTCAGCGAAAAACCCTACAAAAAACCATCCTGAAATTACTTGAACTCATGTTCCAACTCATGGAACATGAGGAGTAATATCAGCCCACTAGAGCAACCAGCAAAAAGGAATCACATATCTGCAAGCTGGACTAAGACAAAAATTAAGCAAAACGGGGAACAGGAAAATCAAAAACTTAGCTTGTCCTGAAGAATACAGAAGCGGGAAGCAGAGGTAACAAGACACACTGAATACATTGATAGCCGGCGAGGAAATGACAAGAAAGCCAGGTTAAATAGGAAACTCCCATATCCTGATAGAACAGGTGGACACCAGAGACCGCAGAGAACACAAGTCACCCAGTACCATCTGTAACCACCAGAGGGAGCCCAAAAACAGAATCCACAACAGTACCCCCCCCTTGAGGAGGGGTCACCGAACCCTCACGAGAACCACCAGGGCGACCAGGATGAGCCCTATGAAACGCACGGACCAAATCATCAGCATGAACATCAGAGGCAACCACCCAAGAATTATCCTCCTGACCATAACCCTTCCACTTGACCAAATATTGGAGTTTCCGTCTGGAAACACGAGAATCCAAGATCTTCTCCACAACATACTCCAATTCTCCCTCCACCAGCACCGGAGCAGGAGGCTCAAGCGAAGGAACAACAGGTACCTCATACTTCCGCAACAACGACCGATGGAACACATTATGAATAGCAAACGATGCCGGGAGATCCAAACGAAACGACACAGGGTTAAGAATTTCCAAGATCCTATAGGGACCGATGAACCGAGGCTTAAACTTAGGAGAAGAGACCTTCATAGGAACAAAACGAGAAGACAACCACACCAAGTCCCCAACACGAAGTCGAGGACCCACGCGGCGACGGCGATTAGCAAACTGCTGAGCCCTCTCCTGGGACAACTTCAAATTGTCCACCACATGACTCCAAATCTGATGCAACCTATCCACCACCATGTCCACTCCAGGACAATCAGAAGGCTCCACCTGACCACAGGAAAAACGAGGATGAAACCCCGAATTACAAAAGAAAGGAGAAACCAAGGTAGCAGAACTAGCCCGATTATTAAGGGCAAATTCGGCAACCGGCAAAAAGGTAACCCAGTCATCTTGATCAGCAGAAACAAAACACCTTAAATAAATTTCCAAGGTCTGATTAGTTCGTTCCGTCTGGCCATTCGTCTGAGGATGGAATGCAGACGAAAAGGACAAATCAATGCCCATCTTAGCACAGAACGTCCGCCAAAATCTAGACACAAACTGGGATCCCCTGTCAGAAACGATGTTCTCCGGAATCCCATGCAAACAAACCACGTTCTGAAAAAACAGAGGGACCAACTCAGAGGAGGAAGGTAACTTAGGCAAGGGTACCAGATGAACCATCTTAGAAAAGCGGTCACACACAACCCAGATGACGGACATTTTTTGAGAGACAGGGAGATCCGAAATAAAGTCCATGGAAATGTGCGTCCAAGGCCTCTTCGGGATAGGCAAAGGTGACAACAATCCACTGGCCCGAGAACAGCAAGGCTTAGCCCGAGCGCAAACTTCACAAGACTGCACAAAAGAACGCACATCCCTCGACAAGAAAGGCCACCAAAAAGACCTGGCCACCAAGTCTCTAGTACCAAATATTCCAGGATGACCTGCCAACGCAGAAGAATGGACCTCGGAGATGACTCTACTGGTCCAATTATCCGGAACAAACAGTCTTTCAGGCGGACAACGATCAGGTTTATCCGCCTGAAACTCCTGCAAAGCACGTCGCAAGTCTGGGGAGACAGCCGACAAAATCACCCCATCCCTAAGGATACCAGTGGGCTCAGAATTTCCAGGGGAGTCAGGCACAAAACTCCTAGAAAGAGCATCCGCCTTCACATTCTTTGAACCTGGCAGGTATGAAACCACAAAATCGAAACGGGAGAAAAACAGTGACCAACGAGCCTGTCTAGGATTCAGACGCTTGGCAGACTCAAGGTAAATCAGATTTTTGTGATCAGTCAAGACCACCACACGATGTCTAGCACCCTCAAGCCAATGACGCCACTCCTCAAATGCCCACTTCATGGCCAAAAGCTCCCGATTACCAACATCATAATTCCGCTCAGTGGGCGAAAACTTTCTAGAAAAGAACGCACATGGCTTCATCACTGAGCAATCGGAGCTTCTCTGTGACAAAACCGCCCCCGCTCCAATCTCGGAAGCATCAACCTCAACCTGAAAAGGAAGCGAAACATCTGGCTGACGCAACACAGGAGCAGAAGAAAACCGGCGCTTAAGTTCCTGAAAGGCCTCCACAGCCGCAGGAGACCAATCAGCAACATCAGCACCCTTCTTAGTCAAATCCGTCAAAGGCTTAACAACACTAGAAAAATTGGTTATGAAACGACGATAAAAATTAGCAAAGCCCAAGAACTTCTGTAGACTCTTAAGAGATGTAGGCTGCGTCCAGTCACAAATAGCCTGAACCTTGACGGGATCCATCTCAATAGTAGAAGGGGAAAAAATATACCCCAAAAAAGAAATCTTCTGGACTCCAAAGAGACACTTTGAACCTTTTACAAACAAAGAATTGGCCCGCAGGACCTGAAACACCTTCCTGACCTGCTGAACATGGGACTCCCAGTCATCCGAAAAAAACAAAACATCATCCAAATACACAATCATAAATTTATCCAGATATTCACGGAAAATATCGTGCATAAAGGACTGGAAGACAGAAGGAGCATTAGAAAGTCCAAAAAGCATCACCAAATACTCAAAATGGCCCTCAGGCGTATTAAATGCGGTTTTCCACTCATCACCCTGCTTTATCCGCACAAGATTATACGCACCCCGAAGATCAATCTTAGTGAACCATTTAGCCCCCTTAATGCGAGCGAACAAATCAGTCAACAATGGCAAAGGATACTGATATTTAACTGTAATCTTATTCAAAAGACGGTAATCTATACAAGGCCTCAAGGAACCATCTTTTTTGGCCACAAAAAAAAACCTGCTCCCAAAGGGGACGAAGATGGACGGATATGTCCCTTTTCCAAGTACTCCTTAACATAATCCCGCATAGCAGTATGCTCTGGCACTGACAGATTGAACAAACGACCTTTAGGAAATTTACTGCCAGGAATCAAATCTATAGCACAATCGCAATCCCTGTGAGGAGGAAGCGAATTGAGCTTAGGCTCCTCAAAAACATCCCGATAATCAGACAAAAATACCGGAACCCCAGAAGGAGTAGATGAAGCGATAGAAATCGGAGGTGCATCATCATGAACCCCCTGACATCCCCAGCTTAACACAGACATCGTTTTCCAGTCCAAGACTGGGTTATGAGTTTGTAACCATGGCAGACCAAGCACTAAGACATCATGTAAATTATACAGTACCAGGAAGCGAATCACCTCCTGATGAACGGGAGTCATACGCATGGTCACTTGTGTCCAGTACTGAGGTTTATTCATAGCCAAAGGTGTAGAGTCAATTCCTTTCAAAGGAATAGAGACTTCCAGAGGCTCCAGACTAAACCCACAGCGGTTGGCAAATGACCAATCCATAAGACTCAGGGCAGCGCCTGAATCCACATAGGCATCGACGGAAATGGCTGATAATGAACAAATCAGAGTCACAGACAGAATGAACTTAGACTGTAAAGTACTAATGGCAACAGACTTATCAACCTTTTTTGTGCGTTTAGAGCATGCTGATATAATATGAGCTGAATCACCACAATAAAAACACAATCCATTTTTCCGCCTATAGTTTTGCCGTTCACTTCTGGACTGAATTCTATCACATTGCATTGTCTCAGGTGCCTGTTCAGAAGACACCGCCAAATGGTGCACAGGTTTGCGCTCCCGTAAACGCCGATCAATCTGAATAGCCATAGTCATAGACTCATTCAGACCTGTAGGCGCAGGGAACCCCACCATGACATCTTTAATGGCCTCAGAAAGGCCATCTCTGAATCTTGCAGCCAGGGCGCACTCATTCCACTGAGTAAGCACCGACCATTTCCGAAATTTCTGACAATATATTTCTGCTTCATCTTGCCCCTGAGAGAGAGCCAATAAAGCTTTTTCAGCCTGAATCTCTAGGTTAGGTTCCTCATAGAGCAAACCCAATGCCAGAAAAAACGCATCCACATTGAGCAACGCAGGATCCCCTGGTGCCAATGCAAATGCCCAATTCTGAGGGTCACCCCGCAGGAAAGATATAACAATCTTGACTTGCTGAGCAGGGTCTCCAGAAGAGCGAGATTTCAAAGAAAGAAACAACTTGCAATTGTTCCTAAAATTCAGAAAACTAGATCTATCTCCAGAAAAAAACTCTGGGATAGGAATTCTAGGTTCAGACATAGGAGCATGTACAACAAAATCTTGTATATTTTGAACCTTAGCAGCAAGATTATTCAGGCTGGAAGCCAAACTCTGGACGTCCATGATAAACAGCTGAGGTCAGAGCCATTCAAGGATTAAGAGGAGGTAAGACGCAGCCAGGCTGCAATTAAGGCTATGCAGCAAACTCTGAGGGGAAAAAAAAAAAAAAAAAAAAAACTTCCTCAGACTACTTTTCCTCCTACTTCAGCCAATACGATTACCACTTTTTGGCCGGCTATACTGTCATGATCCCAATGGCAGGGGATCACAAAAGGACAAGCACAAAAAACAAAACAAGCTCTAGGGTGATGGAAACTGAGCTGACCGCGATCCTGAACCTCAACACACAACTAGCTGTAGCCGGGGAACGTGCCTACGATGATTCCTAGACGTCTCGCGCCAGCCGAAGAACTAACTTTCCCTATTAGAAGAAACACAGACCTCTCTTGCCTCCAGAGAAACACCCCACAGAAATAGCAGCCCCCCACATGTAATGACGGTGAAATGAGAGGAAAGCACATACGTAGTTATGAAAACAGATTCAGCAAAATGAGGCCCGCTAAAGCTAGATAGCAGAGGATACAAAAGTGAACTGCGCGGTCAGCGAAAAACCCTACAAAAAACCATCCTGAAATTACTTGAACTCATGTTCCAACTCATGGAACATGAGGAGTAATATCAGCCCACTAGAGCAACCAGCAAAAAGGAATCACATATCTGCAAGCTGGACTAAGACAAAAATTAAGCAAAACGTGAAACAGGAAAATCAAAAACTTAGCTTGTCCTGAAGAATACAGAAGCGGTAAGCAGAGGTAACAAGACACACTGAATACATTGATAGCCGGCGAGGAAATGACAAGAAAGCCAGGTTAAATAGGAAACTCCCATATCCTGATAGAACAGGTGGACACCAGAGACCGCAGAGAACACAAGTCACCCAGTACCATCTGTAACCACCAGAGGGAGCCCAAAAACAGAATCCACAACAGGTGCCCATACTTATGCACCTGTCAAATTTTGTTTGAATGCAGATTGCACATTTTCTGTTAGTACAATAAACCTCATTTAAAGGCAGAAACATTACTGTGTCCAACAGTTATTAGATTATAAAGCAAGGAGAAAAACAGGGAGCATATGGTAAAGATATAAATAAGATAATCTTTATTACTACAAAAGAGTTAAAACAGTCATTGGACATCAGTAGTATCACATGGTAACCCACAGCATAACACATGAAGGGGGGAAGGAACACCCCACATCTAGCCACCCCAACACACTGTAACAAATGCTGGTGATATAATGAGCATCATAAAATAGGTGCACTGAAAGTAAAGGGAAATGCAACCATAACAGGGCCCAGGAAATAAGGAAGAAATCTGTATTGGCAACTGGAGTAGCCTCTGTGACCACAGTATCACCCTAACCAATGTGTAGCAGCCCGTACGCAGGACCTAATCAGCGGTATGGGGCAGGTAGAAAGTAACAGCCATAATGGCCCCTATACCCCCCGGTGACATGTGCAGCATACCACGAGCCCAGCAGGATAGGGGAACGGTATAGAAATAAAGAAGTCACAGAAGTCATATGAAACTGAAATAACTGTTGCAAACAAAAATAATTTTTATAAAGCATTAAGCTTAAGATTAATAGGGGTGCACAAACCTTTTCATATAACTGTAATAATGAAGACGAACAGAGCTAGGACCCCCTGCTGTCTTTTTTGTACAAGGCATACAACATCAAAGCAAACTCTAGACCGAACATCACTGACATCTAGAGATGAATTATGAAAGTACCGTGCGTCTCAGGGCTATGTCCGATATACCACCAGAACCCTGGGGTCCCCGTGCACGCACCCCTGCATCTTATATTTCTCCAGCAGTCCCAGATTCCGATCTATCAAGACTGGTCCTCCAGAACCACTTAACTGACCCGAGTTTGGACTCTGTATCGGTCCAGCCCCAACGAACTCGTTGAGATGTCAGTCGTCCCGTTTGGACCTCCCACTGAGAAGTTATGAGGAGAATTCAGCCCAACCCAGAGGGGCGATGGCAAATATGGGAGGGGGCGCGCAAAAGGTTAAAAGCTAGCTACACACTTTTAGCCCCGTCTTTGTTTTGCCATGTCGCATCACGTGTGGAGATGGACCAGAAACTAAGGAAGTAACTGTGGGTACAAGAGCTTCACTGGGGCCCACATGCTAGAAGACTTGGTAACTTGACGTACCCTAATTTTTATCTGTACCTCTGGCTGGTTTTTCTGCATATTTCTCTGTGTATATTTGTAGATTCTAGTTCGCCCTTTCGGCAATAAAATATCAATTAATTTTGGGATGCTCTTTTATCTCAAAACCCGATTTCCGACGTCCGTGAGTTCGGCTAGTACTTAAAATGCTACCTGGGGTTGGTTTCTGACCCGATATAAGCTTGTTAACGAACCGGACTTATATCTAACGAGGAACTGGTGGCAGCATAGCGTTTTGATGTTTTTGGGGGATCCTGGTAGTGACGGATCAGAGGTTTATATATATATATATTCATGGGCTGGGGCTGGTGATATATATACCGCCCTCACTGCAGAGTGCCCCGATAACCAGTGCGTGACAGGGCAGCCTCTCAGTTCCCTGACTGACCTGAAGGTAAGGGGGGCGCCAGAGAGCTGTGACTGTATAAGCTCCATCACAGATTGGTGATGGCGGGGTGATATCTGTATTCCCCCGGTCCTCTCGCGTGTGTGTGTTTTCCTTACAAGTGGTGGCAGCGGTGGGATACTATTTAAAACATTATTAAAAACATTAGGGCACAGGATATTCAAAGCAGGAGAGCATAACAATAATGAGTAACATGATACATAAATAAATTCAATACCAAGCACAAAATACCGTATATATATGGAATAATGAAATATAAATAAGTACAAAGTAGTAAATATAGAATGAATATAAATTGATCAGAGATCAAAAATAAGAATTAAACCTTAATCCCAATATTGCATATGGATACCAGTTATAATAAAACGGCATGCATAGTATATAAACAAAAGTCAGTGCATATGGGTATTATGAAATATAGCTCCATGAATAAAGGGCACCCATATACACAAGGACATGGGGAGGACTCCAAAACAATGAAAGAACCACACCCGATGCACATTTAACATCTATGGTAGTCTCAGGTGATGTCTACAACCCCTGGCAAAAATTATGGAATCACCGGCCTTGGAGGATGCTCATTCAGTTGTTCAATTTTGTGGGGAAAAAAGCAGATCACAGACATGGCGCAAAACTAAAGTCATTTCAAATGGCAACATTCTGGCTTTAAGAAACACTAAAAGGAATCAAGAACAAAAAATGTGGTAGTCAGTAATGGTTACTTTTTTTAACCAAGCATAGGGAAAAAAATATGGAATCACTCAATTCTGAGGAAAAAATTATGGCATCATGAAAAACAAATAAAAAAACACTCCAATACTTTCTCTGATTGCTGTAGCCAGATCAGCTTTGCAGGATGAAGCCTTGTCATGGACCATTTTCTTCAACTTCTACCAAAGATTTTCACTTGGATTGAGATCCGGACTATTTGCTGGCCATGAGATTGACCTTATGTGTCTTTTTTCAAGGAATGTTTTCACAGTTTTTGTTCTATGGCAGGATGCATTATCATCTTGAAAAATAATTTCATCATCCCCAAACATCCTTTCAATTGATGGGATAAGAAGAGTGTCCAAAATATCAACATAAACTTGTGCATTTACTGAAGATGCAATGACAGCCATCTCCCCAGTGCCTTTACCTGACATGCAGCCCCATATCATCAATGACTATGGAAATTTGCATGTTCTCTTCAGGCAGTCATCTTTGTAAATCACGTTGGAACGGCATCAAACAAAAGTTCCAGCATCATCACCTTGCCCAATGCAGATTCGCGATTCATCACTGAATATAACTTTCATCCAGTCATCCACAGGCCACGATTGCATTTCCTTAGCCCATTGTAACCTTGTTTTTTTCTGTTTAGGTGTTAATGATGGCTTTCGTTTAGCTTTTCTGTATGTAAATCTCATTTCCTTTAGGCGGTTTCTTACAGTTTGGTTACAGACGTTGACTCCAGTTTCCACCCATTCGTTCCTCATTTGTTTTGTTGTGCATTTCCTGTTTTGGAGACATATTGCTATAAGTTTTCGGGCTTGACGCTTTGATGTCTTCCTTCGTCTACCAGTATGTTTGCCTTTAACAGCCTTCCCATGTTGTTTGTATTTGGTCCAGATTTTAGAGTCAGCTGTCTGTGAACAACCAACATCTTTTGCAACATTGCGTGATGATTTACCCTCTTAAGAGTTTGATAATCCTCTCCTTTGTTTCAATTGACATCTCTTGCGTTGAAGCCATGATTCATGTCAGTCCACTTGGTGCTGTTGCTCTCCAAGGTGTGATCACTCCTTTTTAGATGCAGACTAACGAGCAGATCTAATTTGATGCAGTTGCTAGTTTGGGGTATGAAAATTTACAGGGTGATTCCATAATATTTTCCTCAGAATTGAGTGATTCCATAATTTTTACCCTACGCTTGATTAAAAAAAGTAACCATTACTGACTACCACATTTTTTGTTCTTGATTACTTTTAGTGTTTCTTAAAGCCAGAAAGTTGACTTTAGTTTTGTGCCATGTCTGTGATCTGCTTTTTTTCTACAAAATTAAACAACTGAATGAACATTCTCCAAGGCCGGTGATTCTGGATCGCCCCCAGACACAGGGCCACAGGTTACTTGGTACCGGTCCTTTCTGTCTCAGTTCTGGGGTTTTCACGGTGGCTGGACCCGGTCCGTGACCCTGCTAAGGGGCGTCCAATAAAGAGTGATGGGGCGTAGTGCGAGGAATAACGAGGACACAGGGTCAGTTTCTTTACCTTTTACTGAAGGTTTCAGGATCCTCAATCCAGGGCACTTTCAACAGGGCTGTCTGAGACCGGCCGGTCCGAAGGCACATCCAGAGTTCCCTTCGCAGGTGAAAATCAGTGTCTACCCACTAGCGCCTGTGTGTTGTAGTGCTTCCCTGCTGAGCATTCAGGATAGTCCTCACAACTTCTGTTCTCGTTCGTTCTAGATCTTTCTCTTCTCCGTCCCCCAAGTATGTTATGGCTAGGACGCACCTTTATGACAGGTAGGCCTGGAGTTATTCTGGAACCCTAGTGTTGCCCCCCTCCCACAATTGTCTCCTATGTCCTTCTTAGGTGTTGTATGGTAGACAGCCAACCTGTAATTAACTGTCCTGCCACTGTTTGAAGTAATGCGTGGAGACTGTTACTTCTTCGGTGCTCCGGCCACCGACTATGCGCCTCAGTAAGATGTTGCCGTTCTCGGGGCACGACTCCTACTGGATCTCCTTTATGCTGATCTCGTTCCTCACTGTTCCACAATATCCTTCCTTTCTTGTCTCTTTCTGAGGATACCGCCGCAAGGTAGTGCAGGCGCGGTTCTGTAACAATCTGTTCTTTCGCTAAGTACCTGCCAGATTTCCCAGTTCTGACAGGTCCTCGCTGGACCTCTCCCAGGCTTCATTCTGCCTAACTTCCTGTCCGACCCCTAGTTTTACCAATGTGAGAAGTGGCCCAATAAATAAGCCTTTTGCTCCCCCTATTGGCCGGAGTGTGAAGTGTAGTGTGTGCTTGGTGATACCTGGTCAGTAGAACTCCTTTAGTGCCATCAGACATACCATCACTCCCCTTAGTGGCAGAGCGACGTTACTGCAACGACCAGATCTCTGGGGCGCTGCAATTCCATAGTTTTTGCCAGGGGTTGTATATGCCCCCAGCCCCTCCTGTGATGTCTATATGCTCCCAGCCTCTCGTGCGATGTCTATATGCGCTCAGCCCCTCCTGTGATGTCTATATGCTCCCAACCCCTCCTGTGATGTCTATATACCCCCAGCCCATCCTGTGATGTCTATATGCCCCAGCCTCTCCTGTGATGTCTATATGCCCGAAGCCCCTCCTGTGATTCTATATGCCTCAGCCTCTCGTGCGATGTCTATATGCCCCCAGCCCCTCCTGTGATGTCTATATGCTCCCAGCCTCTCGTGCGATGTCTATATGCGCTCAGTCCTCCTGTGATGTCTATATGCCCCAGCCCCTCCTGTGATGTCTATATGCCCCCAGCTCTTACTGTGATGTCTATTGTTATGGACCTGGTGGTTAAGAGCACCCGAAAAGACCTGATAGTTAAACCGATACAGGACAATCTCTGGGAAGTGGAAACTCTGCTGACCGCAATCCCTAATCCTATCACACACACTAGAAATAGCCGTGGAGCGTACCTAACATGGCCTAGACGCTTCGACACAGCCTAAGAACTAGCTAGCCCTAGAGATAGAAAATAAAGCCTACCTTGCCTCAGAGAAATTTCCCCAAAGGAAAAGGCAGCCCCCCACAAATATTAACTGTGAGTAAAGATGAAAGTCACAAACACAGAAATGAAACAGGTTTTAGCAAAGGGAGGCCAGACTAACTAAACAGACAGAGGATAGGAAAGGTATCTGTGCGGTCAGTACAAAAAACTACAAAAGACCACGCAGAGTGTGCAAAAAGACCCCCGCACGACTCACGGTGCGGAGGTGCCACTCTGCATCCCAGAGCTTCCAGCTAGCAAAGCAAAATCATGAAAGCAAGCTGGACAACAAAACTTTGAACAGAAAATAACAATCGGGGACTTAGCTTCTTGCAGGAAGAGACAGGTCACCAGAAAGATCCAAGAGCGAACTGAACCAGTACAGGAACATTGACAGCTGGCATGGAGTAACGATCTGAGTGGAGTTAAATAGAGAAGCCAGCCTAAGAATAACCTAGGTCACCTGTGGAAGGAACCTCAGAACCAGCAACTCCACTCACAGCCACCAGAGGGAGTCCATGGACAGAACTCGCCGAAGTACCATTCATGACCACAGGAGGGAGTTCGATAACAGAATTCACAACAGTACCCCCCCTTGAGGAGGGGTCACCGAACCCTCACCAGAACCCCGAGGCCGATCAGGACGAGCCAAATGAAAGGCACGAACCAGATCGGCAGCATGAACATCAGAGGCAACAACCCAGGAATTATCTTCCTGACCATAACCCTTCCACTTGACCAGGTACTGGAGTTTCCGTCTCGAAATATGAGAATCCAAAATCTTCTCCACCACGTACTCCAACTCTCCCTCGACCAACACCGGGGCAGGGGGGTCGACGGAGGGAACCATAGGCGCCACATATCTCCGCAACAACGACCTATGGAACACATTATGGATGGCAAAAGAAGCTGGAAGGGCCAAACGAAATGACACAGGATTGAGAACCTCAGAAATCTTATAAGGGCCAATGAAACGAGGCTTAAATTTAGGAGAGGAAACCTTCATAGGAACATAACGAGACCACAACCAAACCAAATCCCCAACACGAAGTCGGGGACCAACACAGCAACGGCGGTTAGCGAAACGTTGAGCCTTCTCCTGGGACAATGTCAAATTGTCCACTACGTGAGTCTAAATTTGCTGCAACCTGTCCACCACAGAATCTACACCAGGACAGTCCGAAGGCTCAACCTGCCCTGAAGAAAAACGAGGATGGAAACCAGAATTACAGAAAAAAGGCGAAACCAAAGTAGCCGAGCTGGCCCGATTATTAAGGGCGAACTCGGCCAAAGGCAAGAAGGACACCCAATAATGAAACCTTCTGAACCCCAAAGAGACATTTAGACCCCTTCACAAACAAGGAATTCGCACGAAGGACCTGGAACACCATTCTCTGACCTGCTTCACATGAGACTCCCAATCATCCGAAAAGACCAAAATATCATCCAAATATACAATCATGAATCTATCCAGGTACTTTCGGAAGATGTCATACATAAAGGACTGAAACACAGATGGAGCATTAGAAAGCCCGAATGGCATCACCAGGTACTCAAAATGGCCCTCGGGCGTATTAAATGCTGTTTTCCATTCATCGCCCTGTTTAATACGCACAAGATTATACGCCCCTCGGAGATCTATCTTGGTGAACCAACTAGCCCCCTTAATCCGAGCAAACAAATCAGACAGCAGCGGCAAAGGGTACTGAAATTTGACCATGATCTTATTAGGTAGGCGGTAATCAATACAAGGTCTCAAAGAACCATCCTTCTTGGCCGCAAAAAAGAACCCTGCTCCCAACGGTGATGACGACGGGCGAATATGCCCTTTCTCCAAGGACTCCTTTATATAACTCCGCATAGCGGTGTGTTCTGGCACAGATAAATTGAACAGTCGATCCTTAGGAAACTTACTACCAGGAATCAAATTAATAGCACAATCACAATCCCTATGAGGAGGTAGGGCACCGGATTTGGGCTCATCAAATACATCCCGGTAATCCGACAAAAACTCAGCGACTTCAGAAGGAGTGGAAGACGAAATTGACAGCAATGGAACATCACCATGTACCCCTTGACAACCCCATCTGGACACAGACATTGATTTCCAATCCAATACTGGGTTGTGAACCTGTAGCCATGGCAACCCCAAAACGACCACATCATGCAGATTATGCAACACCAAAAAGCGAATATCCTCCTGATGTGCAGGAGCCATGCACATGGTCAAATGAGTCCAGTACTGAGGCTTATTCTTGGCCAAAGGCGTAGCATCAATTCCTCTCAATGGAATAGGATACTGCAAGGGCTCCAAGAAAAAACCACAGCGCCTGGCAAACTCTAAGTCCATCAAATTCAGGGCAGCGCCTAAATCCACAAATGCCATAACAGAATAGGACGACAAAGAGCAAATCAGAGTAACGGACAAAAGAAATTTAGATTGTACAGTACCAATGGTGGCAGACCTAGCGAACCGCTTAGTGCGCTTAGGACAATTGGAAATAGCATGAGTGGAGTCACCACAGTAAAAACACAGCCCATTCTGACGTCTGTGTTCCTGCCGTTCAGCTCTGGTCAAAGTCCTATCGCATTGCATGGGCTCAGGCCTATGCTCAGAGAGTACCGCCAAATGGTGCACAGCTTTGCGCTCACGCAAACGCCGAATCTGAATGGCCAAGGACATAGACTCATTCAGACCAGCAGGCGTGGGAAATCCCACCATAGTATCCTTAAGGGTTTACGAAAGACCCTTTCTGAAAATTGCCGCCAGGGCACACTCATTCCACTGAGTAAGCACAGACCACTTTCTAAATTTCTGACAATATACCTCCGCTTCATCCTGACCCTGACACAAAGCCAGCAAGATTTTCTCTGCCTGATCCACTGAATTTGGTTCATCATAAAGCTATCCAAGCGCCAGAAAAAACGCATCAACATCATGCAATGCAGGATCTCCTGGCGCAAGGGAAAATGCCCAGTCTTGAGGGTCACCACGCAACAAAGAAATAATGATTTTTACTTGTTGAACGGGGTCACCAGAGGAGCGGGGTTTCAAAGCTAGAAACAGTTTACAATTATTTTTGAAATTCAAAAACTTAGATCTATCCCCAGAAAACAAATCAGGAATTGGAATTCTAGGTTCTAACATCGGATTCTGAACTACAAAATCTTGAATGCTTTGTACCCTTGCAGTGAGATGATCCATACAAGAGGACAGACCTTGAATGTCCATATCTACACCTGTGCCCTGAACCACCCAGAGATTAAGGGGAAAAGAAAGACAAAACACACTGCAAAGGAAAAAAAATGGTCTCAGAACTTATCCCTCTATTGAGATGCATTAACACTTTCGGGCCAGCTGTACTGTTATGGACCTGGTGGTTAAGAGCACCCGAAAAGACCTGATAGTTAAACCGATACAGGACAAGCTCTGGGAAGTGGAAACTCTGCTGACCGCAATCCCTAATCCTATCACACACACTAGAAATAGCCGTGGAGCGTACCTAACATGGCCTAGACGCCTCGACACAGCCTAAGAACTAGCTAGCCCTAGAGATAGAAAATAAAGCCTACCTTGCCTCAGAGAAATTTCCCCAAAGGAAAAGGCAGCCCCCCACAAATATTAACTGTGAGTAAAGATGAAAGTCACAAACACAGAAATGAAACAGGTTTTAGCAAAGGGAGGCCAGACTCACTAAACAGACAGAGGATAGGAAAGGTATCTGTGCGGTCAGCACAAAAAACTACAAAAGGCCACGCAGAGTGTGCAAAAAGACCCCCGCACCAGCTCACGGTGCGGAGGTGCCACTCTGCATCCCAGAGCTTCCAGCTAGCAAAGCAAAATCATGAAAGCAAGCTGGTCAAGAAAACTATGAACAGAAAATAACAATCGGGGACTTAGCTTCTTGCAGGAAGAGACAGGTCACCAGAAAGATCCAAGAGCGAACTGAACCAGTACAGGAACATTGACAGCTGGCATGGAGTAACGATCTGAGTGGAGTTAAATAGAGAAGCCAGCCTAAGAATAACCTAGGTCACCTGTGGAAGGAACCTCAGAACCAGCAACTCCACTCACAGTCACCAGAGGGAGTCCATGGACAGAACTCGCGAAGTACCATTCATGACCACAGGAGGGAGTTCGATAACAGAATTCACAACAGTCTATATGCCCCAGCCCCTCCTGTGATGTCTATATGCCCCAGCCCCTCCTGTGATGTCTATATGCCCCCAGCCCCTCCTGTGATGTCTATATGCCCCAGCCCCTCCTGTGATGTCTATATGCCCCCAGCCCCTCCTGTGATGTCTATATGCCCCAGCCCCTCCTGTGATGTCTATATGCCCCCAGCCCCTCCTGTGATGTCTATATGCCCCAGCCCCTCCTGTGATGTCTATATGCCCGAAGCCCCTCCTGTGATTCTATATGCCTCAGCCTCTCGTGCGATGTCTATATGCTCCCAGCCCCTCCTGTGATGTCTATATGCTCCCAGCCTCTCGTGCGATGTCTATATGCGCTCAGTCCTCCTGTGATGTCTATATGCCCCAGCCCCTCCTGTGATGTCTATATGCCCCCAGCTCTTACTGTGATGTCTATTGTTATGGACCTGGTGGTTAAGAGCACCCGAAAAGACCTGATAGTTAAACCGATACAGGACAAGCTCTGGGAAGTGGAAACTCTGCTGACCGCAATCCCTAATCCTATCACACACACTAGAAATAGCCGTGGAGCGTACCTAACATGGCCTAGACGCTTCGACACAGCCTAAGAACTAGCTAGCCCTAGAGATAGAAAATAAAGCTTACCTTGCCTCAGAGAAATTTCCCCAAAGGAAAAGGCAGCCCCCCACAAATATTAACTGTGAGTAAAGATGAAAGTCACAAACACAGAAATGAAACAGGTTTTAGCAAAGGGAGGCCAGACTAACTAAACAGACAGAGGATAGGAAAGGTATCTGTGCGGTCAGTACAAAAAACTACAAAAGACCACGCAGAGTGTGCAAAAAGACCCCCGCACGACTCACGGTGCGGAGGTGCCACTCTGCATCCCAGAGCTTCCAGCTAGCAAAGCAAAATCATGAAAGCAAGCTGGACAACAAAACTATGAACAGAAAATAACAATCGGGGACTTAGCTTCTTGCAGGAAGAGATAGGTCACCAGAAAGATCCAAGAGCGAACTGAACCAGTACAGGAACATTGACAGCTGGCATGGAGTAACGATCTGAGTGGAGTTAAATAGAGAAGCCAGCCTAAGAATAACCTAGGTCACCTGTGGAAGGAACCTCAGAACCAGCAACTCCTGTTATGAAGGCAATCCAGTAACACAGTGTGCAGTAATCAGAGCACATACAGTGATCTGAGAATAACCCAAAAACAATAGAACGTGCTCTGAGACGTGGAATCTCTGTAGACCGCAATACCTGAACCTATCCTAAACACAACTAAAGGCAGCTGTGGATTCCGCCTGACACTACCTATGCAACTCGGCACAGCCTGAGGAACTGACTAGCCTGAAGATAGAAATACAAGCCTGACTTGCCTCAGAGAAATACCCCAAAGGAAAAGGCAGCCCCCCACATATAATGACTGTTAGCAAGATGAAAAGACAAAACGTAGGGATGAAATAGATTCAGCAAAGTGAGGCCCGATATTCTAGATAGAGCGAGGATAGCAAAGAGAACTTTGCAGTCTACAAAAAAACCCTAAAGCAAAAAACCACGCAAAGGGGGCAAAAAGACCCACCGTGCCGAACTAACGGCACGGCGGTACACCCTCTGCGTCTCAGAGCTTCCAGCAAAAACGAATAGACAAGCTGGACAGAAAAAACAGCAACAAAAGCAAAGAAGCACTTATCTAAGCAGAGCAGCAGGCCACAGGAAAGATCCAGAAGCTCAGATCCAACACTGGAACATTGACAAGGAGCAAGGAAGACAGAATCAGGTGGAGTTAAATAACAAGGCAGCCAACGAGCTCACCAGAACACCTGAGGGAGGAAGCCCAGAAGCTGCAGTACCACTTGTGACCACAGGAGTGAATTCAGCCACAGAATTCACAACAGTACCCCCCCCTTGAGGAGGGGTCACCGAACCCTCACCAGAGCCCCCAGGCCGACCAGGATGAGCCACATGAAAGGCACGAACAAGATCTGGAGCATGGACATCAGAGGCAAAAACCCAGGAATTATCTTCCTGAGCATAACCCTTCCATTTAACCAGATACTGGAGTTTCCGTCTAGAGACACGAGAATCCAAAATTTTCTCCACAATATACTCCAATTCCCCCTCCACCAAAACAGGGGCAGGAGGCTCAACAGATGGAACCATAGGTGCCACGTATCTCCGCAACAACGACCTATGGAATACATTATGTATGGAAAAGGAGTCCGGGAGGGTCAGACGAAAGGACACAGGATTGAGAATCTCAGAAATCCTATACGGACCAATAAAACGAGGTTTAAATTTAGGAGAGGAAACCTTCATAGGAATATGACGAGAAGATAACCAAACCAGATCCCCAACACGACGTCGGGGACCCACACGGCGTCTGCGATTAGCGAAAAGTTGAGCCTTCTCCTGGGACAAGGTCAAATTGTCCACTACCTGAGTCCAGATCTGCTGCAACCTGTCCACCACAGAATCCACACCAGGACAGTCCAAAGACTCAACCTGTCCTGAAGAGAAACGAGGATGGAACCCAGAATTGCAGAAAAATGTAGAGACCAAGGTAGCCGAGCTGGCCCGATTATTAAGGGCGAACTCAGCCAACGGCAAAAAGGACACCCAATCATCCTGGTCTGCAGAAACAAAACATCTCAGATATGTTTCCAAGGTCTGATTGGTTCGTTCGGTCTGGCCATTAGTCTGAGGATGGAAAGCCGAGGAAAAAGATAGGTCAATGCCCATCCTACCACAAAAGGCTCGCCAGAACCTTGAAACAAACTGGGAACCTCTGTCAGAAACAATATTCTCAGGAATGCCATGCAAACGAACCACATGCTGGAAGAACAAAGGCACCAAATCAGAGGAGGAAGGCAATTTAACCAAGGGCACCAGATGGACCATTTTAGAAAAGCGATCACAGACCACCCAAATGACTGACATCTTTTGAGAAACGGGAAGGTCAGAAATGAAATCCATCGAAATATGTGTCCAAGGCCTCTTCGGGACCGGCAAGGGCAAAAGCAACCCACTGGCACGTGAACAGCAGGGCTTAGCCCTAGCACAAATCCCACAGGACTGCACAAAAGTACGTACATCCCGTGACAGAGATGGCCACCAGAAGGATCTAGCCACTAACTCTCTGGTACCAAAGATTCCTGGATGACCAGCCAACACCGAACAATGAAGTTCAGAGATAACTTTACTAGTCCACCTATCAGGGACGAACAGTTTCTCGGCCGGACAACGATCAGGTTTATTAGCCTGAAATTTTTGCAACACTCGCCGCAAATCAGGGGAGATGGCAGACACAATGACTCCTTCCTTGAGGATACTCGCCGGCTCAGATAAACCCGGAGAGTCGGGCACAAAACTCCTAGACAGAGCATCCGCCTTCACATTTTTAGAGCCCGGAAGGTACGAAATCACAAAATCGAAGCGAGCAAAAAATAACGACCAACGGGCCTGTCTAGGATTCAAGCGC
Organism: Ranitomeya imitator; assembly: GCF_032444005.1. Classification (NCBI taxonomy): domain Eukaryota; kingdom Metazoa; phylum Chordata; class Amphibia; order Anura; family Dendrobatidae; genus Ranitomeya; species Ranitomeya imitator. The sequence goes on along the minus strand of NC_091282.1, from coordinate 72,221,295 downwards.
TTGGCAGACTCGAGATAAGTAAGGTTCTTATGATCAGTCAATACCACCACGTGATGCTTAGCTCCTTCAAGCCAATGACGCCACTCCTCGAATGCCCACTTCATGGCCAGCAACTCTCGGTTGCCCACATCATAATTACGCTCAGCAGCAGAAAACTTCCTGGAAAAGAAAGCACATGGTTTCAACACTGAGCAACCAGAACCTCTCTGTGACAAAACTGCCCCTGCTCCAATCTCAGAAGCATCAACCTCGACCTGGAACGGAAGAGAAACATCTGGTTGACACAACACAGGGGCAGAACAAAAACGACGCTTCAACTCCTGAAAAGCTTCCACGGCAGCAGAAGACCAATTAACCAAATCAGCACCCTTCTTGGTAAAATCGGTTAATGGTTTGGCAATGCTAGAAAAATTACAGATGAAGCGACGATAAAAATTAGCAAAGCCCAGGAACTTTTGCAGACTTTTCAGAGATGTCGGCTGAGTCCAATCCTGGATGGCTTGGACCTTAACCGGATCCATCTCGATAGTAGAAGGGGAAAAGATGAACCCCAAAAATGAAACTTTCTGCACACCGAAGAGACACTTTGATCCCTTCACGAACAAAGAATTAGCACGCAGGACCTGGAAAACCATTCTGACCTGCTTCACATGAGACTCCCAATCATCAGAGAAGATCAAAATGTCATCCAAGTAAACAATCAGGAATTTATCCAGATACTCACGGAAGATGTCATGCATAAAAGACTGAAAAACAGATGGAGCATTGGCAAGTCCGAACGGCATCACTAGATACTCAAAATGACCCTCGGGCGTATTAAATGCCGTTTTCCATTCATCTCCTTGCCTGATTCTCACCAGATTATACGCACCACGAAGATCTATCTTAGTGAACCAACTAGCCCCCTTAATCCGAGCAAACAAGTCAGATAACAATGGCAAGGGATACTGAAACTTAATAGTGATCTTATTAAGAAGGCGGTAATCAATACACGGTCTCAGCGAACCATCCTTCTTGTCTACAAAAAAAAAACCTGCTCCCAGTGGTGATGACGATGGGCGAATATGTCCCTTCTCCAGGGATTCCTTCACATAACTGCGCATAGCGGTGTGTTCAGGCACGGATAAATTAAATAAACGACCTTTAGGGAATTTACTACCAGGAATCAAATTGATAGCACAATCACAATCCCTATGCGGAGGTAGGGCATCGGACTTGGGCTCTTCAAATACATCCTGATAATCAGACAAGAACTCTGGGACCTCAGAAGGAGTGGATGACGAAATAGACAAAAATGGAACATCACCATGTACCCCCTGACAACCCCAGCTGGATACCGACATAGAGTTCCAATCCAATACTGGATTATGGGTTTGTAGCCATGGCAACCCCAACACGACCACATCATGCAGATTATGTAGCACCAGAAAGCGAATAACTTCCTGATGTGCAGGAGCCATGCACATGGTCAGCTGGGCCCAGTACTGAGGTTTATTCTTGGCCAAAGGTGTAGCATCAATTCCTCTCAACGGAATAGGACACCGCAAAGGCTCCAAGAAAAACCCACAACGTTTAGCATAATCCAAATCCATCAGATTCAGGGCAGCGCCTGAATCCACAAACGCCATGACAGAATACGATGACAAAGAGCATATCAAGGTAATGGACAGAAGGAATTTGGACTGTACAGTACCAATGACGGCAGACCTATCGAACCGCCTAGTGCGCTTAGGACAATCAGAAATAGCATGAGTGGAATCACCACAGTAGAAACACAGCCCATTCAGACGTCTGTGTTCTTGCCGTTCAACTCTGGTCATAGTCCTATCGCACTGCATAGGCTCAGGTTTAATCTCAGACAATACCGCCAGATGGTGCACAGATTTACGCTCGCGCAAGCGACGACCGATCTGAATGGCCAAAGACATAGACTCATTCAAACCAGCAGTCATAGGAAATCCCACCATGACATCCTTAAGAGCCTCAGAGAGACCCTTTCTGAACAAAGCTGCCAGCGCAGATTCATTCCACAGAGTGAGTACTGACCACTTCCTAAATTTCTGACAATATACTTCTATATCATCCTGACCCTGGCACAAAACCAGCAAATTTTTCTCAGCCTGATCCACTGAATTAGGCTCATCGTACAGCAATCCGAGCGCCAGGAAAAACGCATCGACACCACTCAATGCAGGGTCTCCTGGCGCAAGAGAAAATGCCCAGTCCTGAGGGTCGCCGCGCAAAAAAGAAATAATAATCAAAACCTGTTGAACTGAATTACCAGAAGAATGAGGTTTCAAGGCCAGAAATAGCTTACAATTATTTTTGAAGCTCAGAAACTTAGTTCTATCACCAAAAAACAAATCAGGAATAGGAATTCTTGGTTCTAGCATAGATTTCTGATCAATTGTATCTTGAATCTTTTGTACATTTATAACGAGATTATCCATTGAAGAGCACAGAGCCTGAATATCCATGTCCACAGCTGTGTCCTGAAGCACCCTAATGTCTAGGGGAAAAAAAAGACTGAACACAGAGCTGAGAAAAAAAAATGATGTCAGAACTTCTTTTTTCCCTCTATTGAGAATCATTAGTTTGGCTCCTTGTACTGTTATGAAGGCAATCCAGTAACACAGTGTGCAGTAATCAGAGCACATACAGTGATCTGACAATAACCCAAAAACAATAGAACGAGCTCTGAGACGTGGAATCTCTGTAGACCGCAATACCTGAACCTATCCTAAACACAACTAAAGGCAGCTGTGGATTGCGCCTGACACTACCTATGCAACTCGGCACAGCCTGAGGAACTGACTAGCCTGAAGATAGAAATACAAGCCTGACTTGCCTCAGAGAAATACCCCAAAGGAAAAGGCAGCCCCCCACATATAATGACTGTTAGCAAGATGAAAAGACAAAACGTAGGGATGAAATAGATTCAGCAAAGTGAGGCCCGATATTCTAGATAGAGCGAGGATAGCAAAGAGAACTTTGCAGTCTACAAAAAAACCCTAAAGCAAAAAACCACGCAAAGGGGGCAAAAAGACCCACCGTGCCGAACTAACGGCACGGCGGTACACCCTCTGCGTCTCAGAGCTTCCAGCAAAAACGAATAGACAAGCTGGACAGAAAAAACAGCAACAAAAGCAAAGAAGCACTTATCTAAGCAGAGCAGCAGGCCACAGGAAAGATCCAGAAGCTCAGATCCAACACTGGAACATTGACAAGGAGCAAGGAAGACAGAATCAGGTGGAGTTAAATAACAAGGCAGCCAACGAGCTCACCAGAACACCTGAGGGAGGAAGCCCAGAAGCTGCAGTACCACTTGTGACCACAGGAGTGAATTCAGCCACAGAATTCACAACAAACTCCACTCACAGCCACCAGAGGGAGTCCATGGACAGAACTCGCCGAAGTACCATTCATGACCACAGGAGGGAGTTCGATAACAGAATTCACAACAGTACCCCCCCCCTTGAGGAGGGGTCACCGAACCCTCACCAGAACCCCGAGGCCGATCAGGACGAGCCAAATGAAAGGCACGAACCAGATCGGCAGCATGAACATCAGAGGCAACAACCCAGGAATTATCTTCCTGACCATAACCCTTCCACTTGACCAGGTACTGGAGTTTCCGTCTCGAAATATGAGAATCCAAAATCTTCTCCACCACGTACTCCGACTCCCCCTCGACCAACACCGGGGCAGGGGGGTCGACGGAGGGAACCATAGGTGCCACATATCTCCGCAACAACGACCTATGGAACACATTATGGATAGCAAAAGAAGCTGGAAGGGCCAAACGAAATGACACAGGATTGAGAACCTCAGAAATCTTATAAGGGCCAATGAAACGAGGCTTAAATTTAGGAGAGGAAACCTTCATAGGAACATAACGAGACCACAACCAAACCAAATCCCCAACACGAAGTCGGGGACCAACACAGCAACGGCGGTTAGCGAAACGTTGAGCCTTCTCCTGGGACAATGTCAAATTGTCCACTACGTGAGTCCAAATTTGCTGCAACCTGTCCACCACAGAATCTACACCAGGACAGTCCGAAGGCTCAACCTGCCCTGAAGAAAAACGAGGATGGAAACCAGAATTACAGAAAAAAGGCGAATCCAAAGTAGCCGAGCTGGCCCGATTATTAAGGGCGAACTCGGCCAAAGGCAAGAAGGACACCCAATAATGAAACCTTCTGAACCCCAAAGAGACATTTAGACCCCTTCACAAACAAGGAATTCGCACGAAGGACCTGGAACACCATTCTCTGACCTGCTTCACATGAGACTCCCAATCATCTGAAAAGACCAAAATATCATCTAAATATACAATCATGAATCTATCCAGGTACTTTCGGAAGATGTCATGCATAAAGGACTGAAACACAGATGGAGCATTAGAAAGCACGAATGGCATCACCAGGTACTCAAAATGGCCCTCGGGCGTATTAAATGCTGTTTTCCATTCATCGCCCTGTTTAATACGCACAAGATTATACGCCCCTCGGAGATCTATCTTGGTGAACCAACTAGCCCCCTTAATCCGTGCAAACAAATCAGACAGCAGCGGCAAAGGGTACTGAAATTTGACCGTGATCTTATTAGGAAGGCGGTAATCAATACAAGGTCTCAAAGAACCATCCTTCTTGGCCGCTAAAAAGAACCCTGCTCCCAACGGTGATGACGACGGGCGAATATGCCCTTTCTCCAAGGACTCCTTTATATAACTCCGCATAGCGGCGTGTTTTGGCACAGATAAATTGAACAGTCGATCCTTAGGAAACTTACTACCAGGAATCAAATTAAAAGCACAATCACAATCCCTATGAGGAGGTAGGGCACCGGATTTGGGCTCATCAAATACATCCTGGTAATCCGACAAAAACTCAGCGACTTCAGAAGGAGTGGAAGACGAAATTGACAGCAATGGAACATCACCATGTACCCCTTGACAACCCCATCTGGACACAGACATTGATTTCCAATCCAATACTGGGTTGTGAACCTGTAGCCATGGCAACCCCAAAACGACCACATCATGCAGATTATGCAACACCAAAAAGCGAATATCCTCCTGATGTGCAGGAGCCATGCACATGGTCAAATGAGTCCAGTAATGAGGCTTATTCTTGGCCAAAGGCGTAGCATCAATTCCTCTCAATGGAATAGGATACTGCAAGGGCTCCAAGAAAAAACCACAGCGCCTGGCAAACTCTAAGTCCATCAAATTCAGGGCAGCGCCTAAATCCACAAATGCCATAACAGAATAGGACGACAAAGAGCAAATCAGAGTAACGGACAAAAGAAATTTAGATTGTACAGTACCAATGGTGGCAGACCTAGCGAACCGCTTAGTGCGCTTAGGACAATTGGAAATAGCATGAGTGGAGTCACCACAGTAAAAACACAGCCCATTCTGACGTCTGTGTTCCTGCCGTTCAGCTCTGGTCAAAGTCCTATCGCATTGCATGGGCTCAGGCCTATGCTCAGAGAGTACCGCCAAATGGTGCACAGCTTTGCGCTCACGCAAACGCCGAATCTGAATGGCCAAGGACATAGACTCATTCAGACCAGCAGGCGTGGGAAATCCCACCATAGTATCCTTAAGGGTTTACGAAAGACCCTTTCTGAAAATTGCCGCCAGGGCACACTCATTCCACTGAGTAAGCACAGACCACTTTCTAAATTTCTGACAATATACCTCCGCTTCATCCTGACCCTGACACAAAGCCAGCAAGATTTTCTCTGCCTGATCCACTGAATTTGGTTCATCATAAAGCTATCCAAGCGCCAGAAAAAACGCATCAACATCATGCAATGCAGGATCTCCTGGCGCAAGGGAAAATGCCCAGTCTTGAGGGTCACCACGCAACAAAGAAATAATGATTTTTACTTGTTGAACGGGGTCACCAGAGGAGCGGGGTTTCAAAGCTAGAAACAGTTTACAATTATTTTTGAAATTCAAAAACTTAGATCTATCCCCAGAAAACAAATCAGGAATTGGAATTCTAGGTTCTAACATCGGATTCTGAACTACAAAATCTTGAATGCTTTGTACCCTTGCAGTGAGATGATCCATACAAGAGGACAGACCTTGAATGTCCATATCTACACCTGTGCCCTGAACCACCCAGAGATCAAGGGGAAAAGAAAGACAAAACACACTGCAAAGGAAAAAAAAATGGTCTCAGAACTTATCCCTCTATTGAGATGCATTAACACTTTCGGGCCAGCTGTACTGTTATGGACCTGGTGGTTAAGAGCACCCGAAAAGACCTGATAGTTAAACCGATACAGGACAAGCTCTGGGAAGTGGAAACTCTGCTGACCGCAATCCCTAATCCTATCACACACACTAGAAATAGCCGTGGAGCGTACCTAACATGGCCTAGACGCCTCGACACAGCCTAAGAACTTGCTAGCCCTAGAGATAGAAAATAAAGCCTACCTTGCCTCAGAGAAATTTCCCCAAAGGAAAAGGCAGCCCCCCACAAATATTAACTGTGAGTAAAGATGAAAGTCACAAACACAGAAATGAAACAGGTTTTAGCAAAGGGAGGCCAGACTAACTAAACAGACAGAGGATAGGAAAGGTACCTGGGCGGTCAGCACAAAAAACTACAAAAGACCACTCAGAGTGTGCAAAAAGACCCCCGCACCGACTCACGGTGCGGAGGTGCCACTCTGCATCCCAGAGCTTCCAGCTAGCAAAGCAAAATCATGAAAGCAAGCTGGTCAAGAAAACTATGAACAGAAAATAACAATCGGGGACTTAGCTTCTTGCAGGAAGAGACAGGTCACCAGAAAGATCCAAGAGCGAACTGAACCAGTACAGGAACATTGACAGCTGGCATGGAGTAACGATCTGAGTGGAGTTAAATAGAGAAGCCAGCCTAAGAATAACCTAGGTCACCTGTGGAAGGAACCTCAGAACCAGCAACTCCACTCACAGTCACCAGAGGGAGTCCATGGACAGAACTCGCGAAGTACCATTCATGACCACAGGAGGGAGTTCAATAACAGAATTCACAACAGTCTATATGCCCCAGCCCCTCCTGTGATGTCTATATGCCCCCAGCCCCTCCTGTGATGTCTATGTGCCCCAGCCCCTCCTGTGATGTCTATATGCCCCCAGCCCCTCCTGTGATGTCTATATGCCCCCAGCCCCTCCTGTGATGTCTATATGCCCAGCCTCTCGTATGATGTCTATATGCCCCCAGCCCCTCCTGTGATGTTTATATGCCCCCAGTCCCTCCTGTGATATCCCGTCATCACATTAGGGGTTAATTAATTGTTTGACCAAATATAGCAGAATAAATTTAAAATAAATTATTTGTTATGGCCTACAAATGATGGTATAAATATCCAAATGACTCCTGACAGAAAAACGGTTCCCCACACCTTTTTTAAAGGAATATTTGAAACTGAAAGTATACCCACAGATATATAGGTGTGGATAAGTGCGATGTTCAAGAGCCATTTACATTTTACCCTTCAAAAAGCATATTTACAGTGTTTGCTTTTAGTCATTAAGGGGGCTGTAAAATAATGGAGAAGAATGTTAAGAGGCAAAGTTTGCACTGGATGTGGAATGTGTGAGATGCGAGCAGCATATACAGTATGAGTAAAAATACTGATGTTTCACAATTCATTCAATACCACTCCTAAAACTATCTGTTTAATCTCATTAGTTGCAAAATTCAGTGGAAAAAGGATTTCCATAGTGCTCCAAATTCCCTGCTTTCCATCTTATAGTTATATAATTACATCAAGGGTGCACAACACTTTTTGGTCCAAGGGCAACATTGTCATACTGAACCAATCCCAAGGGCTGCAAACATTTTTAAAACGGTACTTACATGAATACATCACCAAAACAACCATCAATACAATAATACTTCACCAGAACCAACTTTTGAGTATTTTTGGATGATTTGGAAGGTTCTGCTAAGTTTTTGCTCCAAAAAAATCAGAATGAACACACGCTAACCTAAACTGAGTTTTTGGACCAGAAACTCGCCAAATCCTCCTTATAATCTTAAATCTTTAACTTTTGAGGATTTTTAAGTTGTAACACAGCAATGAACTACGTTATGAATTGCTACATGTGTACAAGATCAGAACCACCATCAGCACATGAGTACGGCACCAGAACTACCATTGGTACATGAATGCAATACCAGAACCACCATCACTACATGAATGCAGCACTAGAACCACTGTCAGTACATGAATGCAGCACCATAACAACCGTCAGTACAGGAATACAGTTCCAGAACCACCATCAGTACATGCATGCAGCGCCAGAACCACTGTCAGTTAATGAATGCAGTTCTATAATCACCATCAGTACATGAATGAAGCGCCAGAAACACCATCAATACATGAATGCAACGCCAGAACCACCATCAGTACATGTATAGAGCACCAAGCTTAGTACAGCGATCAACTGTAATGTCAGGTCAGCCCCATATATAATTGTATTGCTTGAACCTACAATTCCTAGTATATCCTTAAAGGGATTGTCTGGTCAAAATCGATAAGTCTGCAGTCATTTCATGTGACTTCAGACTTATGAATCCCCCAGCACACTCACTATGTGCTGTGGGGATTTGCCGGTTTCACACCCAGTAACGGCGGGTATGTATGAATTATGGCCTCGCTCCATACACTTGTTTTGAGCGAGACTGCATCCCGTCTAGTGACTTGGACAGCTAGTGGGCGTGTATGGAGAGGGAGGCCACATCCACTGGCCAAGCATATGTATAATTCATACATAACAGCTGATCCCGGGTCTGAAACCCACAGCGTACAGTGCGTGTGCTGGGGGGATTCATAAGTCTGCAGTTACACAGAGTGACTGCAGACTTATTGGTTTAGACCAGACAACCCCTTTAAAAATGTTAAGGAGACACTGGCAGTTGTTTCTTCCAGCCATCATCACACTGCGGACCATACAGGAAACACAGTATTGATGAGACGCAATCAGTATCACAAATAAACATTTACTTCCAGGTAAATTGTTCCATAATGTCCCCCATAGCCCCATAAAGTCCTCCATTGCTCTATAATGTGCCTTGGGAAGTAACACCAATCCTCGCTTGCCCCGGCCCCCTCATCTAAACTGATACCACATTTAATTTTCATCGCCGGCGCCCGACGTCTCCGCTCGTCTGTAGTGCCGGGCCCAGCAGCAGTGTGATGAGGTCAGCATCGTACGTCGGGGCGGTGGTAGATAAGCGCTCCTCAGCTCCTGTCCCAGTGCCCAAGTCTTCAGATATACAGTACAGACCAAAAGTTTGGACACACCTTCTCATTTAAAGATTTTTCTGTATTTTCATAACTATGAAAATTGTACATTCACACTGACGGCATCAAAGCCATGAATTAGCACATGTGGAATTATATACTTAACAAAAAAGTGTGAAACAACTGAAATTATGTCTTGTCAAAGCAAAAGGTGGCTACTTTGAAGAAACTAGAATAAAAGACATAATTTCAGTTGTTTCACACTTTTATAGTATATAATTCCACATGTGTTAATTCATAGTTTTGATGCCTTCAGTGTCAATGTACAATTTTCATAGTCATGAAAATACAGAAAAATCTTTAAATGAGAAGGCGTGTCCAAACTTTTGGTCTGTACTGTATTCACTGAAAGACGCAAATACATTTAAATACATGAAGAAGGAAGCCGGCATCTCCTTAATCCTAACCCCTTTGTGAGCTGCATGTGGCCCGTGGGCCCTATGCCGTGCAGGCCTGAGTTACATGATAAAATTCTTTCTTCCTGGAGCCACCACTAAGGGGCGCTCATTGCATGCAGAATTTAAGAGTTCACTGACCTCAATAACTACTGTATTTTGTATCCTATAAAAGCTCCCTCTAGTGGTGGCTGCTGCAAGATTATTATCGTGTCGTTCTGTGGCCGTACAATGGAATTCAGGGTAATGTAGCTGTGTAACTGAAACATGGAACCCTATGGGGTTGATGGAAAGAGATGAGCGCAGCTACGGTTTGGGGCAGAATGAAGATTTGAGATCCTGCAGCTTAAAATAACATCTACTGTATATTTTTCACAGTACAGAGGTTAATCCATGGAAAAATCTTGTGGACTTTACAGCAGATTTTAAATTCATTCAAAGGACTAATAAGAAACAGTAGAATTTAGAATGCTGCTTCAGTGGAATAACATAATATATCTGAGGAACAATGGGATATCAATGACCTATCTATAGGATCGGTCATTAATATCAAATCAGTGGGGTCCGACACCCCCATTGATCAGGTGTTAGAAGTTCTGACAACCGCCAAATGTAAACACTTTGAACAGAGCTGCAAAGTGCAGCCCCATTCAGCGAATAGCGGTGGCTGCCAGGTGCTGCAGAGCAGCTCCTATTGAAAGGTACACGGCTGTTCTGCAGCACCCGGCAGCAGCCTCATCACACTGAGGTGAAAGCAATGTGTTTACATTCGTATATATATTAGCGAATGGATATAATAAAACTTTACCTTTATTTAGGTCTATTAAAAAATTACCAAAAACTCCAAAACAAGAGGAGGAGGGAGGGGGAAAGGGAAGAACCCCAGTGTATGATGTGCCCTAGTACCAACACAGAATAGGAAGACAAAATGCAAACAACAACAAAACAAATACACACTATATAAAAACCAACAGTGCAAGATGGTCACCGTGTTTTGTGACCTGACAATCAAAGCAAAAGGACTGGAGGCTGTGGAGCTCCTCTACAGTATAACGCACACAGAGTGCAATAGAAAATAATAGTGGGGGGAAACTGAATACTGTTTTGTATTGTATATCATAGACACCACTTTTACGCTAAAATGGTACAGTAAGCCAAGCCTATACATGCCTTCGCAGCATGTGAAACCCAATACCTTGTTAGTCAAATGGTTTCACTGTCTGGTTTATCTATCTGATCTATCAAACGGCTGGTTCAAATGGTACCTGTGCCCCATTGTTTAGCCTACGAGTCCTATAAAAATACATTATGCCAAGTAATTTGTTACTCATATACAAATATATTTGGTGACTGTCGGTGCACATAGCAGCATGTCCACAAGGCTTCAAATTTATATTCTAAAGCGCAACCACTTATCCATAATGGTACCCGGGACGGCCTTTCGCGTTCGCGGGGGGCTTCGTTTTTCCTCGGCGGGCAGCGGCAGAGCAAAAAAATAATCGTCGTCGCGAGGCCGGGCGTCTTTCCCGGGCGACGGAGCGAGAGGGGCTCCCCGCGCCCTCCCGACGTCCCCCGCCCGCTGTCCTCGCGTGCCCTCGCCGCCCCCCGCCCTGCGGAGCGCGCCGGCGAAGCGGAAGGAGGCCCCACCACCGCCCCCTTATCGCGGTTTGGCGGGTGGCTGGCCTCGGCTTCCGGCTCCGCGCCTCATATCGGTTACGGTCTCTCTCGCCCGTTAATGATCCTTCCGCAGGTTCACCTACGGAAACCTTGTTACGACTTTTACTTCCTCTAGATAGTCAAGTTCGATCGTCTTCTCGGCTCTCCGCCAGGGTCTTGGCGGACCCCGGCGGGGCCGATTCAAGGACCTCACTAAACCATCCAATCGGTAGTAGCGACGGTGGCACAGTGGTTAGCACAGCAGCCTTGCAGCGCTGGAGTCCTGGGTTCAAGCCCCACTAAGGACAACATCTGCAAAGAGTTTGTATGTTCTCTCCGTGTTTGCGTGGGTTTCCTCCGGGCACTCCGGTTTCCTCCCACATTCCAAAGACATACTGACAGGGAATTTAGATTGTGAGCCCCAATGGGGACAGCAATGATAATGTGTGTAAAGCGCTGCGGAATATGTTAGCGCTATATAAAAATAATTATCCATATGCTCATAGGACCATGCTTCCTCATATATTACATATGGGTGTCCCATATGGATTCTTGGTTGCAGTTGTTGTAGCAATATAACACAAATCTAATATACGTGAGTCAGCATGTTACATAAACCCACAAGTTGGAGAAGCCCCATTCTGTATGCCATCTCTCTAATGCTAGTGGGGTAAGACAGGGGTGAAACTCTTGCTGTGGACAGCGTCCCCGACGCGTTTCAACCTTGCGGAATCATCACATTACAATGTACGGAATACCACCTGACCGACCCAACAGGTTGGAAGACGTGTCCCTAATGTACCCTATACAGATATACTCCTACACTCCTTGTGCCCTACCTATCGTGGAGGTTGGCACCCTAGGAGAACCTGCGCATATGGCGCCCCCGCTCAACGAAGACTGTCCCAAAACAGCTGACCCTATTAGTCCCTAGGATGTAAAAGTGATGTCTATGATATAAAATACAAAACAGTATTCAGTTTTCCCCCACTATTATTTGCTATTGCACACTGTGTGCGTTATACTGTAGAGGAGCTCCACAGCCTCCAGTCCTTTTGCTTTGATTGTCAGGTCAGAAAAGACGGTGACCATCTTGCACTGTTGGTTTTTATATAGTGTGTTTTTGTTTTTTTGTTGTTTGCATTTTGTCTTCCTATTCTGTGTTGGTACTAGGGCACATCATACACTGGGGTTCTCCTCTTCTCCCCCTCCCTCCTCCTCTTGTTTTGGAGTTTTTGGTAATTTTTTAATAGACCTAAATAAAGGTAAAGTTTTATTATATCCATTCGCTAATATATACTTGACTTCCTATTGGATAAACGCACCACGCTATTTACCGTGTTTACATTCGGCAGCTGCCGGAGCAAATAACAGGTGTCGGACCCCCACCGATCTGATATTGGTGGCTTATTCTGCAAATAGGTCATCAATATTTTGTAAGTGGACAACCCCTTTAAGGCTTAGGTGCCCTCAAATAAGGTTGCAGGAAAAAACTTTCCAGAAATATGCAAAAGTGAATATGTGAATCTGAGAGGAGTGTGCAGCAGCTGGCTTATAGCTTGTCGTGTATGATCACTGACCTCTGACAACGTTCAATATCCAGTGAGTTCCGCTCTGTACGAGGCCGATGGCTCCACAGCCATCACCAAACATGGTCTTGGGAGAAAGCTCTCTCACAGAGGCAGCAGCTACGGTCTGTGTGTTCTGGTTCTAGGAGACTGGGATCCAGGTTGTTTTACTAATAATTCATGCAAGCTCAGTGCAAGTATCCAAAATGTCCAACACAGAGCGGAGGCTGTGAGTCCCCAATGTTACTAAAATAGGCAGGCTCATAAAACACGCTTACCCTAAGCTGGGGGGATTAGTAGGGTCCCATCTTCTGATCATCAACTGCCTAATATGTTATGGCATTTGTGTTTTTTTATTAAACTAAGGATAGTTTCACACTAGTGTTTTGAGGAGCTGCGGAGGGCTGCGGACTTCCTCCGTGAAGCCCCACCCTCGGCCGCACCTCTGCCGCTAGCTCCGCCTACTTCTGCATGCGGCCTGCGTTCCTATCTTTAACACTAGGTACGCAGGTCGTGCGGCTGTATGCGGATGCTTCCGCATGCGTCGTTTTGACGATGCGGAGAAAAAAAATTGCTACCAGCTGCGTCCTATGCTGGTTGCCACATCGTCAAAACGACGCATGCGGAAGCATCCGCATACAGCCGCACGACCTGCATACCTAATGTTAAAGATAGGTACGCAGGCCGCATGCAGGCTGCATGCAGAAGTAGGCGGAGCTGGCGGCGGAGGTGCGGCCGAGGGTGGGGCTTCACGGAGGAAGTCCGCAGCCCTTCGCAGCTCCTCAAAACGCTAGTGTGAAACCGGCCTAAAGGGGTTTCTTCAGGGTCTGTTAGATGGCAGATTCTGTCCCAGGTTACACAGCAAAGCTGAAAAATTAGCTTAAAGAGAACCTGTCAGCAGGTCAAAAGTGACTAGTTTTTGCTCTTATTTTATTCCCATTGTTTCTCTTAATATTACACGTTTTTTTTTTTTTTTCAAATCTGCCATACGGTTCCAGAGATATGGACTATTTTATTTAGTGCACTTTTTTTTGGTCTTTACAAGGGGGTGAGACTCAAATGGGCAGCTAGAAGCCACGCCCCAGAGGTTCCTGTGAGCCACACCCCTTTGTAAACACTATAGAAATTAGCACTAAATAAAACAGCTCACATCACTAGAACCTTATGGGGGATTATAAAAGAACCCAAAAAATGACATATTCAGGGGAGCAGTCAGAATAAAATGACCAAAAACTGACCACTTTTGACTTGGTGACAAGGCCTCTTTAAGCAACAAGAGAATCTTTATGAATAGTTCCATGAAGAACAAAAAAACCATACGCAGTATCAAATAAAACGGAAACCGTATTTAAATAATATGGAAATTTATAACTTTACTACTGTATTTGTAGTGAATTTTACAGAGCTTGGGTAATATTAAGACTATAAAGGTGCACATAATGGCAGTAATGCAGCTTATCATCAGAAAACAACTCATTGTTTACAAACTTTTCACCAAATTTTTCATGTTGTACTAGACAGAGGATGTAATGGCTGCAGATTGGAATAAAACTTTTTTTTAAATTTTGGTATCTAATAAGTTAAGTTTTTTAACAATTGGTTGCTATTAGATAGTTTTCATGGGGTGCAGTGTGCTTCTCACCCTGTATGATGCTGACCAGTTATAAGCAGTGTAGAGGATTGTACTCACTCGGCTGCGGTTGAGGTGGGCACAGAAAGCGGTATTGCTGAAATGTCCAGGCAAGTGTATTTAACCCCTTAATGACCGCCAATACGTCTTTTAACTGACCTGAGATATAAGAGAATAGCCTCCCCATACAGATGACAATCCAGCATCTGTTGGTTGTACACTATAGCTGACAACTTGCTGTATCAGCCACGATCAGTATTTGCACCTTCTAAATCTGTTTAACCCCTTAGATGCTGCTGTCAATAGTGACTACATCATTATAAATGGTTAACAGAGTGTGGGGGCTTCTTATTTATCCCAATTGGTGCCCTCAGATCATGATTTTGTTGTCCTGATGTTTGCGATGGCAATTCATGACCAAATAGTGGCCTTAGAGTCTGACGGCTATAGTACCGTATTTTTCGGACTAAAAGACGCACTTTTTCCCCCCCAAAAAAGGGGGGAAAATGGGGGGTGCGTCTAATAGTCGCAATGCAGGCTTACCTAGGTGGCAGAGGTGCGGTGGCAGAGGTCCGGTGGCAGAGGTGCGGTTGCGGGGGTGTGGCGGCAGAGGAGGCGCAGTAAGCGGGGTCCCTTTCCCCGGTATGGTGATGCAGCAGGCCCGGTATGCAGCAGAGCCGGGTGAATCCTCTTGTTATCGGTGGTGGCGGCCATTTTCCGGAGGCCGCGCATGCGCAGATGGAGCGCTCTGCTTCCCGGGGCTTCAGGAAAATGGCCGCCGCGATCTCCATCTGCGCACGCGCGGCCTCCCGCGGCCATTTTCCTGAAGCCCCGGGAGCAGAGCGCTTCATCTGCACACGCGCGGCCTCAGGAAGATGGCCGCGCCCACCGATAACAAGAGGATTCACCCGGCTCTGCTGCATACCGGGCCTGCTGCATCACCATACCGGGGAAAGGGACCCCGCTTCCTGCGCCTCCTCTGCTGCCACACCCCCGCCACCGCACCTCTGCCACCGGACCTCTGCCACCGCACCTCTGCCACCTAGGTAAGCCTGCATGGTACGCCAGGGACCCCTCTCACGCCATACCTCTCACTGCACCTCCTGATCCCAGCACCTCCTGATCCCAGCACCTCCTCATCCCAGCACCTCCTGATCCCAGCACCTCCTGATCCCAGCACCTCCTGATCCCAGCACCTCCTGATCCCAGCACCTCCTGATCCCAGCACCTTCTCATCCCAGTACCTCCTCATCCCAGCATCACCCCACCTTGCCTCCTGTGACCCTGCTCTGCCACCGCCATAAGATACTGTAAATTCGGACAATAAGACGGACCCCCATGTTATAAAAAATCTTTTTTTCTGCAATTTTCACCCCAAATTTGGGGTGCGTCTTATGGTCCGGTGCGTCTTATAGTCCGAAAAATACGGTAATCTGTTTAGAAGTTAGCAACATTTAGGTGGTAAAAATACACATTTTCATTTCTGTCATGCCACTTTGCATTAATTCCTGTAAAGCACCTGAAGGGTTAATAAACTACCTGACAGCAGTTTTCAATATGTTTAGGGGTGCTGTTTTTAAAATGGTACCACGTTTGGGGGTTTCCCAATATATGGGACCCCTAAAGTCACTTCAAACATGGATAAGTCCCTAAAAAAATAAATGTGGTAAATTTCTTTGAAAAAATGAAAAATTGCTGCTACATTTTTAAACCTCCTAAAATGCTATCAAAATAAAATAACATTTTACAAATGGTGCTGATGTAAAGCAGACATGTGGGAAATGTTATTTATTAATGTTTAGCTGTTGTATGACTATCTGGATTAAAGGGATAATCATTCAAATTTAGAAAATTGCTAATTTTTTAACATTTTTCTAAAAATTTTTATATTTTTTATAAATAAACACAAAAAATGTTGAACTAAATTTACCATTATCATAAAGTATAATGTGTCACGAAAAAACAATCTCAAAATCACTGGGATTTGTTGAAGCGTTGCAGAGTTATTACCACATAAAGTGACACTGGTCAGATTTCAAAAATTTGGCTCGGTCACTACTGCATAAACTGCTAAGGATAGCAAAACAAAAGAACAGCCTTTTCCGGCACAAAGTGAAAACATAAAACAAAAAGTCCATACAGCATACAGTGGGTCCGCCCGCTCAGGAAAGTGTTCGGTTCTTTAGGCCTTAGCACAGACCAACACACAGGAGATCCACACATCTCCAGCTCCAGACACTGTGAATGACACACTCGGCCTCCATTTTATTAGCGAAACCACGCCTCTGGGGTTGGGATATGTGAGCTGTCATTCCCACCCATCTCTTATGACTGTACATAAAACCTGGCCCTAGAATGGCCTAATAACTCTCTCAGCACTATATGTACTGAAATATGCTTTCGAGCTCACAGCACGGCAGCTAATAGCAGCGATGACACATATCTCCCCTCAAGGACCTGTCCGGCAGCCATCTTACATACCCCTCATCTGCCCAAAGCCGGGGGGCTTGGCTTCTGCCATCAAACAGTGGACTCTTGGCAGAGCATCAGCATTGCCATGCAGTTTCCCTGGTCTATGCTCCACATGGAAGTTAAAATCCTGAAGTGCTAGGAACCACCTGGTCACTCGGGCATTGTTCCCCTTCTTCTCCCTCATCCACTTCAGTGGGGCATGTTCTGACACTAGTCTGAATTTCCTGCCTAAGAGGTAGTATCTTAAGAGTGTCCAACCATGGCGTAATTCTTCTCTTCTCGCAGGATGACAACGTCTGACTTTGATACATTATGGGGTGCTCTTCCCCGTTCACCTCTTGTGATAAGACAGCGCCCAGCCCGACATCAGACGCTTCCATTTGGACCACAAACTCCTTAGAGAAATCCGGTGCCACCAGCATCGGCTGTTTACACAGGGCTAGCTTCAGTTCCTGGAAGGCTGCTTACCGTCTGGAGACCACTTAGCCATATCTGACTTTTTACCTTTAAGGAGGTCCGTCAGAGAGGCAGCTACCATGGCAAAGTTTGGGATAAACTGGAGGAAATATCCCACAATACCCAGGAAAGCTCTGACCTGCTTTTTTGAGAGGGATTGTGGCCAACACTGGTTTGCCTCAACTTTATTTATCTGGTGCTTTATTTCGTCCCTGCCTAGAACATAACCCAAGTATGTCACTTCCTCAATTGTCAAGGCACATTTCTTCGGGTTTATGTAAAACCCCGCCTTCCGTAGAGCATCAAGTATCGCCTGGACCTTGCTCAGATGGCTTCCCCAATCTTGGCTGAAGATCACAATGTCGTCCAGGTAGGCCACTGCGTACCTCTTTTTGAGATCTAGAATCTGGTCCATGGCTCTCTGAAATGTGACTGTAGTGCCTTTGTAACCCAAATGGCATCCTAGTGTACTGGAAGCATACATCTGGTGTTGAAAAGGCAGTCTTCCCCTTAGCGTCTTGGGAAATGGGGATTTGCCAAAACCCTTTGTGAGGTCAAGAGTAGTAATGTACCCAGCTGGCCCTAGCCTCTCAATTCATTGACACGGGGCATTACAAAATCGCCAATCTCCATCTGGTTTTGGCACTAAGACAATTGGACTGGACCACCCACTATTGGATTCCGCGATGACTCCCCAGGCTCAGCATCAGCTTCACCACTTTTGATATTACCTCTCGGCGGGCTTTGGGAATCCGATATGGCTTCAAGTTGACCCGGACATGAGGCTACGTCTGAACTTCATGCTCTATGACCTTCGTACAACCTGGCAGTTCTGAGAACAGGTCTCTGTTCCGCTGTAGCAACTCTCAGCACTGTTGCTTTGGGGAACATAACAGCATCTCTGCCACCTTAACTTCTTCCACATCAGCTTTAGGCTTGGCCACCAAACACGAAGCTTTCACGGGCTCCCTATCTCGCCATGGCTTAATCAGGTTGACGTGGTATACCTGGAAGGGCTTCTTTCTCCCTGGTTGGTAGACTTTATAGTTGACATCTCACCAACCTTTTCAACATTTTCGTAGGGACCCTGCTATGTGGCCAAGAATTTGATCTTTACCATAGGTACCAGCACCAGTACTCGATCCCCAGGTTCAAAGTGTCTCACCCTCCCAGACCTATTGTACACCCTCGACTGCACCTCTTGTGCTTTGAGGAGATGTTGTCTCACAATGGGCATGACCTTGGCAGTCCTCTCTTGCATCTGGGCCACATTCTCGATTACACTCCGATAGGGTGTAGACTCCACCTCTCATGTCTCTTTTGCTACGTCGAGGAGCCCACGGGTGGTGTCGGAGACACAAAAGTTCAAAAGGGGAGAACACAGTAGAGGCCTGTGGGACTTCTCTGATGGAGAATAGAAGGTACAGAATTAGACAGGCACAACCCCAGTCATCCTTCTCTACGACCTTCTTTAACATGGCCTTCAAGGTTTTATTGAACTTTTCTACCAAGCCATCCGTCTGTGGATGGTAGTCTGTGGTCAGGAGTTGTGTGATTTGCAGGGTTTTCACAACTCCTTCTTCACCTTTGACATAAACTGTGTCCCTTGGTCCGTCAGGCTCTCTTTAGGCAACTCCGTTCTAGAGAAGACATGGACCAACTGTTGGGCGATATACTTGGCCAAGGAGTTACGTAGTGTAATGGCCTCCAGGGATCGCGTAGCCTAGTCTAGAAACACCAAGATATACTGATGCCCTCTGGGGAACATGACCAGGTGTCCCACTCGATGCATTGTAGTGTTATCAAATGGCACCTCAGTAATGGGCAATGCACACTAAGGGGCTATGAAAGTGGGCCATTGGGGAAATCAGCTGGCAGGTGACAACCAGACCAATAGAACCTCTGAAGGATCAGTTCCTGTTTTTTTTCTACCCCTAGATGACCACCTAACACATGAGTATTGGCCATATCGAACACCTTGCGTCTGTAGAGCCCTGGTACTAGTAGCTGTTCTATTACCTCCCCTCTCAGCTTAGTGACCCGATATATTAACTCCTCATTCAGGGCAAAATATGGGTACGGGGTGTCAGCCCATGGCTCTTGAGCAACACCATTAAGTAACATCACATTATCAAACGCACCTTTTAGAGTTAAATCCCTGAGTTGGACGGTTCCAAAGCTTTCCTTGGACATCTCCAGCTCAGGGATGTTGGCGGCTAGGGATGCTGCTTCATCCTCATCGCCAACAAACACACAAATTTGAAAACGGTCAACTGCGGCCTGCGACGAGGTTTCTTTAGGAGTGACCTGGCTTTTGTCCAGGCAACCAGATGTCTTCCTTTTCCCCATAAGTCCCAAAATCATGCAAAGTCCCGCCCTATTTTAATAGGGTGAAATAGGTCCTTGACTGCGCTGACCTCATGGGATTCGGTGCCACAGTTAAGGTACCTTCACACATAACGATATCGTTAACGATATCGTTGCTTTTGGTGACGTTGCAACGATATCGTTAAGGAAATCGCTATGTGTGACAGCGACCAACGATCAGGCCCCTGCTGTGCCATCGTTGGTCGCTGAACAAAGTCCAGAACTTTATTTCGTCGCTGGATCTCCCGTGGACATCGCTGGATCGGCGTGTGTGACACCGATCCAGCGATGTCTTCACTGGTAACCAGGGTAAACATCGGGTAACTAAGCGCAGGGCCGCGCTTAGTAACCCGATGTTTACCCTGGTTACCATCCTAAAAGTAAAAAAAACAAACAGTACATACTTACCTACCGCTGTCTGTCCCCGGCGCTGTGCTCTGCACTCCTCCTGTACTGGCTGTGAGCGTCGGTCAGCCGGAAAGCAGAGCGGTGACATCACCGCTCTGCTTTCTGGCCGCTGTGCTCACAACCAGTACAGGAGGAGTGCAGAGAAGCAGAGCGCCGGGGACAGACAGCGTTAGGTAAGTATGTACTGTTTTTTTTTTTTACTTTTAGGATGGTAACCAGGGTAAACATCGGGTAACTAAGCGCGGCCCTGCGCTTGGTTACCCAATGTTTACCCTGGTTACCGGCATCGTTGGTCGCTGGAGAGCGGTCTGTGTGACAGCTCTCCAGCGACCAAACAGCGACGCTGCAGCGATCCGGATCGTTGTCTGGATCGCTGCAGCGTCGCTTAATGTGAAGGGGCCTTTAGTGTTTATGACCACTCAGGCTACAGGCAAGTCTTTAGCAACGCCATGAATACAGCAGACGCCCACCTTCTTCCCAAGAATCAACCAATGAGGAATGGTAGCCCTCACAAGGGTTACCAAACAACCCGAGTCCATCAGGCCAGTCATATGCACTCCGTTTACTGACATGGGGCATGCCTGTGGCCCCTCTACCGTTAGAGGGACATCACTGCAGGCAAGATATACAAAATATGAGCAGCGCCGTCCTGTGCTGCAGTCTATTGCCTCGGTGGTCATGGGACAATGGGCGGCTATGTGGTCTGTGGTATTATGCCTCCAACAAATTACACTATTGGATGGGGCCTTTGACAATAACTCCTGGGCTCTTGGACTCACCCCAGGTGTGGGTCTAGCTCCCCTCTTTTGGGTGTCAGCCCCCCTTTGAACCCCAGTATGGAGATGCTAAGACCCCTTTCTTCCCTAAGGAACTCTCGATCGCCTGGTACTTTTCCACCAGGCTCACTAGGTCATCAACATTTCGGGGATCTCCATGGGAAACCCAGGATTGCATCGCCTTTGTTAGGGAGTGTATTAACCTGTCCATAGCGACCCTCTCCACCATCTGTGCTGGGGAGGAAAATTCAGGTTGCAACCATTTTTGGACCAGGTGTAGGAGGTCAAACATTTGGGACCGGGGATGTTTGTCACTGCAATAGGCCCACTGGTGCACCCGTTGCGCCCTGATAGAGTCACTCCTAAGTGTGCCACGATCTCAGCTTTTAACTTGGCGTATTCTCTATCGTCCTGCAAGGCCAAGTCATAATATGCCTTCTGCGGTTCGCCTGTTCACAGTCACAACACAAACAGGGATTAGGCTACGTTCACATTAGCGTTTTGCGTGTTTGCGTCGGGCGACGCAGTGGCGACGCATGCATCATGCGCCCCTATATTTAACATTGGGGACGCTGTTGTGAATTCTGTGGCTGAGTTCACTTCTGTGGTCACAAGTGGTATTGCAGTCTCTGGGCTTCCTCCCTCAGGTGTTTTGGTGAGCTCGTTGGCTGCCTTGCTATTTAGCTCCACCTGAGTCTGTCTTCCTTGCTCCTTGTCAATGTTCCAGTGTTGGATCTGAGCTACTGCATCTTTCCTTGGGCCTGCTGCTCTGCTAGATAAGTGCTTCTAGTTTGTTTTCTGTTTTTTTTCTGTCCAGCTTGCTATTGTCTTTTGCTGGAAGCTCTGAGAAGCAGAGGGGTGCACCGCCGTGCTGTTAGTTCGGCACGGTGGGTCTTTTTGCCCCTTTGCGTGGTTTTCGTTTTAGGGTTTTTTGTAGACTGCATAGTTCTCTTTGCTATCCTCGCTCTGTCTAGAATATCGGGCCTCACTTTGCTGAATCTATTTCATTCCTACGTTTGTCTTTTCATCTTGCTAACAGTCATTATATGTGGGGGGCTGCCTATTCCTTTGGGGTATTTCTCTGAGGTAAGTCAGGCTTGTATTTCTATCTTCAGGCTAGTCAGCTCCTCAGGCAGTGCCGAGTTGCATAGGTAGTTGTTAGGCGCAATCCACTGCTGCTTATAGTTGTGTGAGGATAGATCAGGTACTGCAGTCTACAGAGATTCCACGTCTCAGAGCTCGTCCTATTGTTTTTGGTTTTTGCCAGATCTCTGTATGTGCGCTGATTACTGCACGCTGTGTTGCCTGATTGCCAGCCATAACAGTACAAGGAGCCACACCAATGATTCCCAATAGAGGGAAAAAAGAAATCCTGACATCATTTTTTTTTCTTAGCTCTGTCTTCAGTCTTTTTTTTCCCCTAGACATTAGAGTGCTTCAGGACACAGCTGTGGACATGGATATTCAGGCTCTGTGCTCCTCAATGGATAATCTCGTTGTAAATGTACAAAAGATTCAAGATACTATTGATCAGAAATCGATGCTAGAACCAAGAATTCCGATTCCTGATTTGTTTTTTGGTGACAGAACTAAGTTCCTGAGCTTCAGAAATAATTGTAAGCTATTTTTGGCCTTGAAACCTCATTCTTCTGGTAATCCTATTCAACAGGTTTTGATTATTATTTCTTTTTTGCGCGGCGACCCACAGGACTGGGCGTTTTCTCTTGCACCAGGAGATTCTGCATTGAGTAATGTTGATGCATTTTTCCTGGCGCTCGGATTGCTTTACGATGAGCCTAATTCAGTGGATCAGGCTGAGAAAAATCTGCTGGCTTTATGCCAGGGTCAGGATGATGTAGAAGTATATTGTCAGAAATTTAGGAAATGGTCAGTACTCACTCTGTGGAATGAATCTGCACTAGCGGCTTTGTTCAGAAAGGGTCTCTCTGAAGCTCTTAAGGATGTAATGGTGGGATTTCCTATGCCTGCTGGTTTGAATGAGTCTATGTCCTTGGCCATTCAGATCGGTCGTCGCTTGCGCGAGCGTAAATCTGTGCACCATCTGGCGGTACTGCCTGAGAGTAAACCTGAGCCTATGCAGTGCGACAGGACTATGACTAAAGTAGAACGGCAAGAACACAGACGTCTGAACAGACTGTGTTTCTATTGTGGTGATTCTACTCATGCTATTTCTAATTGTCCTAAACGCACTAGGCGGTTCGATAGCTCTACCGTTATTGGTACTGTACAGTCCAAATTCCTTTTGTCCATTACCTTAATGTGCTCTTTGTCATCGTATTCTGTCATGGCGTTTGTGGATTCAGGCGCTGCCCTGAATCTGATGGATTTGGATTATGCTAAACGTTGTGGATTTTTCTTGGAGCCTTTGCGGTGTCCTATTCCGTTGAGAGGAATTGATGCTACACCTTTGGCCAAGAATAAGCCTCAATACTGGGCCCAGCTGACCATGTGCATTGCTCCTGCACATCAGGAAGTTATTCGCTTTCTGGTACTGCATAATTTGCATGATGTGGTCGTGTTGGGGTTGCCATGGCTACAAACCCATAATCCAGTATTGGATTGGAACTCTATGTCGGTAACCAGCTGGGGTTGTCAGGGAGTACATGGTGATGTTCCATTTTTGTCTATTTCGTCATCCATTCCTTCTGACATCTCAGAGTTCTTGTCGGACTTTCAGGATGTATTTGAAGAGTCCAAGTCTGATGCCCTACCTCCGCATAGGAATTGTGATTGTGCTATCGATTTGATTCCTGGTAGTAAATTCCCTAAGGGTCGTTTATTTAATTTGTCCGTACCTGAACACACTGCTATGCGCAGTTATGTGAAGGAGTCCCTGGAGAAGGGACATATTCGCCCATCGTCGTCACCATTGGGAGCAGGGTTCTTTTTTGTAGCCAAGAAGGATGGTTCGCTAAGACCGTGTATTGATTACCGCCTTCTTAATAAGATCACTGTTAAGTTTCAGTATCCCTTGCCATTGATTTCTGACTTGTTTGCTCGGATTAAGGGGGCTAGTTGGTTTACTAAGATTGATCTTCGTGGTGCGTATAATCTGGTGAGAATCAGGCAGGGAGATGAATGGAAAACGGCATTTAATACGCCCGAGGGTCATTTTGAGTATCTGGTGATGCCGTTCGGACTTGCCAATGCTCCATCTGTTTTTCAGTCTTTTATGCATGACATTTTCCGTGAGTATCTGGATAAATTCTTGATTGTTTACTTGGATGACATTTTGATCTTCTCAGATGATTGGGAGTCTCATGTGAAGCAAGTCAGAATGGTTTTCCAGGTACTGCGTGCTAATTCCTTGTTCGTGAAGGGATCAAAGTGTCTCTTCGGTGTGCAGAAAGTTTCATTTTTGGGGTTCATCTTTTCCCCTTCTACTATCGAGATGGATCCGGTTAAGGTTCAGGCCATCCAGGATTGGACTCAGCCGACATCTCTAAAAAGTCTGCAGAAATTCCTGGGCTTTGCTAATTTTTATCGTCGCTTCATCTGTAATTTTTCTAGCATTGCCAGACCATTGACCGATTTGACCAAGAAGGGTGCTGATTTGGTTAATTGGTCTTCTGCTGCCGTGGAAGCTTTTCAGGAGTTGAAGCGTCGTTTTTGCTGTGCCCCTGTGTTGTGTCAACCTGATGTTTCTCTTCCGTTCCAGGTCGAGGTTGATGCTTCTGAGATTGGTGCAGGGGCGGTTTTGTCACAGAGAGGTTCTGGTTGCTCAGTGTTCAAACCATGTGCTTTCTTTTCCAGGAAATTTTCTGCTGCTGAGCGTAATTATGATGTGGGCAACCGAGAGTTGCTGGCCATGAAGTGGGCATTCGAGGAGTGGCGTCATTGGCTTGAGGGTGCTAAGCATCGCGTGGTGGTATTGACTGATCATAAGAACTTGACTTATCTCGAGTCTGCCAAGCGCTTGAATCCTAGACAGGCCCGTTGGTCGTTATTTTTTGCTCGTTTTGATTTTGTGATTTCATACCTTCCGGGCTCTAAAAATGTGAAGGCGGATGCTCTGTCTAGGAGTTTTGTGCCCGACTCTCCGGGGTTATCTGAGCCGGCGAGTATCCTCAAGGAAGGAGTCATTGTGTCTGCCATCTCCCCTGATTTGCGGAGAGTGTTGCAGAAATTTCAGGCTAATAAACCTGATCGTTGTCCGGCCGAGAAACTGTTCGTCCCTGATAGGTGGACTAGTAAAGTTATCTCTGAACTTCATTGTTCGGTGCTGGCCGGTCATCCAGGAATCTTTGGTACCAGGGAGTTGGTTGCTAGATCCTTCTGGTGGCCATCTCTGTCACGGGATGTGCGTGCTTTTGTGCAGTCCTGTGGAATTTGTGCTAGGGCTAAGCCCTGCTGTTCACGTGCCAGTGGGTTGCTTTTGCCCTTGCCGGTCCCGAAGAGGCCTTGGACACATATTTCGATGGATTTCATTTCTGACCTTCCCGTTTCTCAAAAAATGTCGGTCATTTGGGTGGTCTGTGATCGCTTTTCTAAAATGGTCCATCTGGTGCCCTTGGTTAAATTGCCTTCCTCCTCTGATTTGGTGCCTTTGTTCTTCCAGCATGTGGTTCGTTTACATGGCATTCCTGAGAATATTGTTTCTGACAGAGGTTCCCAGTTTGTCTCGAGGTTCTGGCGAGCCTTTTGTGGTAGGATGGGCATTGACCTATCTTTCTCCTCGGCCTTCCATCCTCAGACTAATGGCCAGACCGAACGAACCAATCAGACCTTGGAAACATATCTGAGATGTTTTGTTTCCGCTGACCAGGATGATTGGGTGTCATTTTTGCCGTTGGCTGAGTTCGCCCTTAATAATCGGGCCAGCTCGGCTACCTTGGTCTCTCCATTTTTCTGCAATTCTGGGTTCCATCCTCGTTTCTCTTCAGGACAGGTTGAGTCTTCGGACTGTCCTGGTGTGGATTCTGTGGTGGACAGGTTGCAGCAGATCTGGACTCAGGTAGTGGACAATTTGACCTTGTCCCAGGAGAAGGCTCAGCTTTTCGCTAATCGCAGACGCCGTGTGGGACCCCGACTTCGTTTTGGGGATTTGGTTTGGTTATCTTCTCGTCATATTCCTATGAAGGTTTCCTCTCCTAAATTTAAACCTCGTTTTATTGGTCCGTATAGGATTTCTGAGATTCTCAATCCGGTGTCTTTTCGTCTGACCCTCCCAGACTCCTTTTCCATACATGATGTATTCCATAGGTCGTTGTTGAGGAGATACGTGGCACCTATGGTTCCATCTGTGGAGCCTCCTGCCCCTGTTTTGGTGGAGGGGGAATTGGAGTATATTGTGGAGAAGATTTTGGATTCTCGTGTCTCTAGACGGAAACTCCAGTATCTGGTCAAATGGAAGGGTTATGCTCAGGAAGATAATTCCTGGGTTTTTGCCTCTGATGTCCATGCCCCAGATCTTGTTCGTGCCTTTCATGTGGCTCATCCTGGTCGGCCTGGGGGTTCTGGTGAGGGTTCGGTGACCCCTCCTCAAGGGGGGGGTACTGTTGTGAATTCTGTGGCTGAGTTCACTTCTGTGGTCACAAGTGGTATTGCAGTCTCTGGGCTTCCTCCCTCAGGTGTTTTGGTGAGCTCGTTGGCTGCCTTGCTATTTAGCTCCACCTGAGTCTGTCTTCCTTGCTCCTTGTCAATGTTCCAGTGTTGGATCTGAGCTACTGCATCTTTCCTTGGGCCTGCTGCTCTGCTAGATAAGTGCTTCTAGTTTGTTTTCTGTTTTTTCTGTCCAGCTTGCTATTAACTTTTGCTGGAAGCTCTGAGAAGCAAAGGGGTGCACCGCCGTGCTGTTAGTTCGGCACGGTGGGTCTTTTTGCCCCTTTGCGTGGTTTTCGTTTTAGGGTTTTTTGTAGACTGCATAGTTCTCTTTGCTATCCTCGCTCTGTCTAGAATATCGGGCCTCACTTTGCTGAATCTATTTCATTCCTACGTTTGTCTTTTCATCTTGCTAACAGTCATTATATGTGGGGGGCTGCCTATTCCTTTGGGGTATTTCTCTGAGGTAAGTCAGGCTTGTATTTCTATCTTCAGGCTAGTCAGCTCCTCAGGCAGTGCTGAGTTGCATAGGTAGTTGTTAGGCGCAATCCACTGCTGCTTATAGTTGTGTGAGGATAGATCAGGTACTGCAGTCTACAGAGATTCCACGTCTCAGAGCTCGTCCTATTGTTTTTGGTTTTTGCCAGATCTCTGTATGTGCGCTGATTACTGCACGCTGTGTTGCCTGATTGCCAGCCATAACAGGACGCATGGACATGTGTTGTGCTGCGTTGTGCGACGCATGCGTTTTTTTTGCCGCAAGCGTCGGGCGCAGAAAACGCAACAAGTTTTTCTTGCGTCCAAATTTCGGCAAAAAACGACGCATATGTCGCAAAACGCAGCGTTTTTGCGTGCGTTTTGGTGCGTTTTTATTTGCATTGTGCGTTGCGTCGCCGACGCAGCGGCGCACAACGCAAATGTGAACGTAGCCTTACCTAACAAACAGGCTTATTCCTTTATATGTTGTGGCTGTCTAACAGCCGCGAGACATGCGACCGTGGGGACTCAAACATAGTTTTCGAGCACGCTGGAGACACTCGGATAACACCTTATACGTTCACTCATCACTATGACTGATCAGTCCAGATGGAGAAAGAAGCAGATTTCTCTCATAATAAATATTTCAAAGTTTCTTATTTTTATGTGTATTATGAAATAAAAATTATAGCAATGGTTACTCTTTAATTAAGCTGAATTAATTATTCTGCATGTTATGTGACAAGAAAAATATAAGATTTTAGAAGGTTTATGGACCCCAGGGAGCCGTGCACATTCCCATCATTCCTATTCACAGTCCGCATCACTCATCACTGGTGAGGATAAGCTATAATGTCTGGCAACGATGGAGGGGAGGTCTCACTATGTAGTTAATTTGTAACCCGCCTGATGATATAAGACTGCAGGAGACTTCTTGTGAATCACACGCTACGCCACCATGTAATTGGAGGTCACACACAACACCCATACCTGACTGTAATTACCATCATTTTACAGTGAATGCAAATGATGTCTTCATATCAGAATAATGGGCTGTAGTCACAGAGTCGGACTGGGGTGCCAAGAGCCCACCAGTAACCAACTCCAGGGCCCCACTTTTCAGCTACATGCAAATGTGACATTATCGTCAATCACAAATTTATAGAACAATGAACTGGTAGATTGATAAATGAGTAAGATGCCTGTACATAGTGATTCATGTATATAGGGCCCAGTACTGCTCACATAGGAGGGTGGTGGACCACTCTTGCACAGGGGCCCACCGGAGGATTGTCCTGTTCTCCTGTGTGCCAGTCCAACCCTGATTGTAGACATGGATCACTTGTAATAGTTTATTATGGTTTTCCCATCGGTCTGTAAAAAGTAGTGTCTGTCTGTGATTTTATGATAAGCTGTCCAGAAAAAAAAATAAAAAGTCATGTTGGCAACTCTGTTTTATACTTGTGTAATTATTGTAATGTTGTAGTGTTATTATTAATTCTTGGCACTCAGCCGCCTTGGTTCCTCTTCCTGAGATGTCTATATTTCATCATGAGCGCCAGTTATATTTATATAATGAGTTCATTATGAGTCTACCCTCAGATATTTATGTATTTTTTAATTATTTTACTTGTTTATTTAGTGCTATTAATTTGCACAGCGCTCTACTGGCATCATTATATATCAGAAACATATATGGATCAAACCAATATACACATTGTATCTATGCTTTACCCCAATGTTATACCCTAATGCTAGCATATAGTACCGAAATCTGCTTCCATACAGTGCTGCCCACATGATCTCCATATATACTGCCATATAGTGTCCACATAACAGCCATATATATCCAATGTAGTAATGTCATTCAATGACCAATTAATGCTGCCTAAGTAGTACTGCCATATACCGAGTATATAGCAAAGCGGTAAAGACTGAAGTCTTGGTAGAGGGCAGTAAATGTTTTTGTTGTCTATGTTTATTTTGTGTGTTTGTAACTGTTTATGGGTTGTAGTAAATTAAAGAAGCTCTCCTCCTCCTCCTGTCGTCAGTCTTTATCCTCTTAATATATTGCAGTCATCATATTATATAGCACTGTGTACTCACAATTGCTTATTTTCCCTTCTACCCAGATAATTCTACTCTTTTCCATTAGGTCTATTACATCATGCGATTAAAAAGAGACTGATTCCTTCTAATCTCTATGTAGAAACAGGAGGTCAATTTTCCCTGTATGAGTCATCAGTCACTGCAAAAGTCACTGGCAGAGCAAGGAGCAGCTGGGTCAGGAGTTAAAGATGGGAAATGATAAATGCAGGGACAAGAGATTTCCTGTTTCTACATAGAGAAAACAGAATAATTATCTGGGTAGAAGGAAAATGGGCAATTGTAAGTACACAGTGCTGTATAATATGATGATGATTGCAATATATTAAGAGGATAAAGATTTTGATGGGAGGAGGAGGAGGAGTAGAGCTTTTTTAACTTTAGTTGTCCCATATTTCAGTGTATAATCAGCCTGCGCAGCTTTCATGATATGCTGGGATCTGTAGTTTAACGCCATGGAGTCACAATTTGCTTGTTTTGTAGATTTTACATTAAAGGGGTTTTCCGGTTTTCAAAAACTCTTGTCCCCTGGCTGTAATTTGTTTTACAACCCTCCTCAGATCCAGCGCTGAGTCTCCGCCATTGATCTGATATGTGTTATTATCTGCAGTGCTGACATACCGTAGACAGCGCTGCAGCCAATCAGTGAGCTCAGCGGCTCTTGTCATCTTGTGCGGAGGCACTGAGCTCAGTTATTGGCTTGCAGTGCAGTTGAGGTGAAGTCAGTGCTGCAGAAAATAACACACACAAGAAGCGGCAATGGAGACTCAGTGCTGGACCTGGGGAGGGTGAGAAAAGTTCAGTTTTTTGTTTTTTTAAATAAACGGCAAGGGACAAAGGTTTTCTGAAACCGTCAACTCCCATATGAGATAACGGTAGGACGAGTCATCTGACAGCGGCTTATCTCTCATGAAAGCCAATGATCGGCTGTTGAAATTCCACCTGCCCGATCCTTCTCTCTGAAATGGTCTTCTTATCTTCTGCTCCTGGGGCCCATGTCTGACCACAGAGTCATGTGCCATAAGAAGCCTCATGCTGGATCTGATGCCTGAGCTGAGCACATTGTTTCTCTTACACTTGTCACATTGTTTCCTGATGTTTAGACTTCTGGCTTTTGATGGTTTACGCTGAACTCCGGGAACTCACCATGAACTTCTTAGGCTGCCATCACACTAGCAGTGTTTGGTCAGTATTTTACATCAGTATTTCTCAGCCAAAACCAGGGGTGGATGACAAATACAGAAGTGGTGACATGTTTCTATTATACTTTTCCTCTAATTGTTCCATTCCTGGTTTTGGCTTCCAAATACTGATGTAAAATACTGACCAAATACTGCGAGTGTGACGGCAGCCTTACACTTTGTGTTTCGAGATGATTGTTTTGTGTGGAGTGTTACTCCGTGAAGAGAGTGTGAGAAGGGAAGCGCGCTCTTTATAAAGGCATTCCTGGTGTGTCTGTATAGTGTATGGAAGGAGTGGCTCCAGACTGTGCGCTCCATCCCGGGGTGAATAGTGCATGTCCTGTATGTCCACACCCCGAGACCCCCGCTTCACCATTCCTGGGAACATCATTTTAGGCTTGTTTGAGTTGGTTAAAAGTGGTGAGCTTTCTTTCGTGAAGTTTTTGGAGACGTTTTTTGTTTCTTGAAGTGGTTCTGAAGAGTTTTTTTCCAATTATTTTTGCAAATTATCTCTTCAGAGAGGAAGAGAACTAGAACTGTAGCGCCACCTATTGCAAGTAGCAATCCTAAAAGTCAATGTCGACCTTTTAACGAGCCTTGTCACAAGACTTAGAATAAAAGCCAAAACCAGAATCTCAATTTTTTGCAGACACTATGTTTCGGGGTACTGCCCCTCATCAGTGCAAAGTGTGAGATCTGGTTTGGCTGAGTGGGAGGCATCTGACCGGGATCCCTCTCTGAATAGACAATTTGCATGTTTCCCAGAGCATTGCGGCTTTAAGTCTCCTCATCTCAGCATGCTGAACATGTCACTCTCCACAAGGAGAAACGATACTTCTTGGATTCCAGTTGTTTTTGAAAGTTTTTGAATTTATTTATTTTTTAAAGTGTTTGTTTTACCTGCAGTGTGTTTTGTATCCTTTTGATTGGACGGTGCCAACTTTGGCGTATTCACCATCAGGAGCCTCTTTAATGAAATGACAGGTAGTTTTTTTCTCCCATCAGATGATTTTCAAAACCTGAAGTTGAAGTACAAAAAAAAAAAGCTAAAAAGACCGAACAGATGAACAGCAAAGTGATTTTACAATATAAATGTCAATATCATATATAATATAACAAGAGTCTTTCGAGCATTTTTTGAGCATTTTTTCTGTCATCTCCGGAGCCTACCTGCTCTGAATGACTCCAGAAAATCCTCTGTGTGCACATACCCGCACAGTTTCATTCTGTATGGGATGTTCAACATTCTAAATATTTTTATTTATCTGGTAAATATTTACATTCTAGTTACATCCAAAGCTGCATTCAAAAGCTCTGTTGATTGGCAAGATGCTGAGCCCAGCAGCTCTCTTCTGCCCCCTGTTGGATCATATTTCCACATATCGTACCCTATTAGGCCCTGTTCACACGGTCAGTATTTGGTCAGTTTTTTTACATCAATAATTCAGGAGTGGAACAATTAGAGAAAAAGTATAATAGAAACACGTCACCACTTCTGTATTTATCACCCACTCCTGGTTTTTGTTTACAAATATGGCGCATTGTGAGAGATACTACAAGTGTGTAGGATCTGTATGCTGGGTGGCAGGAGGGGAGATGAGGGTGCGTGTGTCATTTCTGTATGAAGGTTGATCTGGCCAGGGGTCTATAACCTTGTTCAGGTTGTGTGGAATGTATTGATTTTTAGGTTTGCTGAAGGAAGTCATAAATGACAATGGTAATTCAAACGAGAGAAGGCATCAGGAGAACTTTTGTGTGGCGCATTAAGCTTTTCTTCCCTTTTTCTGACTCTATGCCAGACCTGTCAATCAGTAAAAAGCCAGACCTGTCAATCATTGAAAAGTTCAAAGAGACGAACGGCACCAGGACTCAGCAATGCAGTATCAGGAGCGCTGAATCAAATACACCTCTTTAGACCCACAGCGTGCGGTATCCATGCGGTACTAGAGCGTGGTGCTCAGCATCAATAGCCATAACAGCACAGTAAAACTTTGCACAAGAAAGTAGAAGAATGCGGCACTCACCCAGGTTGCAAAGAGAATATCTTTAATCTGTCTTTAATCCATGTACAGACTTTGCATAAAAGACAAGCGGAGACGACGAGGGTGCGGGGAGAGTGAGGTGGACGATGGCCGTTTCGCACAATTAGTGCTTCCACGGGTCCATGTGCGAAACGGCCATCGTCCAGCTCACTCTCCCCGCACCCTCGTCGTCTCCGTTTGTCTTTTATGCAAAGTCTGTACATGGATTAAAGACAGATTAAATATATTCACTTCGCAACCTGGGTGAGTGCCGCATTCTTCTACTTTCTTGTGCAATGTTTTACTTGGCTCCCATTGATATGAACGGGAGCTGAACTGCGCACTCTGTGCACACAGGTCATAGCAGGAGCTCTGCACAGCTGATCAGTGGGGTGAGGATCACAGATCCCTACCAATCTGACACTGACTGCAGAGACAAACCTTTTAACCCTTGCCATTGATGGCCTTTCATCAGGAGCGTAGACTTCATCTCTAAACGTGCGCTGTCATCCACACACCTATAGAGCAGTTCATTGAGGTCCCAACATGATGGAAGGATCTGATGTGCGTGCATTTATTACTGAGCATTTCCTCGGGGGTTCTCAGCTGGAGTTTCTTGTACCTGGGGGTACGTAGTCACTGTTGTGCACAATCTCTCTTTATTTCCTGGATTAACTAATCGTCCATTTGGGGTTCTCATCTTCTTAACATTGGGGGTACCTGACTTATAGAGATGAAGAGCACTGCATCAGACAACTCCATTTTGTATGGCTTCTTTGTGGGACTGTGCTGGACTTGACTTTTTCCAGGGGTCGGTAATCCAGTCCGGTCACCTAACGCTCATGTGTTCTGAATTTGCTGTGGTAATTGGGGCACGTGATTGGCTTCGGGGGCTCCATTTCACTTCTGCCCCTCATGAATAGACATGTTTGTGTTATTTCTTTGATATGACGCTACTTTGCCCGTTAATAAGTTAAGTCAATAACTTTTAATTAAAGTAAACAGCCTCACATTCTGAATTCTTACAGTAGCTAAGCAGCAGCTGCCGTATAATCCTCCCCCGGAGAGAATGACGGGCCGACATTATAACACGTGGTATTAAACGCTACGGACACCTTTACGCAGAACTTTTTTTTATTGCTTATTTGCTTCCTAAATGCAAAGTTAAGCAACTTTATAATTAGTCTCCATTAAAAATGTTCTGTTGCTGCAGAGTGTTTCCATTCTTTATCTGACGGAGTGGTATAGGCGCCCCTGTTGGCTCTGTGCTCGCCCCCTTCCGTCCCTCAGTGTTCGGGCAGGTGCAGATGACCGTATTCTCAAAACATAGGATCGCACTCGGACCAATATTATCTATGGGGCCACGCACATGTCCGATTTTTCCCTCGAATAGTCTCTGTGTTAGGACTGGCGGAACGCACCAAGACAGATGATAAAGGTGCGTTCGCAGTCCGGGGTCCACCGTGCAGGTGAGAACCTGCTGCTAGCAATTAGCAGACAATATGGCGGTACACTAAAGTATACACGCGTGGGTTAAACCTCACCCAGCGTGAAGAAAGCGATCCTGTTAATTCACAGGACCGCAGTACCGCACTAGTGCGCGAGCAAGTGGTCAGCGGACTTAACCCCAGAAGGGATTGGAGCCCGATTAGACCCTTGCTGGCGTAACACCGCAACTGGGTGTGTAGAGAACCTTAAGCAATCTGTGCACAAGAGTGCGAGCGATGCCGCACTAACGGACGCCACTAACCACCCAGACTCGGGTATGGAAAGCGCAAGGCAGGCGCACGGCGCCGTACTGGCAGGCACAGCTACAGGACGCTGTGATGTGTGTTAGTGCTGTAGGCTAAGTCGGGCGCTAGGTAGCAGCCATACACCTTCCGCGAACAGACATTCAATAGGGTAGGGGTTTCCAAGGACGACTTGCACTCACAACATACACACATAAGCAATTGTAAAACAATACTAGCGCATGGCCGTGCGGTCATGCGCAGTTTATATAACAGCAGCACAGGAAGTGGCCACAGCACTTTTGCCCTTCTAGGACCTGCCAAGAGGACCAATGGAATGTGCTGCAGAGCCTGAGCACATGACCCTCGATCTCCAACGGGAGACCTTACGCTGGGCATGCTCAGTACATGCAGACAAGGACTTAGTCCCAGAGAAGTCCGCTCGCTGCTGACCAGCACTGACTTTAAAGGCAGAGACTGGAGAAGCAGCACTAACTCTCAGAACAAAGTGAGAATGAGCAAGACGCTGGGACCGACGTCCTTGCTGAGCAGGCTCCACTGCGGCTGGACAAGAATGGGAGACCGCAGCGGAAGTGGCTCGAGATTCCCCCTGTGCAGAAGCGGGAACTCGACCCCTAACATTACCCCCCCTCCTAGGGCCCCCCCCTCCTTGGGCCTCGCTACGTTCGAAGGCAGCAATGAGCTGCGGGGCCCGAATGTGCTCAACAGGTTCCCAGGACCTGTCCTCGGGGCCATAACCCTTCCAGTCCACCAAATAAAATTTTTTACCACGCACCACCTTGCACCCCAAAATAGCGTTCACCTCATAATCGTCCGTAGACGAACCCGATGTCCCAGCAGATGACTCGGAAAAGCGGGACATATACACGGGTTTCAAGAGGGACACATGAAAGGTGTCGGTGATACCCAGGCGTGGCGGAAGGGCCAAACGATAGACCACAGGATTAACCTGCTCGAGGACCTTGAATGGACCCAAGTAGCGAGGAGCAAATTTAGTGGACTCAACTCACAGCCTGATGTTACGGGCGGAGAGCCACACCAAGTCGCCAGGAGCAAAGGTCGGGGCGGGGCGCCGATGAGCATCAGCGGAGGACCTCATTCTCTCCTTAGAGGCCCGAATAGCATCCTGAGTGCGGTCCCAAATATCCCGTGCCTCCACAGCCCAGTCTGCCACCCTGGAGTCGGCGGAAGACACGGGCATAGGCACAGGTACCCGTGGATGCTGACCATAGTTGTGGAGGAATGGGGTTTGTCCAGTGGAGTCGGCAACGGCGTTGTTCAGTGCAAACTCTGCCCATGATAGCAAGGATGCCCAGTCATCCTGCCTGGCTGAAACAAAATGTCGCAGGTATGTGACCAAGGTCTGGTTGGCCCTCTCTACCAACCCATTCGTCTCGGGATGATAAGCGGAAGAGAGATTCAACTCAATACTGAGAAGACGACAGAGCTCTCTCCAGAACCGAGACGCAAACTGGGGACCCCGGTCACTGACAATTTTGTCTGGCATACCATGTAGGCGGAAGATATGTCTGATGAACAACGTTGCCAAGGCCCGTGCAGAAGGTAACCGCGGCAGCGGCACCAAATGCACCATTTTTGAGAAATGATCGGTGATGACCCAAATGATGGTACAGCCGCGAGACTTGGGCAAACCCACAACAAAGTCCATCCCGACCATCTCCCAGGGCCTATCTGCCACCGGCAAGGGATAGAGCAAACCAGCTGGCCTTTGACGCGGAGATTTATTTTTGGCGCAGGAGACACACGCCAGAACGTAATCCCTGACATCCCGGACCATATGCGGCCACCAGTACGTCCTCGCCAGTAGCTCAGATGTCCTCTTTGTCCCAAAGTGTCCACCCACCCTGGACGAATGAGCCCAAGAGAGAACCTCCGGTCGCAAATTAATGGGCACAAAAGTCTTGCCCGGAGGCACAGACTCTAGCGATACCGGCGCCACAGTTCTCAGGCTCTCGGAAGGGACAATAAGCCGAGGCTCCTCTTCCTCCTCCTCAGTTGACATAAGGGAGCGAGAGAGAGCGTCAGCACGGATATTCTTCTCCCCGGCGAGATAATGCAGGGAAAAGTGGAACCGGGAGAAGAACAGGGACCATCTGGCCTGGCGAGAATTTAGCCGCTGGGCTGTCTGCAAATAGACCAAATTTTTGTGGTCCGTGTAAACTTGGAAGGGAAACCGCGCACCTTCCAGAAGGTGTCTCCACTCCGAAAAGGCCAACTTCATTGCTAGCAACTCCCTGTCCCCGATGGAGTAGTTCCTCTCCGCTGGCGTGAAGGTCTTGGAGAAGAAGAAGCATGGATGCTTCCGACCTTGAGCATCCTTTTGGTAGAGGACTGCTCCAGCACCAACGGACGAGGCATCCACCTCCAGTAGGAATGGCTTATCCACATCGGGACGATGTAAGATGGGAGCGCTAGCAAAGTGGGACTTAATAGAAGTGAAGGCCTTGGAGACCTCTTCCGACCACAATTTGGGATTCGCTCCCTTCTTGGTGAGGGCTACCAAGGGAGCCACCAGAGTTGAGAAGTGGGGAATGAACTGGCGGTAATAGTTTATGAACCCCATAAAGCGCTGCACCGCTTTAAGAGAATGGGGCTCTTGCCAGTCCATCACAGCCTGTAGTTTGGCAGGATCCATAGCCAATCCCTGGGCGGAGATGATATAGCCCAGGAAAGGTAAGGACTCCTGCTCAAACACACACTTCTCCAACTTTGCGTAAAGAGAGTTTGCCCGTAGGAGGTCGAAGACTCTGCCAACATCTCTCCGGTGGGAGTCAATATCTGGAGAAAAGATGAGAATATCATCCAGATAGACTACAACCGAGGTGGAAAGCATATCCCGGAAGATGTCGTTGACAAAGTCTTGAAAAACGGCAGGTGCATTACAGAGCCCGAAGGGCATCACCAGATACTCATAGTGCCCATCTCTGGTGTTAAATGCCGTTTTCCACTCGTCCCCCTCACGGATGCGAATCAGGTTGTAAGCACCCCGCAGATCTAGTTTCGTAAACACTCTAGCTCCCCGAAGCCTATCGAAAAGCTCAGATATCAACGGCAAAGGGTACTTGTTCTTAACTGTGATAGCATTAAGACCCCTGTAGTCTATGCATGGACGTAGTTCTCCATTCTTCTTCTGCACGAAGAAGAACCCTGCCCCAGCAGGTGACACTGACTTCCTAATGAACCCTCTTGCCAGATTCTCTTGTATGTACTGAGACATTGCCTCCGTTTCCGGGAGAGATAATGGGTAGACTCGACCCCGGGGAGGCTCAGCACCAGGCAAGAGATCGATAGGACAGTCATAGGGGCGATGGGGCGGAAGGGTCTCCGCCGCCTTCTTGGAGAACACGTCTGCATAAGACCAATATTGCTTGGGGAGGGAGGATAGATCTGCGGGTACCTCAGTAGTAGCAACCTGAACGCACTCTCGGTGACACCTACCCCCACATGATTCACCCCATCCCAGAATTCTGCCTGAGGACCACTCGATGTGAGGAGAGTGGTACCGTAGCCAAGGTATCCCCAACAGGACCTCATCAATACCCTCAGGAATGACGAGTAGAGAAATAATCTCCTGATGGGATGGCGACAGGGACAGAGTAACAGGGATGGTCTGATGTGTTATCTGTGCGGGGAGTGTCGACCCATTCACCACTCGTACCGTTACTGGTTGGGATAGCATAACCAGTGGTATTGCGTGACGTTGGGCGAAGGCAGAAGACATAAAATTGCCCTCCGCCCCAGAATCCACGCAGAGGTCTACCGAGTGGGAGGATGAGCCAAAGGTAATTGTCCCCTTAAAGGACAATTTGGAGGCAAACGTCGCAGTGTCTAGTGCACCTCCACCTACTACCACTAGACGCTGACGTTTCCTCGACCGCTGATGACATCTGGTGGCAAGATGTCCTGACTGTTGGCAAACCTGGCAACCCTGGAGTGCACGAGCAGTCTGGGACTTAGATCCCGCTCGTGACACCACCTTAGGTTCCTGAACCTCAGGAGCCTGAACTGGAGATTCCAAAGGTTTGGCGAAGGTGGGAGCCAGCCGAAACCTCTGCCTACACTGGGCTCGCTCTAACCTCCGCTCGTGAAAACGGCGGTCAATGCGAGTAGATACTGCTATTAACTCCTCCAGTGTGGCGGGAATCTCCCTAGTGGCCAGAGCGTCCTTAACGTGGTCAGCCAGCCCCCTCCAAAATATAGGGATAAGGGCTTTATCCGACCACTCCAGCTCAGATGCCAGAGTGCGGAAATGGACGGCAAAAAGGCTGACCAAGGACGAGCCCTGAGTCAGTGCCAACAGTTGGAGCGCCGTGTCATGGGTGACACGAGGTCCAAGAAAGACCTGTTTCAGAGTGCTCAGGAATAACGGAGCACTCTGCACCACATGATCGCCACGCTCCCACAGCGGCGTAGCCCACTGCAACGCCCTGTCCGACAATAAGGAAATTATAAAGCCCACCTTAGCCCGCTCTGTAGGGAAACGAGAGGCCAGAAGCTCGAGATGTATTGAGCACTGACTCACGAAACCCCTACAGGACTTACTGTCACCAGAAAATTTCTCTGGTAGCGGGAGGCGAGATAGCGTCGGTACAGGAGCGGCAGTGGACAAGGTAGCTGCAGCCACACTTGCAGCCTGAACAGCGACAGCAGTAACATCCACAGCTGAGGTTGAACGCTCAAAAGCCGCCAACCTTCCCTCCAGCTGCTGGATGTACCGCTGTAAACGCTGATCGTCCGCCATTTTACTAGCCAGACCCTGGCGCTAGTATTCTGTTAGGACTGGCGGAACGCACCAAGACAGATGATAAAGGTGCGTTCGCAGTCCGGGGTCCACCGTGCAGGTGAGAACCTGCTGCTAGCAATTAGCAGACAATATGGCGGTACACTAAAGTATACACGCGTGGGTTAAACCTCACCCAGCGTGAAGAAAGCGATCCTGTTAATTCACAGGACCGCAGTACCGCACTAGTGCGCGAGCAAGTGGTCAGCGGACTTAACCCCAGAAGGGATTGGAGCCCGATTAGACCCTTGCTGGCGTAACACCGCAACTGGGTGTGTAGAGAACCTTAAGCAATCTGTGCACAAGAGTGCGAGCGATGCCGCACTAACGGACGCCACTAACCACCCAGACTCGGGTATGGAAAGCGCAAGGCAGGCGCACGGCGCCGTACTGGCAGGCACAGCTACAGGACGCTGTGATGTGTGTTAGTGCTGTAGGCTAAGTCGGGCGCTAGGTAGCAGCCATACACCTTCCGCGAACAGACATTCAATAGGGTAGGGGTTTCCAAGGACGACTTGCACTCACAACATACACACATAAGCAATTGTAAAACAATACTAGCGCATGGCCGTGCGGTCATGCGCAGTTTATATAACAGCAGCACAGGAAGTGGCCACAGCACTTTTGCCCTTCTAGGACCTGCCAAGAGGACCAATGGAATGTGCTGCAGAGCCTGAGCACATGACCCTCGATCTCCAACGGGAGACCTTACGCTGGGCATGCTCAGTACATGCAGACAAGGACTTAGTCCCAGAGAAGTCCGCTCGCTGCTGACCAGCACTGACTTTAAAGGCAGAGACTGGAGAAGCAGCACTAACTCTCAGAACAGAGTGAGAATGAGCAAGACGCTGGGACCGACGTCCTTGCTGAGCAGGCTCCACTGCGGCTGGACAAGAATGGGAGACCGCAGCGGAAGTGGCTCGAGATTCCCCCTGTGCAGAAGCGGGAACTCGACCCCTAACACTCTGTCCAAGATTTTTTTAAAAATCGCAGTATTGATCTGACATGCAAATGAATGAGTCTGTGGAAAACATTGTACTGCACTCAGATGACAACTGAGTGCAGTCCGATTTCCATACGCTGACGGAATGGAGAAGATGGAGGCATTATTTTGTCTATATTCTCCTCCTCTGAGAGAATTGAATTATACTAATCAAATTCAGATCGGAGTGTCAGCTGCATAATCGACCCCATTCTCTCGGATGAGAGAATCCATGGCCGTCTGCACCTGCCCTTAGACTAGCTCCACAGATCTGGAAATCACAGTCTGAGTACAGACCACGACGTATAAGTATATATGAGGCTGTTGAGTTCAGGTCAGGAGACCATCGACCGGTTCGTCCTTCCTGGACGCACTCAGACCAAGATATGCAAAGTCAGACTTAGTGATAGTATGAGGGCTCAGAAAACAAGTTGTAGACAAGGAGGAAAGCACAGTACTAGAGCTGTCCTGAATTGATTAAGCTGGAGTTGTCCAGTAGTGGACAACCCCTTTAAATACGTCGCCTCGTAGCCTGATAGGGGGGACACATGTTCAAGGATTGGCGAAAATCATACAGAAAGGAAATAGAAACTGCTTCAAGCCCATAATGCTGCAAAGGTTTCATTCGGATCTCTACACGTCTCGTCCTCTCAAATTCTGCAGCAGCCAAATCGCATCAAAACCATTTGTGTGAACAAAAATCCTCCCTGCTTGCTGTCAGAAACTGTAATATTCTTATTTACCTCCAAGGGCAAAACATCTATATACAATGGCATGTAAAAGTTTGGGCACCCCTCATCAAAATTACTGTGATTGCGAACAGATAAGCAAGTTGAAGATGAAATGATCTCTAAAAGGTCTAAAGTTAAAGAGCATACATTTCCTTCCTATTTTAGGCAATATATATATATATATATATATATATATATATATATGTTTCATCTTTTACATTAAAAGAAAAGTGGACCAATGCAAAAGTTTTGGCACCCTGCATTGCTAATACCTAGTAGCACCCCCTTTTTTGAAAGTATCACCGCTTGTAAATACTTTTTGTAGCCAGACAAGAGTCTTTCAGTTTCTGTTTGAGGGATTTTCATCCATTCTTCCTTGCAATATTCTTCCAGTTCTGTGAGATTCCAGGGTCGTCTTGCATATGCTGCTATTTTGAGGTCACAGAATTTCAATGATGTTCAGATCAGGGGACTGTGAGGGCCATTGTACAACCTTCAGCTTGTGCTTTTTGAGGTTGTCTATTGTGGATCTTGACGTGTGTTTAGGATCATTATCCATTTGTAGAAGCCAACCTCTTTCCACCTCCAGCTTTTTTTTTACAGATGTTATGTTTGCATCAAGAATTTGTTATAATTTCATTGAATCCATTCTTTCTTCTACCCATGAAATGTTCCTCATGCCATTGGCTGCAACACAACCCCAAAGCATGAGTTATATTTTAACCTCATCAGTCCACAGGACTTGTTTCCACTTGACCTTCAACACATTTTTCAGGCACCACCTAGCTCATTATCAAGTGGTATGCTTTATATTAAGGACTGATTCAGACTGCAGTCAACAGTTTGGTGCCGTTTTTTCTGCTTTTCCACTTATTGCTCTTGTTTAGATGTATTTTGCATGCTTCTCACGCTGAATTTTATGGTGAGGATGCAGGAGAGGTTTTCTTCTGAGGACTCTTCCATGAATGCCATATTTGCACAGATGCTTCTGAACAGTAGAACAATGTACCACAACTCCAGAGTCAGATGAATCTTTCTGAAGGTCTTTTTACAGTCAGTCGGGGGTTCTGATTTGCCTCTCTAGCAATCCTACCAGCAGCTCTCATTGAAATTTTGCTTGGTATTCCAGCGCTTATCTTGACCTCCACTGTTCGTGTTAACTGCCATTTTCTTAATTACATTTTGAACCGAGGAAAGGACAACTTATAAATGCTTTGCTATCTTCTTATAGCCTTCTTCACCATTTCAACTTTCAGAGTGCTAGGCAGCTGCTTAGAAGAACCCATGGCTTCTGTTTTTGGCACAAGGTTGGAGGAGGCTGGGTTTTAAAAAGCTGGGAAATTTGCATCACATGGTTTTTCCTAACGATGGTAGTGAACAAGCCATAACCCTAACAGGCCAATTAAGGTCTGAAACCTTTGTCAAAGTTATCTGAGAACACAAATCTCCAAGAGTGCCCAAACTTGTGCATTGGCCCATTCTTCTATTTTGTAGTTTGTAAAATATAATATCTGTCTATCTATCTATCTATCTATCTAATATATATATATATATATATATATATATATATATATATATATATAATTGCCTAAGGGTTTTTCCGTCTGTCTGTCTGTCTGTCTGTCTGTCCTGGAAATCCCACGTCTCTGATTGGTCGATGCCACCAGGCCTCGACCAATCAGTGATGGGCACAGCATCGACGTAGAAATCCTGCGCCTCTGATTGGTCAAGGCCGCCAGGCCTTGACCAATCAGCGACGGGCACAGCGACGATGATGTCATAAAGGACGTAGACATCCCGCGTCTCTGATTGGTCGAGGCCGCCAGGCCTCGACCAATCAGCAACGGGCATAGCGACGATGATGTCATAATGGTTGCCATGGCGACGATGATGTCATAAAGGTTGCCTCGAGCAATCAGCGACGGGCACAGTATCGACGTTGAAATCCCGCGTCTCTGATTGGTCGAGGCCGCCAGGCCTTGACCAATCAGCAACGGGCACAGCGACGATGATGTCAATGGTTGCCATGGCGACGATGATGTCATAAAGGTTGCCT
Organism: Ranitomeya imitator; assembly: GCF_032444005.1. Classification (NCBI taxonomy): domain Eukaryota; kingdom Metazoa; phylum Chordata; class Amphibia; order Anura; family Dendrobatidae; genus Ranitomeya; species Ranitomeya imitator. The sequence goes on along the minus strand of NC_091282.1, from coordinate 72,178,584 downwards.
CAACCAATCAGCGATGGGCACAGCGACGATGATGTCATAATGGTTGCCATGGCGACGATGATGTCATAAAGGTTGCCTCGAACCAATCAGCGACGGGCACAGTCTGCCGCGAATTCTGGAATCATCATTGTCCATATACTACGGGCACATGCATATTCTAGAATACCCGATGCGTTAGAATCGGGCCACAATCTAGTATATATATATATATATATATATATATACACACACATATTGGGAAAGGAAATGTGTCATCTTTAACTTTTGGCCTTTTAGAGATCATTTCATCTTCATCTTCCTTATCTCTTCACAATAGCAGTAATTTTGACCAGGGATGCCCAATATTTTACAGGCCACCGGAGATCTAATACTTTTCACTGCTGAGGGTTTGTTACAGTTGTTTCCATTATAGAGAATTCCCTCCTTGATATAGATAATATAATATAGATAAACTGCTTGATATAGTTAATTGACACTGAAACATTGGAACAATCTATCGGGGCAGGAGAAAGATTGCATCTTCAGATGTGTTTATAATGGATACAATTGTAACAAAGCTTCAGCCGTGAGAAGTATAAAAAAAAGAGTTATGTTGACTTTGGATGTAAAAAATTATGAACCCATTCACTGATAGCAATCATGCAAAAAGTGAGAAGTGAAACACAATTTATCTTAGAAAATTTATGCTGATTTAGCTTTTACATGAAACGGCAAATTAGCTAAAAATGGGGAAACTGAGCAACCATGGAAAGTGTTAGTGCATTTTTTTCACTGTTTAAATTTGGGGATTTTTTTATAATTTTATTTTCCCCGTTGCAGAAAAAGAGAGGCATCTGCGAGCAAACGACCGGGAATTCAACCTCAAATTCAAGTATGCGGTGAGTTCATGATTTGGAATCATTGTGGGAGATTTACTGAGCCAAATGCTCAAAGGCTCTGCAATTTACTGAAATCATAATTGTGTAAAGTTTTCATGCGCTTTTCATTTTGTTGCCTACTGTTTCTACACAGGAGCTGTGGCTAAAGATAAATATAAAATCTAAAGTATATATTGGTGCACGTGTACTGTAGCCATGAAGAAAAATGTGCCTAGGGTGCCCAGACTTGTACCAAACTTATCATTCTGTAAATGTCATTTTTTGTTAATAGTTATTGATAAATCTCGGTTGTTTCTTCATTGGAATGAATCGCATCTCCGGGCCCCGGTCCAGAGGCCACAACACTACTACTTGCCCCCTGGACGGGAGCCTGCAAACTGCTTCCTTCCTGCCTATGTGCGACAACAATCATGGCTCGTTAGGCCGTCCGATCAAAAGAGGAAATGGGATGCATGGGTAGGAGGTGGTACGTAGGTCTCCTTCCAGGGGACATGGAGTACTGAGGTGGCGGCTGGACAAGGGTCCTGCAAATCTATTTGCTGATTTCTAGTATCGGGGTATGCCCTCTAATCTTTCTATGAAAATTCAACTACAAAACTTGCCAATCTTAGATGCAGAATTATTTTACCCTTTAGTTTCTATTATGTATAATTCCATTTCTATAGTAAAGGCTGATACATAGGAAACACAGCAGAAAACCACAGAGGAAAGAAACTAATGTAGGAACTCCAAATTGTAGGACTTTTCAGTCCTCTTCCCATTTCAAAATGGGAATGCCTTTATATTGGGATTTCTGGATCTTTAATGTTGATGGCTTACCCTTAGGATGTGACATCGAGCTAAGGTTTTGGTGCTTTGTTTCTTACCAGACAAAGCACCATACATTTTAATGTGGCAAAGCACCATACATTTTAATGTGTTTGTAGCAGGTACTTCTGATGAGTCCTAGTTATTTGACAGGTACTAAGCTGCCATAAATTGTTGCTTCAGGCACAGTCACCGCCAACGTTATAGTTCTGCTGGCTGGCAATGAGTGGGCACTTCATTCACTAGAGTGCTGTAGCCCCCCATTCGGCTGATAAGTGGAGTGGGGGAGCTGGACCCCAACAATCAGATCTTTTAATGATAGGTCACCTTTATTATACATCCGTAAAACCACTCTAGCTCTTGGCTTGGTTTCCAGTTGGGTCGTCCGTGGCAGCCGGTCTTCATTTTTGTTCCCACATCCTTGGTGTTTACTAGGCCAGATGAGGATATGGCATCACGGTTCGAGACACTTCATGACATTGCAGATGCCGGGCTCAGAAGTGAAGACCACCAGCCATGGAGGACCGGACTGAGCGCCACACTAGGGCAACGCAAATTGAATTGCTCCTTTCTGCCCCTAGATTAATGCAAATTAGCGCACACTGTGCCCCTTTCGTGGTCTGACATGTGGGTAGATACTTTAATGGCGGCCATAAGAAACTTTTTAACGCAAAAGTAAAAGTCAGGTTATTTTTAGGGGCATGTGCTCCTCAATCATCCATAGTAGCAAGTTATATAACGTTTTTCTTTTCCATGGAGTAAGACGCCTCTTAATTAAAAGCAAGTTATTAAAAGGCATCCGAACGGCACTGCTGGGTTTTAAGCAGATTATTTCAGGCCACAGGCTCCATGTGAGGATTATTATTTATCCAATTATTTATCTACCTGTTGTAATTACACAGCCTTCTAATACATTGAGCTACATCATGAAACCGTGCATGTAGGGCGGGGAAATCCGCTAATACCAGGCATACTTGTGGAGGATTGATGACCGGGATTAGACGCCATGAGCCGCTTCTCACGAGGAGGTGATAGTATCCAGAGCAGGACACTACTACACCCAAATTCCAGTAATCCAGGGGCCACATAAGAGGAGATTCTAAACCATTGTCTTTTTATTTTCACCCAATCCAAAGTGCTTTCTTGCTTTGGGAAGTTCCTAGCGCCAACTCCTTTTTACTAGTGATGATCTTATCAATGATGCCAACGATGGAAGTTCCAATCTAACCTTTCTGTACTTTGCCAATGTTTTCAAGTTTCAAAAAGTGACAAGCGCCCCTGTGGACCCTTACAGGGTCATATTTTTGAAACTTTCTAAAACAAAATCTATGCCATAGAAACTAATCACATAAAACAAAGCAGATCAGTCATAACTTGTCCTGTCTCCCAGTTACAGATGAGGGGAGCAGGCTGTCAGTCATTACATGTCTCATACTGGTAATGGCCCCTGTCATTTATAATAAGCTCTTGAGGCAGATTCTCAGAGAGATCTATGTCTGACCCATAGATCTTAACAGCTCATTTGCATATTAAGAAAAACGTAGATTTCTCTGAAACAAGACATCAGATTGCAGATATCAAGGCATCATTTATTCAGCTTTCTATGATCTGAATGCCCATATAGATGGTTTCGGGAGGGTTGGTCCTACTGACAGATGCCCTGTAAGAGGTATTGCATTACTTAATAAATTTGGTGCATTTTACTACTGTTTACTAACAAGTGATGGGCTATAGACTGAGAGACATGGGTGGTGCCTACATGGTAATCACTTAAAATCTTATCCCCTAAATGACCACCGATACGCCTTTTAACGGCAGCAGTTAAGGGAAGTTATTCCTCAGTGCCGCTTTTTAACGGCGCTGAGAAATAAGGTTATAGTGCTCCCCAGTGTCAGAACTTCTATGTAGTCTCGGCTACCAGGGGTAGCTGAGACCCCAGAGAACATGATTCAGGTCGGTTTTTACCGTCTCCAGTGTTGCGATCATCATTATTCATGGAAGAGTGGCGACCACAAAAAAAAAGTCTGATTTCCCATTTAATTTCTCTCTCCTCTGATATGATCTAGCACATCAGAGGAGAGAGAAATGAGGTCCCTTGAGCCCCCCGGTACTTCAGGTGTCTCTGGACCCTCTTGCATCCCCTGGCCGTCTGTATCTTCTTCCTATTGGTTCATTTTGATCACTGTGATCAAAATAAAAAAATAGTAAATCAAACCCCCCTTTATCACCCCCTTAGTTAAGTAAAGGCAATAAATTAAAAAAATGTATTTATTTCCATTGGGGTTAGGGTTGGGCTAGGGTTAGGGTTGGGTCTACAGCTAGGGTTAGGGTTGGGTTAGGATTGGGCTAGGGTTAGTGTTTGGGCTAGGGTTGAGGCTAGGGTTAGAGTAGGTTTAGGGTTGGGCTAGGGTTAGGGTTGGGGGCGAGGGTTAGAGTAGGTTTAGGGCTGGGCTAGGGTTAGGGTTGTGATGGGGTTAGGGTTGTGGTTAGGGTTCAGGTTAGGGTTAAGGGTGTGTTGGGGTTAGGGTTGGAGTTAGAATTGGGGGGGGGGGGTCCACTGTTGAAGTACATCAGGGGGTCTCCAAATGCGAAATGGCACCTGCCATTGATTCCAGCCAATATTGCGTTCAAAAAGTCAAACGGTGCTCCCTCCCTTCTGAGCCCTGCCATGCTCCCCACTTATGGGGAAATTGCACAACAAATTTTGTGGTCCATTTTCTCCTGATACTCTTGTGAAAATAAAAACATTTGGGTCCACAGTAAATTTTTTGTGAAAAAAGTAAAATGTTCATTTTTTCCTTCCACATTGCTTTAGTTCTCGTGACGCACCTGAAGGATTAATAAACATCTTGCATGTGGTTTTGCACACCTTGAGGGGTGTAGTTTTTAGAATGGTGTCACTTTTGGGCATTTTCTCTTATATTGACCATCCCCAAACTCACTTGAAATGTGAGGTGGTCCCTAAAAAATGTTTTTGTACATTTTGTTTTGAAAAAATGAGAAATCGCTGGTCAACTTTTAACCCTTATAACTTCCTAACAAAAAAAGCAATGTTTTCATAATTGTGCTGATGTACAGTTGACATGCGGAAAATGTTATTTATTAACTACTTTGTGTGACACCACTCTCTGATTTAAGGGTACAAAAATTAAATGTTTGAAAATTGCAACATTTTCACCAAATTTCCATTTTTTTTCATAAATAAACGCAAGTTATATTGAAGAAATTTTACCACTAACATGAAGTACAATATGTCACGAAAAAACTAACTCAGAATCAGTGCGATCCGTTGAAGCATTCCGGAGCTATAACTTCAGAACATGACAGTGGTCAGAATTGTTAAAATTGGCTTGGTCATGAAGTACCAAATTGGCTGTCACTAAGGGGATAATCTAAGTTCACACTGTGTTTTTTAGTAGTTTTTTTGGGGGGGGATTTTCATCAAAAACTTCTTCCAAAACTGCAACGAAAAGGATTGACAATCTCTTCTTATTTATTTCTATGGGAAATCCACTGCTCAGATTATATAGAGAGTTCTTAGCCTGTTTTATTTTTCTAAAAAACAAATGTTAGGAGAGAAAAAGTTTCTGTTTCGACTTTGAAGCGTCTCCTGAAGGATCTGTTCCAAATTAGCCACTGTCAAATCAAAAGGCTGCAAAAAAAAAAAAAAAGATGCTTAAAGGGGGTGTCCTTTTTCATATAATGCCACACAGACTGTATTGTATGTAATTTTGCTTTCCCGTTATGCCAGAAGGGTTGTGTATGTTTATCTAATTTTGCACTGGTTTATGCAGCACCTTTTTTCAATAAACCAGTTGAAACAGAAAGGGCTCCTGTGGCTGCCTCTGTGAGCAGCTGAGTGAGCCGACCTACTGCTATGTATACATATATAAATATATACTGAATATATATATACGAAATTGCACCCAGGAATGAACATTAACTGAAAGGGAACAACCTCTTTAAGAAAAAAATAACTGTTCCAAAGCTCTTCAAAACTGCTTTCGGAAAAGAAGGACTCCTCTAAACCTCCCCAAAAAGAAGTGTTTCCTGATGTGGTTTGGCTTTAAAAACTCATTGGATTTGTCCAACTGAAAACACTTTAGAGATCATTTTAGCTCAGGGGGAATGTCACTTCCTTAGTTTTACCTTCAATTACTTTTAACTATTTACTATTCCTCTTTGTCGGGACTTTTTGCGTCTGCACCATATTCTTCCTTTCTCCAGCTTCTTTTTCCATTATTACTCTATTGCCATCATCACCGAGCATAATGTTTATTCCCCCTCCTCCAAAAAAAAGTGTTTTACCGGACTTATGGTGACCGTTCCCACACAGTTAACATCTGATTGCACATCGCAGGGTCCTGTAATTCTCTGCCAGTGAAATATTCTGAGATCCACATGCTATAAACAGCGCCATCACCATAATTTCCCTGTGCCCTGGGAACCGGACAGCTCCTCCTGCTTGATACACAGCCCGAGAGCACAGGGCACTGCCAGCGTGGGACCTGGCAATTACCGGGCATGCAATCGGATGATTGACTTGAGCTGTGTGTAAATGTTAGCTGTAGCTATATAAATCAGCACCGGGCGACTGGCAGTAAATAGACAGTGCATGAGCAGCAATAGCTGCCAGGAGAAGACTCGATTTTTTTAAAATAAAATTTCACCTTTAGTATCTATATAAATAGTAACTTTGCAAATTCTGTGCTTTACTTATTTTTTGGGTTGAAAACTAAGCTCGACCATACACATTAGATGAGACGGAGGTCTGCCAGCTATCTCTTCTGGCGGCTCCATGCACATGGTCGATTCCTGAGCGCTGCTGTCTTCTGTCTGAGAGAGCCGCTGCCAAGCACTTAGGGCGGCAACTTATCCCCCCCACCAAGCAAGATGAGAGGCTGTTAAAATTTAGCTGGCTGGGTCTTTCTCTCCCCCAATATCATCTGTCATGGAAGTGTAAGGTTCTAGCAGGAACGTGGGATGCAGTGATGGGTTAACAGGTTCATTTACAGGGGAATACTCCACGCAGGGAGGTGTAGGGTTAAACAGTGGATAAAACAGTGGCAAAGGATACCTTTCAGATAAAGGCAGGTCGTTAGCACTTGTGTCAGGAAGTCCGTAAACTGCAGCTCCTGCTGCGAACTGAAAACGCCGGCAATGGTTGGCGCGGTGTCCTTTCCAGGAAAACACCGTGGGACGATGGTCCGTCTTCTGGCGGAAGTGGTCAGTCTCCGGTACCTTCTACTGCCCCTTGTCCATATAATGTGGCTAATAGAGGTACGGGCCACAGACCTGTACGAGCCCAACGTAGCTCCTTTACTGTCTTAACTGGTGTGGTCAGACACCAAGGGTCCGGACAACTATTCTGTGCCCACATCAGGGCGCAAGTGTCAGTTCTGCATGTGGTCTCTCTTGTGCAGTGCATGTGCAGTACTCACAGTCACGTCGTGTACAGCACCTGGTTCTCTCTGGCGGTCACTGGACACACACAGCACGTCCCGCTCTCCTGGGTCCCCGCTGTTGGCGGCGGGTGACACTGAACTGCTTGGTGCTAATAATCCCTGACGGAGCACTCCCCTCTGTGGCTGCTGCGACACACGGCTCCGCTCTGTGTGCACGGCTCTGCACACCTGTGGTCTGCACGGCTCTGCTCCGCATGGCTTTGCTCCGCTCTGCACGGCTTTCCTCCGCTCTGCATGGCTCTCTCTGCAGAACGATGTCCCGGACCGCTTGTTCAACTGCAGCACATCCGGTCGCAGGACTGGTACTCTGTCTCTGGATGGGGGAGCGGAGCGCGCTGCTCACCCGACTGCGCGCTGCTCTGCCCTGGCACCAAACCCTCCTCCTGCTTTTTCCTTTTATCCTTCTGCTGTTGCTCGCCCTTTCTTGGCTCTTATCCCTCTGCTGCTGCTCGCCCTTTCTTTGCTCTCCCCACGCCCTCCTGTCAGCAGGAAGTCCCGTCTCATCTAATGTGTATGGGGGCCTGAACCTCCATCTAGTTGCACCCCAATCTAAGACATGCAATCCCATAGCTCATCTCTAACATCAAGACTTACAGTTAAACGGTTTATCCAGGACTGTTTTTTGTTTTTTTAACTATGGGGCCTAAAAACTAACAGGCAGATAGTTGCAAACTACCTGTTTGTTCTACCCAGCGCTGGCACAGAGCTGTCACTTCCGACATCATGCTGATTGACAGTCGCAATGTGACAACGGGTAGCCGGCTAACTATCAGCATGACATTGGAAATCATACACGTCAGCAGAGCAGAGCAGAAGAGAAGCCGCTGCCCTGTCAACGTGACATTACCGGAAGCTGCAGAATCGCCAACGAGAGCAGTCTGTGAAAGCTTTGTGGCAGCAGAGATCTGCATCGGGGACAGCAGGCAGGTAGGTAGCAACTACCTGCCTGTTAGTACTTATGCCCATGGTAAAAAAGAAATTGTCCCCCAATAATCCCTTTAATGACTTACAGTTGCTTGTGAGTCACAGTAAAACCAAGGGCTTCTCCAAGGTCTATAAGTCATAAAAATTCAACATACGTTACTCATCATATCTATTCAGATTGTGCTATTTCACCCCGCCTCTAATGATATCAGTACCTCCACTTTTGCGTTTCTTATACACAAACTGTGATGATGCTGTGATGAAAGGGACTGTCTGGCTGACTCAGGTTATTATGAGAAGGAGGCTGGCTTGGCTAACGAGCTGAGCACAGCAGCCAGCCCCCTTCATACGCATCACTGACACAGAGAGAGAGAGGAGAAAGTTCCCTGTGTTAGAATAATCATGGAAATTGTGGTGCTGGGACCAAATGAAAGGTCTGAAGTAACATAATCTGAGCAAATTTGATAAACTGTATTGGTAAGTTCAATTTTATTTTTTTTGCAATTCGTAAAGAGCAGACAGTATTGTTTTGACATCTGACAACTCCTTTATTGTCAAATTTGGCCTCTGTGTATTAAATAGGGAGCAGAGGCCATAATTAATTATAAGCATCATGCCCTGCTGTTCTAACACTGAGTGGTACCAGGCACTGGGCTCTAAGGACGAGAGCAGTGGACATGTAAGAGAGGCTCAGACAGGGAAAGTCCTGTACACAGTCTGATTACAGTGTACAGATCTTGGCTGAGCAGCAGTTGAAAGCAGATACTAGAGGAGCTTGAATCGGGCATTGAAAGAGCACTGCAGTAGGTATTTGGGAGAGGAGGAAGCAAAATCAGGTAATGAAGTATATTATAATATTTCATAACTAGGAGGATAACTAGGGAAATAAAAAGTAATAGCTACTCCTTAAAGGGAACCTGTCACCCCCAACCCACAAAATCGAAGGTGAGCTAAGCCCATCGGCATCAGGGACTTATCTACAGCATTCCACTGCCAGTAACATGCTCTTTTAATGAAAGAAATAAAGGAATCATTTTTATACTTACCTTCCTGCCTGAGATCTCTGGAGATTACTGTGTATTTCAACCAGCTTCAGTGGCGCACTATGCATGACCGCAAGTTCAGGGGATGGCTTCTGGTCATGCGCAGGGTGCACCTCTGAAGCTGGGAAGCGTTCACCCAGCTTCAGGGATGAAGTGATGCTGCCGAATGAGCGGTGCGCATGCGCTAGAATTGCATAAGCGGTGATGACGCCGGCTTTTACAAATTATGTCGCCCACAGGGGATTGATAACATGGAAAGAGGGCAGGCTAGCCTGGGGCAACTAATGTCCCATCGACTAGTCAAAGCTCTCATTAGCATAGGAAAAGCGGATGTCATAAATGCTTTCATAAAGCTTTTATTAACCTGAATTATGTTATACAGAGCTGGTTAGGGAGGGAGTGTAATCTCACATAGCTGAATGCTGCTGGATTGGAGGGCACGGGGGCCAGTGATCATATGGAGAAATCTGACAAATCTGATGACATCTTCATCCAGAGTCTCCATGCTCTGTTCTACACACCTTATACATACACTCATTCAAGAGAGACCTGTCAATCAACTGGAGGGGGGCGGGGCTGTGCTGAGCTGGACTAGTCCTCTGCGTATAGTCCCAGGATGGCTTTTCCAACATGCTCTGATTCCTGCTGCTCTGTTGTTCAAGCAGCATGAATTTAATGACTGGTTCCCTTTAATTATCTGAAGGTAATGGAATTGATTATTAAAATGAAACCTGAATGATAAATTATATTTTTAATCAATCTCTTATCTCATGACTCAACTATGTCCTTGTCCTCTGGGAAACTCTTAGATGTGGCATTACTGTGTGCTATTAAACCTGGTTGTGTAAGTATAAGGGGCATGATATTAGTGCCTGTTACATGACCTGTCGTTACCACTGCCTTGTGTAGGATGAGATGCAGGTAGTGTAGTATCAGTGCCGTGTGATATCACCTTTCTGTATCACAGGACGGCATAGTGGAAACAACAAGGAGCGGGGTACCGGTGCCCGGTCACATCAGCTATCATTACCACCACCCTGCATATAGTGATACAATGGGGAGTGTAGTATCAGTGGCACTGCTTATCAATATAATCGCAAGAATTTATGGCATTAGTTCAAATTACAAGAACATTCACAAAGTGATATTTCCCTTGGTGACTCTTTGTATTGGAAAATTCCCATAAGTTGGTGTTAAAGTCAAAGAGTCAGACTGCCTGGATCCTCAGATATCTGTCTGCCTGGATCCCCACACATCTCTCTGCCTGGACCCCACACATCTGTCTGCCTTGATCCCCACACATCTGTCTGCCTGGATCCCCACATATCAGTCTGCCTTGATCCCCACATATGTCTGCCTGGACCCCACACATCTGTCTGCCTGGATCCCCACATATATCTTTCAGCCTGGATCCCCACATACAGTATCTGTCTGCCTGGATCCCCACACATCTGTCTGCATGGATCCCCACATATCTGTCTGCCTGGATCCTCTCAGATATCTGTCTGCCTGGATCCCCACATATCTGTCTGCCTGGATCCCCACATATCTGCCTGAATCCTCAGATATCTGTCTACCTAAACCCCCACATATCTGTCTGCCTGGATCCCCACATATCTGTCTGCCTGGATCCCCACATATCTGTCTGCCTGGATCTCCACATATCTGTCTGCCTGGATCCCCACATATCTGTCTGCCTGGAACCCCACATATCTGTCTGCCTGGATCCCCACATATGTCTGCCTGGACCCCACACATCTGTCTGCCTGGATCCCCACACATCTGTCTGCCTGGATCCCCACATATCTGTCTGCCTGGATCCCCACATATCTGCCTGGATCCTCAGATATCTGTCTACCTGGACCCCACACATCTGTCTGCCTGGATCCCCACACATCTGTCTGCCTGGATCCCCACATATCTGTCTGCCTGGACCCCACACATCTGTCTGCCTGGATCCCCACACATCTGTCAGCCTGTATCCCCACATATCTGCCTGGATCCTCAGATATCTGTCTACCTGGATCCCCACATACTGTATCTGTCTGCTTGGATCCCCACATATCTGTCTGCCTGGACCCCACATATCTGTCTGCCTGGATCCCCACATATCTGTCTGCTTGGAACCCCACATATCTGTCTGCCTGGATCCCCACATATCTGTCTGCCTGGATCCCCACATATCTGTCTGCCTGGATCTCCACATATCTGTCTGCCTGGATCCCCACAAATCTGTCTGCCTGGAACCCCACTTATCTGTCTGCCTGGATCCCCACATATCTGTCTGCCTGGATCATTTCTTGGACAGGACCCCTATTTTAGGTCCTTAGTTGGTGTCCGAGAAGTTGACTCCCAATATGTTTCATGCCTTTAATCAGATTATCCCTTTAAAAGGGACCTGTTATCAGGTCAAAAGTGGACATTTTTTGCTCTCATTTTATTCCCATTGCTCCTCTGTGTTATCCGCTTCTTTTTTTTTTTAATCTGTCATGCAGTTTGCCTTGATCCCCACATATGTCTGCCTTGATCCCCACATATCTGTCTGCCTTGATCCCCACATATCTGCCTGCCTGGATCCCCACATATCTGTCTGCCTTGATCCCCACATATCTGTATGCCTGGATCCCCACATATCTGTCTGCTTTGATCCCCACATATATGTCTGCCTGGATCCCCACATATATCTTTCAGCCTGGATCCCCACATACAGTATCTGTCTGCCTGGATCCCCACACATCTGTCTGCCTGGATCCCCACATATAATAATAATAATAATAATTTTATTTATATAGCGCCAACATATTCCGCAGCGCTTTACAAATTATAGAGGGGACTTGTACAGACAATAAACATTACATCATAACAGAAATACAGTTCAAAACAGATACCAGGAGGAGTGAGGGCCCTGCTCGCAAGCTTACAAACTATGGGGAAAAGGGGAGACACGAGAGGTGGATGGTAACAATTGCTTTAGTTATTCGGACCAGCTATAGTGTAAGGCTCAGGTGTTCATGTAAAGCTGCATGAACCAGTTACCTGCCTAAGTATGTAGCAGTACAGACACAGAGGGCTAATACTGCATAAAGTGTATGAGAACATGATGCGAGGAACCTTTTTTTTTTTTTTTTTTTTTATTATAAATAGGCCACACAGGGATCGTTAGGTTAATGCATTGAGGCGGTAGGCCAGTCTGAACAAATGAGTTTTTAGGGCACGCTTAAAACTGTGGGGATTGGGGATTAATCGTATTAACCTAGGTAGTGCATTCCAAAGAATCGGCGCAGCACGTGTAAAGTCTTGGAGACGGGAGTGGGAGGTTCTGATTATTGAGGATGCTAACCTGAGGTCATTAGCGGAGCGGAGGGCACGGGTAGGGTGGTAGACTGATACCAGGGAGGAGATGTAGGGTGGTGCTGAGCCATGGAGTGCTTTGTGGATGAGGGTAGTAGTTTTGTACTGGATTCTGGAGTGGATGGGTAGCCAGTGTAATGACTGGCACAGGGTAGAGGCATTGGTGTAACGGTTGGTGAGGAATATGATCCTGGCTGCAGCATTCAGGACAGATTGGAGCGGGGAGAGTTTTGCAAGAGGGAGACCGATTAGTAGAGAGTTACAATAGTCCAGACGAGAATGAATAAGTGAAACAGTCAGAGTTTTTGCAGAGTCGAAATTAAGAAAAGGGCGAATTCTGTCTGCCTGGATCCTCTCAGATATCTGTCTGCCTGGATCCCCACATATGTGCCCGAATCCTCAGATATCTGTCTACCTAGATCCCCACATATCTGTCTGCCTGGATCCCCACATATCTGTCTGCCTGGATCCCCACATATCTGTCTGCCTGGATCCCCACATATCTGTCTGCCTGGATCCCCACATATCTGTCTGCCTGGATCCCCACATATCTGTCTGCCTGGATCCCCACATATCTGTCTGCCTGGATCCCCACATATCTGTCTGCCTGGATCCCCACATATGTCTGCCTGGAACCCCACATATCTGTCTGCCTGGATCATTTCTTGGACAGGACCCCTATTTTAGGTTCTTAGTTGGTGTCCGACAAGTTGACTCCCAATATGTTTCATGCCTTAATCAGATTATCCCTTTAAAAGGGACCTGTTATCAGGTCAAAAGTGGACATTTTTTGCTCTCATTTTATTCCCATTGCTCCACTGTGTTATCCGCTTCTTTTTTTTTTTTAAATCTGTCATGCAGTTCCAGAGTTATGGGTCTTTATTATGGGCAGCACGGTGGCTCAGTGGATAGCACTGCAGCGCTGGGGTCCTGGGTTCTAATCCCACCTTGGACAACATCTGCAAGGAGTTTGTATGTTCTCCCCGTGTTTGCGTGGGTTTCCTCCGGGTTCTCCGGTTTCCTCCCACTTTCCAAAGACATACTGATAGGGAATTTAGACTGTGAGCCCCATTGGGGACAGTGATGACAATGTGTGCAAACTGTAAAGCGCTGCGGAATATGTTAGCGCTATATAAAAATAAAGATTATTATTTGTATTTGGTGCATTTTGATGGTCTTTTCTATGGGGGCAGTACTTACAGGGTACTAATGCAGCCTAAGAACACGACCCAGAGGATCTGGTGAGCCCGTCCCCTTGGTAAAGACAATAGAAAGTAGAACTAAATAGAAAGTCCCATATCTCTGGAACGAACTGGGTGACATCTGACAACTGGCGATTGCCAAAACTCCGTTTTTCAACCCCATTCTTGTGTGGTTTCTGCTTACGTGTTAGGTTACTTGTACTACTAGAGGATTTGCCCATTGTCATGTTCTTCTAGCCAGCAGATTAACCCTTAGCTGACCGTTCTACTTTGCACATACTGCAGTTTTCATCTGATTGGATGATTGTGTTTCCTTTATCGGATCAGATTATCTCATCGATATTCTCAATATCGGAGTTGTTTCTATTGGTGATTTAATATTTAATCACCTTGGTTGCATGATCATCGCTCATTTTTAAAATCTTGTGGTTAGATTTTGGTACTTATAAGTAAAAGCTATGTTTTAATTATGTTTATTTATGTTTTTTTAAAACTCTTTTTATTGAAAAGTTCCACAGAATAAGATAACAAACATATGACAATGTAGTCAAAATAATCCGTATGATCACCATTCACATTGACATAGACATAACATCACACTTTCAATAATAAAGTAAACAAACAAAACAAATGAAACGTAACATTCAGCACAATATACTCTACCAGGCATTGCACCTCCTAACCAACAGATTCTTTATACGAGTTTTAAACCCATTCCAGGTCGAATTATAGTAGACACATATTATTATGCCTACCCAAATCATCACTTTCATGGTGTGGAAGGGATATACATCAGGGACTGTATCGCGAGATCGAGGAGACCAAGTGCATCAAGGGTGAATCGCACCACCTTTCCCAAATCCTATGGAACTTCTGGGGACATCCTCTGTTTCTATATAATATGTTTTCATAAGGAATTATATCATTCACTAGTTTCTTCCACTGATTAATCAAAGGAGATTTCCTGCCTATCCACCTCAACGCTACCGCTTTCCTAGCCATAAATAGAACTTCCCGAAGAAATATTCTATCATGGTGGACCGACATCTCCTCATCCACGGCACCCGGGATGCACAATTCCGGTCCACATTCGATCGGTATTCCAATGACCTCACTCCAATATCTTCGTATAATTCTACAGTCCCAAAAAAGGTGCCAGAAATCCGCTCCCGATTCCCCACACCTATGACATTCATCAGTTACCCCTCTACTAAATGTATGTAATCTACTTGGGGTCGGATAGGATTGGTGAAGAATATGCAATTGTATTAACTTGTTATTTGCAGCTGGCGACACCATCGTGTGTGCCTCTAGGGCAGTGTTCCCAACTCCGGTCCTCAAGAGCCACCAACAGGTCACATTTTCAGGATTTCCTTAGTATTGCACAGGTGATAATTGCATCACCTGCACAAGCAAGCATTCACTGACCTGTGTAATACTAAGGAAATCCTCAAAACATGACCTGTTGGTGGCTCTAGAGGACCGGAGTTGGGGAACACTGATCTAGGGCATCGTTCCACTGATCATCAGTGATAGTGGGTATTAGGCGTCAACACTTACTTTCTACAGCGAGCTGAGTGGATGCAATTCTAGAGTTTAACAAAAAGGTATATGGGGAGGATATCAGACCTGTGGGTCCTTGAGTTGATAATACTCCTATCAATGGAGATTTAGATATTCCCATTCTAGGTAAACGGGAACTGGTACATTATGGCGTGTCTCAGCTGCAGATATCTATAAAAGTTTCTATGGGGAATTCCGAACTTGCCATGAATTTGTTCAAACGATAATAACATTTCGTTTTCAAAAATCTGATTAAGTGTTGTTTTTCCATCTTGTTTCCAGTTTTAATTTCTGTTTAAATATCAGAAAATTGTCATAATAGAATATTCTGAATCATTGTATTTGCAAAAATAATAATATTTCAAAGTTTATTGAAGATTTCCCCTGACCCTCTTCCTGTGGACTGAGAGCAATGAACCTTGGCACAGTTATTAGTCCTTCTCTACGTAGGTGCCACCAAGGGACACACGGCTCCCATCTCTTTAAGCAACTGTGCACACCTCGCTTGTAGAAGTCGACAGGTTGCTCCAAAAGCCACGTTGTGACTTCGGAAATCAGTCTCATCTGGAAAATGCTTGACCTTCAAAAATAACTTCATTGTTGGAAACAGGTGGAAGTCCGATGTTGAGAGGTTGGGTGAATAAGGGGGATTCGTTAGAATGTCAAAGCCACAGGAGCATGCTTCTATTTGGGCTACATATGGGTTGTGAACTGAATGAGAACGTATGTAGAGTTGTGAACTGAATGTGAACGTATGAAGATGGGAGGCGCCACCCCGCTGGTGAGTATATAAAAAAGTAATTTTTCTACTCTTACAAGTTGGGTTGGGGGCAGATATCAGTAGCGTAGCTACCGGGGGGGGGGGGGGCAGAGGGCCCATCGCCCCGGGCCCCGCGCTCTGA
This sequence comes from Ranitomeya imitator, assembly GCF_032444005.1. NCBI lineage: Eukaryota > Metazoa > Chordata > Amphibia > Anura > Dendrobatidae > Ranitomeya > Ranitomeya imitator. Next base: position 72,162,449 of record NC_091282.1, on the reverse strand, counting down.
GGGGGCCCACCCGAAGCTACGCTACTGTAACTGCATTGGCACCCCCCGATGCAGTTACATTCTGCAGCAGAGCAGGGAGCATCAATCTCCCTGCTCTGCCGCTATGGGGCCCCTGAGTAGGCGGGGGTGCCCGGTGCCAGCAGTGAGCCCCCGGCCGTCATCGCATGGTCAGCTGTATCGGCAACTAGCCGATACAGTTTACCGCAATGATGAGGGAAGGAGTGCTGCGCTCCTCCCATCATCCCTCACATCGTCTGACAGCGGGCGCGATGACGTCACTACCCGGCGCCCGCTGTCAGGAGATGAGCGGGAGCAGGGAGTGCTGCTGGAATAAGGAGGAAGAGAGGTGAGTATTTATTGTAGGTTTTTTTATGGGGGTGCTGCCTTATATACTGGATCTGCCTATGGGGGGTGTCCTGCCTTACATACAGGATCTGCCTATGGGGGGGTGCTGCCTTATATACAGGATCTGCCTATGGGGGGTGCTGCCTTATATACAGGATCTGCCTTTGGGGGGCTGCCTTATATACAGGATCTGCTTATGGGGGGTGCTGCCTTATATATAGGATCTGCCTTTGGGGGGGTGCTGCCTTACATACAGGATCTGCCTATGGGGGTCTGCCTTATATACAGGATCTGCCTATGGGGGGTGCTGCCTTATATATAGGATCTGCCTTTGGGGGTGCTGCCTTATATACAGGATCTGCCTATGTGGGGGCTGTCTTGTATACAGGATCTGCCTATGGGGGTGCTGCCTTATATACAGGATCTGCCTATGGGGGATGCTGCCTTATATACAGGATCTGCCTATGAGGGGTGCTGCCTTATATACAGGATCTGCCTATGGGGGGGTGCTGCCTTATATACAGGATCTGCCTATGGGGGGTGCTGCCTTATGTACAGGATCTGCCTATGGGATGGGGTGCTGCCTTACATACAGGATCTGCCTATGGGGGGTCCTGCCTTATACACAGGATCTGCCTATGGGGGGATGCTGCCTTATATACAGGATCTGCCTATGGGGGGTGCTGCCTTATACACAGGATCTGCCTATGGGGGGGTGCTGCCTTATATACAGGATCTGCCTATGGGGGATGCTGCCTTATATACAGGATCTGCCTATGAGGGGTGCTGCCTTATATACAGGATCTGCCTATGGGGGGGTGCTACCTTATATACAGGATCTGCCTATGGGGGTGCTGCCTTATGTACAGGATCTGCCTATGGGATGGGGTGCTGCCTTACATACAGGATCTGCCTATGGGGGGTCCTGCCTTATACACAGGATCTGCCTATGGGGGGATGCTGCCTTATATACAGGATCTGCCTATGGGGGGTGCTGCCTTACATACAGGATCTGCCTATGGGGAGATGCTGCCTTATATACAGGATCTGCCTATGGGGGGGTGCTGCCTTATATACAGGATCTGCCTATGAGGGGTGCTGCCTTATATATAGGATCTGCCTATGGGGGGGGTGCTGCCTTGTATACAGGATCTGCCTTTGGGGGGTGCTGCCTGATATACAGGATCTGCCTATGGGGGGGTGCAGCCTTATGCTACAGGATCTGCCTATGGGGGTGCTGCCTTGTATTATATTGAGGACTATCTGGCACATTATACTATATGGAGGTTATCTATGGGGGCCATCATACAGTGTGGAGATTACAGTGAAGGGGCCATTATACAGTGTTGGAGCCATCAAACAGTTTGGGAGCTACTAAGCCGTCAGTATACTGTGTGGGTGGTACTATACAGTGAGGGGTTATTATGCTGTGTATAAAGGAGCATCATGCTGTGTATAGGGGAGCTGTACAGGGGGAGACTCTGGACATTATTAAATGTAAAGTGAGCACTTATTGTTATGGGGGAACTCAGGTTACTGTGACTATCAAATGGGCACACAGGGCATTATTACTTTCTAAGGGACAAAATGTGGGCACTGTTTTCTAGGGCACTTGCACCCGGCATTACTATGGTATAGTGGGTTACTTTAGAATTTAGAGGGTACAGAGAACCACACAGCAGGTGCAGTAATAGGGACACATACGGCAGCAGCGGCTCAGTATTGGGATATCAGGTGCAGTAATAGGGACACATACGGCAGCAGCGGCTCAGTATTGGGGTATCAGGTGCAGTAATAGGGACACATACGGCAGCAGCGGCTCAGTATTGGGGTATGAGGTGCAGTAATAGGGACACATACGGCAGCAGCGGCTCAGTATTGGGGTATCAGCAGGATGAGGAGTTTGTGCAGGTTGGGAATAGATGGTGATGGCTGGAATATGAGAAGTGAAACGTGTCTTTGGTGTATTCTCTGCAGACGAGTTGTAGCTGGAAGAAGTTGTCATGTCGGTCTGGACCAGATGGAAAAGACGTGAAAAGTGAACGATTCCATGAGAGAGAACGTCAGTGGTAAGCCATTATCTGTAACTGTGCTGTGATCTCTTATATGTTCTGTAGGGCTGGTATCTACCACTGATCATATGGCGGTAATATCCATGTTGGTCTTGATGTAGAGATTAGTTTCAGTAATAGCTCGATCATCTGCTGAGGTTTGCCCTCATTATTAGGGTGTGTCACACAGTTGTTATCAAGGCTACCTGGTTAGAGGCCCACTCAGAAGCTTCGCCCCCCTGAACCAAAACCCTAGCTACGCCTCTGGCAGATATACAGCATTATAGAATGCTGTATATCAACCCTGAAAGGTCGTGGCCATAACTTATATAGGCCAAAACTGATGACAGATTCCCTTTAATGAACACCCCTTGTATATTGCCAATAAAGCAATGTTAACAGCAAAACAAAACAGGAAGTTCCTGTTCACTCACTGTGTGTGTAGCTGGAGCACAGGTTTACTTTCACTTTGTAAGCTGACAGACAAGATGCTAAGATCCTAAGCTAAAAGAAATATTAGTTGTAAGCTGTTATTTTTGTTCCCGAATAAATATGTCTTCACTGTTGAACAGCTGGACAGTACAGAAATTAATCTCCCGCTAACACTTTTGATAAGGCTTCTTAGGTCCTGGTGTAACAATAAAAAATGATACCTGCCTTGTTGTAATCCAATGCGCTAGCTCTGAGAAATCGAGCTTTAAAGGGAACCTGTCACCCCGAAAATCGCGGGTGAGGTAAGCCCACCGGCATCAGGGGCTTATCTACAGCATTCTGTAATGCTGTAGATAAGCCCCTGATGTTACCTGAAAGAGGAGAAAAAGACGTTATATTATACTCACCCAGGGGCGGTCCCGCTGCTGGTCAGGTCGGATGGGCGTCTCCGGTCCGCCGCGGCGCCTCCTATCTTCTTTCCATGACGTCCTCTTCTGATCTTCAGCCACGGCTCCGGCGCAGGCGTACTTTGCTCTGCCCTCTTGAGGGCAGATTATAGTACTTCAGTGCGCAGGCGCCGGAAAGGTCAGAGGCCCGGCGCCTGCGCACTGCAGTACTTTGTCTGCCCTCAACAGGGCAGAGCAAAGTACGCCTGCGCCGGAGCCGTGGCTGAAGATCAGAAGAGGACGTCATGGACAGAAGATAGGAGGCGCCGCAGCGGACCGGAGACGCCCATCCGACCTGACCAGCAGCGGGACCGCCCCTGGGTGAGTATAATATAACGTCTTTTTCTCCTTTTTCAGGTAACATCGGGGGCTTATCTACAGCATTCCAGAATGCTGTAGATAAGCCCCTGATGCCGGTGGGCTTACCTCACCCGCGATTTTCGGGGTGACAGGTGCCCTTTAAAGCTACATGCAAATTAGTAGTAGAACTGTCCTGACACTGAATGCTTAAAGGTCACCTATCTGCAACGTGTTATTTTTTTAGGCTAGGTTCACACACAATTACAATGCTCTCCGCTAAGCACTACGTCAGGGTTTCTGTCTCAATCCCTGAAAAATTGGATTCCAATGGGAACCTCGACACATCCCGGACGGAGCCATTCACTTAGTGAAGCAAACTGAGCGACTTTGGACATTTTTTCCCATGTGTCTCAGCAGTATTCCTCTTTTTGAGATATGATTCTAAAAGTGGTCTGCCATGTTTTTGTGCATGTCTGAAAAAAAACAATACTGTCAGAGCAGAGGTCGGAGAGAGTCCTAAGAGACTCCATCAGCTTCATTCCAGTGAGTGGCTCCATCCAGGATGTGTTGAGGTTGCCATTACAAAAGAAACCCTGACTAAGGCTACTTTCACACATTAGTTTTTGCTGTTAGGCAGGATCCGTCAAATTTTTAAAAAATTTTGAGAGAGAAAATTCGGTAATTTCACCTCACGTTTACCGTTTGTTAAAACTCCTCTCCTTTCTCAAGAACGGAGGGATTTTTACTTCTATAGTTTACTACTCTTTGCCTAGGTTACCAACCACCACTGCAGTCTAGAACGGGCTACTGGTTTCCTGGGCAAGGAGTGCAGCGCTTTTAAAGTTATTTGTCTGGAAGCATGGAATGGAAGAAGCGCTGCTCTGAAGCCGGCTGGATGCTCTCCTGCGCTCCTATAATGCTGCAGAGTGAAATCTACCTTTGTGTGCAGCATGGAGGAGAGCACAGGTTGGAGAGCAGAGGCAAGTCATGTCACTGGCCACAGTATTAGACCATGTTCACACGATCAGTATTTGGTCAGTTTTTTACCTCAGTATTTGTAAGCCAAAACCAGGAGTGGGTGATAAATGCAGAAGTGGTGCACATGTTTCTATTATACGTTTCCTCTAAGGCTGTGTTCACACGTTGCGTTTTTTTCGCGTTTTTTTCGCGTTTTTTCCCGATAAAAACGCTATAAAACCGCAAAAAAACCGCATACAATAAGCATCCCATCATTTAGAATGAATTCCGCATGTTTTGTGCACATGATGCGTTTTTTTCCACAAAAAAAAACGCATACCGCACAAAATCCGGACATGCTCTATCTTTTTGCGGTTTTTTTGCGGATTTCCCACTCCAAAATGCATTGGGAAGTGTCCGGAAAAAAACACGGCAAAACCGCGGCAAAAACGCATGCGGTTTTCTTGCGGATTTCATGCAGAAAATGTCCGGAATTCTCAGGAATTTTCTGCATGAATTCCTGAACGTGTGCACATAGCCTAATTGTTCCACTCCTGGTTTTGGCTTACAAATGCTGAGGTAAAATACTGAACGTGTGAATGTGGCCTAAATCTTCAGGAGCTCACTCCCTCCTTTTCTTCCCCTTCCGGCAAGAAGAAAGCCAAGAAGTAAAGGAGCGACCAGCACGCTCCGGAAGACAGAAGATGAGGAAACCCCCTTAAGATCCTGTTTATTCTGGAACTACTTCGCAGTTTACTACGTCTGAGTATCCACGTCCAGTAGGCGTATACGCGTGGAAATGATTTACATCAGAGCACACGTTGACTCTGTAGGCACCATTGTAGCAAATGGCACCGTCGGCGCGTATGCCAAATTCCAATTTGCAAGGGTTTGGACGTAACCCCGACTGAACGTGGGGAAGAACACAATGTTAAAAGGGCCTGAGTTGGTTTTGTTATACCCCTATTAAATATTCTGACATTTTGCAAATCTGAAAAAATTTAGATAGTTCCGTAAGATCCTAAGATGAGGCTCAGGGAAGGACTCTATTGCAAAGTGAGCAGTGTCGGAGATTTCTGCTGTCGTTAGCTGCCTCCAAACTGGGACAAAACATTCTAGGTCAGGTGACTGTTCTGAAACTCATTGCTTGACAGACTCTAGTAAAAGAAGGAGACAATATAGATGCTTCCTTGGGCACTTAGGATAAGAAAGGTGACTTTAATGTCTATTTAAAAGCCTCTACTTTGCCATTCCCTGACAAGTCGAGTCCGCATGTTGTGGATGTGGCTAGGCCCATAGGGCCCATATGCATCTGTGTGCACTCCTCATACGGGAAGTATCTGCTACCATCACTGGAGCTGGCATTGTGAGACCAATGCATGTTGGGACTTTTTCAACAGGGATGTATTCCTCTTGTACATTGACAAACATCGGTCCGCGTGCAGTCCGTTGCACGCAGAGAGCACTGACGGAAAATATGTTCTTTTGCATGTAGCCTAAACTGGAGTACCCAGACGAAATGCAAAACGGAAGAACATGTAATCTCCACAGCTGTTGTGCGGACCCAGCGGCCGATGATTGCAGGGTGAACCCCTGAGCCACCCATCTTGTTACTAGTCATAACACAGGATGTCTTGTATCATCTACGGTGGGAAGGATTCAGTCATGGCCGTCTACAGAGAGGTCATTGTGTTGGGTGAAATTTACAATGCGTAACCGGCTCCTTTTTATCTGTTTATTTACCCGTTCGTTTTTATTAATTATTTGTTTATTTTCCTATTGATTCATCTGTGTACAGTATTTACCTGTTCATTCATTTATTTACTTATTTTAATTGCAGACCAATGAAATCAAGACCTCCAAATACAATGTTTTTACCTTCCTGCCCCTCAACCTCTTTGAGCAGTTCCAGCGAGTGGCCAACGCCTATTTCGTCTTCCTCCTCATCCTGCAGGTGAGTATTTCTTTTAGATATTGATGGGCTCATTATGGAGCCTAGTGTCCTGACATGTAAGTATGATGGACCCTGCTCCAGTTTTTGGCTGTTGGAAAGCTTCATATTTTAGGGGGCAAATCCTAGTGGCTCAAAATTGTGTTATTTTATTTTTGGATTCCTTTGCTCCTTGTCTAAAGAGTGGACAGGTCTTATCGGGAGGGGATGAGGCTGCTCACGGACTCACAGATCTACTGTCACATATGCAAAAAATTAGGGTCAATTAAGGTGCAGTCAGACGGCTGTATAAATCAGCTCGAGATCAGACTGCGATGCACGGACTGGCCGGTGGGTCTCCCTACCCATGCGTGACATCTCTATATATTTCTATGAAGCTGTCACGCTCGGGTGGGTAGACCCACCGGCCAGTCCGTGCATTGTAGTCCTATCTCAGTCCTCAGTCTTACTGCGTCCTTATGATGAAAATCGATGCCACATAGCTGTCGTTTTCCATTTTTGGGGCACGGGCTTCACAAGAAATCTATAAAGAGTCATTCGCTGGTTAATAAATTTAGGCTGCCATCAGAATTGTGAATGTAGCTGTGGACAAGGGTATACACATGAACCATAGGGCTCCATGGAAAAAAAATCACATTGAGCCTCATTCCCTACTAGGAGCTTCATAAATGTTCTATAGCTTTTGTATCATGGATGTCCACCATTCTAATTCCATTACTTTATGTTGAATAATCTATTAAAACATTTGTATAGAGGAGTTCTTCTTCTCTGACTTAAAGAATAATATGATACTTTTTGCCTGGAGTCGCCACTAGGGGGAGCTCTTTGTATTTGAATTTGTATCACTACTCTGTATATGCCGAGAGCTCCCTCTAGTGTCAGGTGCAGGAAGCTGCTATGACACAGCAAACAGGAGATGACCGATTACTACTCGTGTGTGGATGTGAGTCATAACTATGTTTTTCAATGTGTAAAAAAAATCTATTTTATTTTCCCTTCTCAGTTCATTCCTCAAGTGTCTTCCCTGTCATGGTTTACTACCGTAGTCCCATTGGTATTGGTGCTCACTGTGTCCGCAGTAAAAGATGCCATGGATGATTTTGTAAGATTCTAGTCTTATCTTATTTAGTGCAAACTGTAATGTGATTTGCCAGTTTTTCTATATTAACCTTATAGTCACTAGGTTAATATTAACCATTTCAATCCCAATCCCCAATAAATAAAATGTCAGTTTTAAAATAATATGATATCTAACTCTCCACATTGTACGATTTGTTACAATTTCTGTTAATTAATATTAAGATGTAGGGAGATAGTTTCATAAAATGTGGTTTATTTCCTAAACTTCTATGTGTTTTCCCCTGGATTTCTGAATAATTTTATTTTATTGTTTCAGTATCGACACAAAAGTGACAACCATGTCAATAATCGGACAGTCCAGGTACTTAGTAGAGGAGGGTAAGTGGTCAGCAGTTTTTGGCAGCCTTCTAACTTTAGCACTTGTTTAGCACTGTATATAATAATATACTACTCAGCATGCACTGCCAACTGTTAAGAGGACCTGTCTCTAGGTGATAAGTGGCCAGTTATGCTTTTATTGTATTCCCATTGCTCCACTGAGTATTCTGATTTTTGTTTTTTTAAAATCCGCCATACGGATCCAGAGATATGGTAATAATGCGGAGCAGCCTAAAGCCACGCCCCAGGGGATCCTGTAAGCTCCGCCCCCACGGAAAAGAATATAAAAAATAGCACTAAATAAAAAGACCGATATCTCTTGAACCGTATGGTGGATTTAGAAAAAATTAAAAATGTAATAATCAGGGGAGCAGTGGGAATAAAATAAGCGCAAAAATGGCCACTTCTGACTTGGTGATAATTCCTCTTTAAAGCAGATCCTAAAACTCAGTACATAGAAAAAACTTGAATAATAAAATACACTTACTGCTGATATCGTCGGTGATATAGTGAATTGTAGATCCTAAATCGGTACCATTTACAAGTATAATCTTAAAAAAATAAATAAATGGATGAAAATTTTATAGCAAATCTGATTATAAGTGAACCAGGATAATGAGATGCATATAGATGAATATCAAAGAAATGATGAGGAATCCAGCTCAACGTGATAGTGAAAAAAAGCTTTTCTTTATTCACTTGGAAAATGTGTTCAGTGGAGGATAAAAACATCAGCAATTACAGAGAATAAAATGCTATATCAACGCGTTTCTGGTGATCAAGCCCCCTTAGGCCGGCTTCACACTCAGCGTATGAAAATAAGGTCCGTATATTACGGCCGTAATACACTGAAAAGTCACGAAAATAGTGGTCCGTAGCTCCTCTGTAGGCAGGGTGTTTCAGCGTTTTTTGCGCATGGCATCCTCCGTATGTAATCCGTATGGCAGCCGTACTGCGTGTTTTTATCGCAGGCTTGCAAAACCGACATACGGATATACAAGGGATCCATGTGTTAAAAAAAAATATATATATATATATACTGTCTATATATATATATATACATATATGTCAGTAGACACATATATGTACATATATTTATATTTCATCCAGCGCGATATAGCAGAAAGCCGGTCGAGTTCATATGAGGACAACCAGCAGAGGGCGCCTCTTATGATCTCGAGCCAGGGAGCTTTCTAGGAAAGTTCCCACGATCTAGGAACAGCCAGCAGAGGGCGCCTCACCGCAAATGCAGGTAAATATAGGTCATTGACCTACTTTACCTACATTCTCCGGGGTTTTGCAGACATGAGCAATGTTGCATTAGCAAAGCTCGTGGCTGCAAAATATTTTAACCCCTTCAGATGGATTTACAGATCTGCGGAAGGTAAGGATATTGTTGGTTTATTATGTTTTTTTTGTTACAGAACGAGGGTCTTCAGTGATTGGATTGGGCGATCAATAAAATATTACAACAACCTTTGTTTTTATTTCATTAAAATAATGTTTAATAATGTGTTTGTGTATTTATTTAACCCTTTACTAGTATTGGATTAATAATGGATAGGTGTCATAATTGACGCCTCTCCATTATTAATCTGGCTTAATGTCACCTTACAATAGCAAGGTGACATTAACCCTTCATTACCCCATATCCCACCACTACACGGGAATGGGAAGAGAGTGGCCAAGTGCCAGAATAGGCGCATCTTCCAGATGTGCCTTTTCTGGGGTGGCTGGGGGCAGGTGTTTTTAGCCAGGGGGGGGGGGGGGGGGCAATAACCATGGACCCTCTCCAGGCTATTAATATCTGCCCTCAGTCACTGGCTTTACTACTCTGGCGGAGAAAATTGTGCGGGAGCCCACGCCAATTTTTTCCGCCATTTAACCCCTTAATTTACTAGCTAGAACGGCCAAATTTTGCATAGACACACTATTGACATTAGTAGTGTGGAATATGCAAAAAAATGGTGATATGAGATGGTTTACTGGATGTAAACCAGGTCTCATATCATGTCGGGTTTAGGAAGGAGATAGCAAAAGCCGGTAATTGAATTACCGGCTTTAAAGCTGTCTAGCGCTGGAAGAAATATTAATATATATACTGTATATATATATATGTGTCTCACTGACATATATATATATATATATATATATATATATACCTATTCTATGTGTACACATTTATTCTACCTATTCTATTGGAAGCTGTCAGTGTGATTTTACTGTACACCGCACTGAATTACCGGCTTTTCTCTCTAACACCGCTGCGTATTCCTCGCAAGTCACACTGCTGGTCCGTGTGTGATCCGTATTTTTGGGGCTTCCATAGACTTTCATTGACGTTTTATTTGCGCAATACGGTGACAAACGCAGCATGCTGCGATTTTCTACGGCCGTAGAAAGCCGTATAATACTGATCAGTTTAATACGGCAGATAGGAGCAGGGACATAGAGAATAATTGTGCCGTATGTTTTGCGAGTTTTACGGACGTAGTTTCTGCGCTCTTACGTCCGTAAAACTTGCAAGTGTGAAGCCGGCCTTAGTCATGACTAAGAAAAGGTTTTTTTTCACTATCTCATTGAGCTGGATTCCTCGTCATTTCTTTGATTCTTCTATGCCCTGACACAGCGGTTCCGTGCTCCGAGTCTCCAAGGATGTCGACGATGGTCAGCTGGACTTTGTTTGATTATAGATAAATATACAGATTTACTTACTTAGATTGTCATTAAAGATATAGTTTGCCGAAGATCCAAAAATGCTGCGGATCGCGTGTTGCTAATGGGAAAGGGAAGGTCCCTCCGTACTCAAATTCACGGGACACATGTCCTTGAGCAAAACATCTCTGCCAACGGACCCTGCACAGTATAACTACATTGCCTGCTTCTAAGGCTACGTTCACATTTGCGCCGTGGGGCGCAGCGTCGTCGACGCATATCGACGCATGCATCATGCTCTCCTATCTTTAACATGGGGGGCGCATGGACATGCGCCATATGCCTTGTCATGCGTTTTATGACGCATGCATTTTTTTGGCGCACCAGATAGGACACGGACGATGCTACAGGTTGCAGTTTTGATGCATCACATTTCTGAAGAAAAACGCATGCAACGCACCTGTGTCGTAAATGCGCCAAAAAAACACATTAGTGTCTATGAAAAACGCATAGGGCGCAGGTGCCTGCGTTGAGCCGCGTTTTTTGACGCATGCATCTTTTGACTAAATGTATTTTTTGGGGGCGTTTTGGATCTTCAATTGTATAGGACAAAAACGCTGCGTTGTGTATGCGTTTGCCATGCGTTGTGCATTGCGTCGACGACGCTGCACCAACAAATGCAAATGTGAACGTAGCCTAAGGTCCTTCTCTATATCACCAACGAAAATATTAGTAAGTATACCAAACATTTACAGATCTAAACTACATATATCCCCACATTATTAATACAAATCTGTTTAATCAGTGGGAAATTTTAAATCCTATGATGAAGAGCATCCCTTAGCAACACGCTATCCACAGCATTTTTGGATCTTCGGCAAACTATACCTTTAATGACAAATTACGTAAGTAAATCTGTATATTTATCTATATGCATCTCATTATCCTGGTTCACTTAGAACCAGAGTTGCTATAAAATTTTAATCCATTTATTTATTTTTTAAGATTCTACTTGTAAATGGTACCAGATTAGGATCTACAATTCACTATATCACCGACGATATCAGCAGTAAGTGTATTTTATTATTCAGGTTTTTTCTATGTACTGTTCCATATATAAATAGCGCAGCGAATACTATCCATACTAGCAAGCATACTATACAGTTAACAGGTATACACAGAACCTGTTATATTCGCCAGCAGCTCTCTACATAGAGGATTTCTCCTCCATTGGAATTTTTTTGGAGCGCCAGTGTTTGTTCTTACATAAATAAAAAAGATCCTAAAACTCAGCCTTAATTGAATCCTATATGATGAAGTTAAAAAAATTTCTGTTGCCAGCGCCTCATGTAGCTCATTTCAAGGTGTTTTATTGGTAACATATGGGGTTAATATCCCTTCTTCAGATCAGTTGCACTAATGCAAATAGTATGACAAACTCACATATAAATATGCATAAAATTGGTGCCAAACATGTGAATAATGGGTGTGGTTTGTAAGATAGCGCTTACTGCATGTGTTGGGGAACACTAGCTTAGCCACGGGATTCAGTCACACTGGCACGATTTTCTCTATTCAACAGTCCATGCGGTTTATTATGCAGTCATAAACCGGGTCATGCACAGTTCATTATATACTTCATGAAACACAATAGGCACCAACAGATGACATTAAGTTCCAGCTTTAACTTAGATACTTCATATACGGCTTTAACTCACAGTTCAGACACTACACCCGCCAGTCGTCCTTGACTAGTTTCCAGGGGTGTCCATATTCCGTATCAATGTGTCTACTCATATAGCGCACACGACATTGGTTCGCAGTCTCTAAATCCGCCGGACCTCACTTCATCCAGTTACCGTGGGAGACCACACAGTTCATTACTGACCCTCGTCAGAGCACACAGTTCCCAACTCTGGGTTACCTTCCTGAAGCTCCTGCTCCACACGCTGACTCCTTGTCAATCCACACTCCTGGGAAGCAGCCTAATGGGGATCACTGTCCTTGAGACCAGGGCACTCACGACAGTCCAGATCCTCCGAAGGTTGGTAGCTCCCCAACACAGTAGCCATCACCGACTCTGCACATTCGGGCTTTCCGTGCATTATTCATGGATCTGATCCTACTCCCAGGATCTCTTAACACACAAGCCTTCCAGGGCCTACACACTCTCTCTCATGTGACCACCATGGTCACATTATATATATGTAACCCCTGCCCTGGGTGGGAGGTGTGTATGGTTAGTCAGACCCGCCCAGCTCTCCAATTAACCTTGCAAGCCTCCCTTTACAACTATACAAATACTTGTGGGACTACAGGTCCCTGAACAACAACATTACTGGCTAACAGCGCAGACTCCCTCTGCGACACATACCAGCCATTTACAATAATGCCAGTCACTATCTCATTATCACCATTACAGTTACGCCTCCATGCGTATCCTGAGGAGCACATACAGCGCCCCCTAGCTGCAGCACGGGTCACTGCATCACATACCCCTTCCCCCTCTGTTCCAACTTGTGGGATTGAACACCTGTCATACACCCAGGGTCTCTAGAGGGGTCACGCACGTTACCTTGCCCTACCAGTCGAGAGAACCGTCTCAGTTGGTTTTGAGCATCATACATCATCACACCCTTGTTAGGTTTACCCCGCCCCCAGCGGTCACATGTAGGCCTTGAGCTTTGGCCCTTAAGTCACAGTCTGTCTGTGTCACCAGACCTTTCGTCACCACACTTTCCGAGTGCGCCCCTTCATGTGACCGTTCTTTCCATGGCCGCCACTCACGGTTGTTGCGGTCATGCGTCCACCGTCCAGTCGAGCCTAGCGACTGATCTGAGTCTGACCCTTCGTTACTGCGTCCGCTACTGTCCAAGTCCCTTAGTTTTGTACTGGGAGTAGAACTTCCACTTTCAGATACTCGACCTCCTTGTCTTTCTGAATGTCTTTGGCGGTCAGCCATTCCATTATTTGGAGTGTCCTTTTTGTTCCCTTTTCCTTGGGTTGAAGGCGGCCACCACCTTATGTCCTGCAGCTGTTTATTAACCTGCAGTCGGTCCAGTCTAAACTGCTCTTTCATTTATGTCACCCGATATTCGAGGAGTATTCGCATATACGTAAGGCTTTCCATTGAGCCAACAATGACAAATGGTACCATCCCATCTTCACCAGCTACCTGGACTTCACCATCAGCTGGAATCCTCACTCTAGCCACACTGGATCTATTCACGAGTTCTTGCATCACTTTTCCAAGTCTTCCAATGACTTTCCCAACCAGATTTCTGGGTACTTGCACTATGTCTTCCACCAAGCCCAGCCAACTTTGAGCTCTCTTTGCAGGCTCCACACGTCGAGCTGCTTCCTTATTCCTCAACAGGATCATCCATTTTGTGTGGAGGCATTGTAGGTGCGTATCTCTCAGGATAGCCACCCGCTTTGCTGTGACTTCCTTAGTCGACAGTATCACCAACTGTTTCGTCTCTGGTGCCCAGTGCACACTTCATGCTTTTATGCCTTTTTAAAGGTCTGATGCACACCCTCACTGGTACATGCATCCCGCACGTCCTCAGGTATCTTTTTCACGCACTTGAAGAGCGAGGTCTCACTTACTTCACGAACGGACGGCTCCCGTTTTGCCTCAGATATTTCCATCAAGACATCTGCCACGACCAGGTGACTGTCTTGTTCTGCTTTTAGTGCTAACTCTTCCTCTACTTTACACTCTTCCGTGCCCCTGGCTAAGATGGGCATTGGCCGCTTCACCTCGTAACCTCTCTGGCACTGCCACTGTAAGTCTGCGACCACCATCTTCTCTGGCGGAAGACCTCTTAATGCTTCTCTTGCACATCTTCCCTTAAGTCCTTATACACACTTTGCCACGTGGACAGGTGACCTCTGAGCTCAGAGACTTCCTTCTCCAGCTCATCCACCCTGTGCTCAGCCACTTGTCTCAGGACCCTTTCTCGTTCGACAAGTTCTTTCACTGTCTCTTTAATCAGCTCTATTTCGTGAACCTGTTCTCTTTTGGCTAGCACTTGTCGCACCATCACTTCTTTAAATATATATTCAGATGGGCCATCTTGCCCACCTGTTTCTTCATCCGCAGGTTCAACTCTTTCTTGGGTTTTCCATCTATCACCTTTGACCACCTCTAGGGTCTCTGCTGGGCTCTTGGCCCGGTCACCCTCAGGTACCTCTCGACTCTTGGTAACTTCAGAGAACTCCAGCTCTTCAGCATCAGGTACTATGGAGCCTTCACCATACTCCGCTATTTCACACCTCTCTGTCACCGCAGACGTGGGTCTGTGGGTCAGTTCTTCATGATCTTTGTGGATTCTCCAGGTTTTTTCTCCTACAGCGCCATCAACTGGCCGGTCATCCGACTCCAACCTAGCGGTTGCTGGGGGCAATGACACGACACCTTCCTTCCCGATCTCTTCAGCGTCTGAAAGAGAACTCATTTGGGAGGTAGAAGTACACGACCTTCTATTATCACCAATAGTCACTTGAACAACTTCTTTGTGGCCCTTGTTTCTCCGGCGATGAAAGGACTTGCCCTCCTTGTGGGGCTCTTCTTTACTGTACTCCCTTACTTTCTCAGAGTCACAGTCACCCCCGGAGTCGTTGTCACACCCCACAGTATGGTGAACCCTCAAATTACTCTCTATCTGGGTGTCAGCTCCACTCTGTTTAACTACCACATCATCATCAGCCATACTCTCATACACTTCAGGGGACGTCAGGTCAGTAAGTTGGGCAGACGCATCCTTTCGTCTGGTCATCCGTATGTCTGACCCATCAGTTTTGGGAGGTGTTACTGCCACCGTCGTGTCACTTAGTTGGGCCCGTCCACCATTTTCCTTGGTCATGCCTACTTTAGGACTGTCAACTCTAGGGGGCGCATTCTCCGCATTACTACCTCCCATACACATTATTTCTACCGAGACTTTCCCTTTTATCCACTAATCCCATAGGGCTTCCATGTCCCGCCCTATTACCATAGTGTATAGTAAGTCCGGGACTTCAGTCACTTCCTGGTACATGGACCCCTCAGTCGCGTCAATGTAGAGGTAGGCTGTCAAACGTCTTTTAATGTCCCCACCGGAGCCATTCACTCTCGACCCTGTTCCAGGTGACACAGAACATTCAGGAGGGATCCTCATCAAAGACACTCTACTCCCCGGGTCTATCGGCCCCATCACACTTTCCCCATCTAGCCATGAGGAACAGTGTCGTGACGCCTTATTGGCCGAGCAATCCACCGTATAGCATGGACCTGCATTGCAGGAACTTCTCTGCTCCCAGCTACTGTCCAATGGCACATTCGCCGCCGCCTCTTTTTGGCTCACCGCCCCCTTTTTGGACTCCACCCTCTTTTGGGATACCGCCCCCTTTTGGGCAACTATCCCTGTTTGGGTTACCACCCCTTTTTGGGACTCCACCCCTTTTTGGGCAACCTTCCCTGTTTGGGTCACCGCCTACTTTTAGGGACACCACCCCTTCCCTGGGGTACACCCCATGGACTTCCCATGGTACTCTTAGGTACAGTACAAACAAAACATCTCTTAGGGTCGCACTGCCCTTTAAGAGTTTGTACGACCTGGACCACCAATATTTTTATGACACCTCACCAGCTCCTGCTGGTACTGCCACAGCTCCTGCTGCAATCACAAACCGCCGGCACCTCCGGCTGCCGATCACAAGCCACTGCTGCTGCCACTGTAGCTCCGGCTGCTGCAGAACTTCTTGCTGCAACTGCAGCTCCTCTCCACAAGGTTCTGCACCGCAGACTTCGTGGACCCACCGATTCATAGCAAACTTCGCAACCCTGCCGAGTTACAGCCAGACGCTTGTAAGCTTCGTGGACCCGCCGATCCACAACAAACTTCGTAACCTGCCGAGTTACAGCAATCACC
The DNA here is from genome assembly GCF_032444005.1 of Ranitomeya imitator. Taxonomy (NCBI): domain Eukaryota; kingdom Metazoa; phylum Chordata; class Amphibia; order Anura; family Dendrobatidae; genus Ranitomeya; species Ranitomeya imitator. The sequence goes on along the minus strand of NC_091282.1, from coordinate 72,145,939 downwards.
TCCACACATGCTTTCTGGACTGTTGTCTGCATTCTCCACCATATGTAAGATAGCGCTTACTGCATGTGTTGGGGAACACTCGCTTAGCCACGAGATTCAGTCACACAGGCACGATTTTCTCTATTCAACAGTCCATGCGGTTAATGATGCAGTCATAAACCGGGTCACACAATAGGCACCAACAGATAACATTAACTTGCAGCTTTAACCTAGATACTTTCATATACGGCTTTAACTCACAGTTCAGACACTACACCCGCCAGTCCTCCTTGACTAGTTCCCTGGGGTGTCCGTATGCCGTAATGATGTCTCTACTCATATAGCGCACACGATATTGGTTCGCAGTCTCTAAACCCGACGGACCTCACTTCGTCCAGTTACCATGGGAGACCACACAGTTCATTACTGACCCTCATCAGTGTACACAGTTCTCCAACTCTGAGTTACCTTACTGAAGCTCCTGCTCCACACGCTGTCTCCTTGTCAGTCCACACTCCTGGGAAGCAGCCTAACAGGGATCACTGTCCTTGCGACCAGGGCACTCACGACAGTCCAGACCCTGCGAAGATCGGTAGCTCCCCAACACAGTAGCCGTCACCGACTCTGCACCTTCGGCCTTTCCGTGCGCTATTCAGGTATCCAGTCCACGCACAGGACCTCCCAACACACAGGCATTCAGATCCCTGGCCTCTCAGTGCGCTATTCAGGGATCCAATCCTACTCCCAGGATCTCCCAACACACAAGCCTTCAGGTCCACGACCTCTCTGTGTGCTATTCAGGGATCCGATCCTACTCCCAGGATCTCCCAACAAACAAGCCTTCAGGTCCACGGCCTCTCAGTGTGCTATTCAGGGATCCGGTCCACACACAGGACCTCTCAACACACAAGCCTTCCAGGGCTTACACACTCTCTCATGTGACCACCATGGTCACATTATATATCTGTAACCTCTCCCCTGGGTGGGAGGTGTGTGTGGTTAGTCAGACCCGCCCTGGTCTACAACTAATCCTGCAAGCCTCCCTTTGCAATTATACAAATACTTGTGGGACTACAGGGCTCAGAACAACAACATTACTGGCTTACAGTGCAGACTCCCTCTGCGACACATACCAGCCATTTACAATAATGCCAGTCACTAACTCATTATCACCATTACAGTTACACCTCCATGCGTATCCTGAGAAGCACACACAGCACCCCCTAGCTGCAGCATCGGTCATTGCATCACGGGTTGTACGTAGGGGGTACAGTTAATTACTACATATGCTTCATATATTAATGTCAACAGTACAGTGTATTTAAAGGGATTGTTCAATACAGGACAACCCCAGCTTAATCAATTCAGGATTCCACAAATAGAAACAACCTATACTGATTTCCAGCAGGAACGCTATTCCAACGATGTTGGTGTTGTTGTCCCGGCGGTGACCTTGTTGCAGCCACTCGTCCGCTGCGGCTCAACAATATGCCATCAGCTAGGTCCGCTATGACCAAATAGTAAAGGCTGCAGCTGACGATGGCCGCTCATAGGTTGTAGCCTGCCTGTGACACAACAAATCACGGCACTCTCCGGGAACAGCTGCGGGAGGTGAGTATTTACTGACTTTACCCCACATGGGGTCCTGAATTGATAAAACTGGGGTTGTCCAATAGTGAAGTACTAGTAATAGGTAATAGGTGTACATATCCCTATAGGCTGAGTCTGCATTCTGATGCAGCGCTGAACAGTGTAAATTCCCTTTATTTATTTTTATTTGCGTTGCTTGCAGTCTTTTATTATTCTTTTCCTGATTACTTTATGCTTATGTACAGCAGAAGTAAAGCAGCTGACAGCAGTGTAAAGCATTGGGGATGGCACAACATCAGCCTGAGCAGCTGATTGGAAAGGAGAAGGGTTTCAGGCTACCTCTGACTCCACTTGACAATGCAGCAAAGCAGTAGTCACTGTTCAGACCTGTGCAGTAAAGTACGCCTTATTTAAACCCTCCTTAGCCCCACAGTCTTGGGGTACAAGTCTGCAGTCACTCTATGAAGGCAGACCTGTGAGTCCTCACAGCAACCCCAGTTCATGCTGTCAGGATCCTATGGTAGTGGCATGTATGACCTCAAGTATTCGATATGCATACTTTCAGCCACATTACGAATAGACCTGCCAAGCCTTTCTTAATTCACATATATTGAGTAAGGCCACCAGGTCACCAAATCGCATACTTTTAGTCATGCGCTCGCCCGCTCCTGGTAGAATCCTGACAGCGTGCACTGGGCGAGCAGTGAGGACTCACAGGTCTGCAGTCATATAATGTGACTGCAGACTTGTAACCCAAGACTGGACAACCCCTAAATAAATCTATTACAGGATACAGTAAAAGTTCTCTGGTTAGCGAATCCTCATTGTGACACTACTAGTTATATATAGAAGTAATAAATAATCTAATAGTGCAAAAAACCCACTGGATCTGAAAAGTCTCAGTCGAGTAAGAACGGTGCGGTGATCGTGCGGAGCTCCGCTCATCAGGGGATTGATGCTTTGGATATTTCATGTCACTCAATTAGTGATTTCTTCAGGTTTACAAGTGAGAAATGGATGAAAGTACAAGTGGGCGACATCATAAAACTGGAAAACAACAACTTTGTGACGGTAAGTTTGATACTTTACGTTCATTCATGGTCATCATTCATTTGGAATAACCGGAAACATTCCTTATTTGTAAATAAAGGAGAATAAGTAAACAAACTGTTTAAACAAAATTAATTAACAAACTCCTCCTACACTTACCGCCAGTCGTTGCTCATTCTAGCAGCCATATGTAACGCTCTGTGTCCCTACCCCGAATCATCCGCCTCTCTCCACCTCTCACACTGAGGAAGCAGTGACGTGTCCGTGTCCAAACTTCTGTCTCTTTATGTCCCAGTACAAATGTTTGCACTCACTAACAGTTTTGTGCTAAAATAAGGATATTATAGCCATATCCTAACATGAAAGTTGAACTTTTTTTGTTCCAGCCTTTATCCATAACTCCATTTCATAGTTTTGATTATTTCTACAAAACAAGTTCAGCCCCGTCTTACATTATGAAGGAAAGTGATTTTTGCTGTAGATATGAATACTATGGTATTCTTGTGTATAGTACAAATGATTGCAACTTCAAGCTAAGAAATATAGTAGAAAGTGGAAAAAAAATGTTTTGAAGAAAACAAAAAAATATTTCAAAGTTTTCCAACTTATCTCCCTTTAAAAATAAAGAAAAGAAATACACATAATTGGTATTGTTGCGCTCCTTCATGTCCGATCTATCAAAATATAAAATAAATCACAATCATTAAACAGCGTAACGAGAAAAAAATCAAAACGTCAGAATTACCGTTTTCGGCCATAGTGATATCAATAAAAATGTCAACTCTGTGAACAAAGAATACGCCTTCACAAAGCCTCATCGACCAAAACTTCAAAATCTTACACGTGAAATTGTTTTTATTTCACAATTTTTTTTTGGTTTTTTTCAGTACTATACATGTTTAGTATTTGCATAATCATTCTGATCTGGAGAATCATATTTCTAGGTCAGTTTTACTATATAGGGAACATGGTGAATAAAACCCCCCCAAAAAATAATTGCGCTTTTTTTTTTTTGCTTTATTGCCACACTTGGAATTTTTTGCCTGCTATCGAGTACATCATATGATAAAATGAATGGTGTCTATCAAAAGTAAAACTCATCAAAAAAACAGGCCGTGTGGATGGAAAAATAAAAAAAATTATGGCTCTTGGAAGAAGAAGATGAAAAAACAAAATTGCACAAAATGGAAAATCGCCCCATCAAGAAGGGGTTAATTACTATATACCACATGCTAGCAACAAAACTTGTGAGTTTTTCTCACTCTAGAGTCCGGATTGTCTCAGCATTAAATTGCAGATTGTAATATTAACATATTGGATAATTAAAATGATAATATGTTGAATAATTAATACCCGATGCCTGACATTTTAATGTCACATTTTATGATCAATATGCAGTATATTGATATGGCTGCACTTACCGTACATAATTTATCATTACTCTGTGTTTCTGATCCCATATATATCATCTTTTTAGAGTATATCCCCCTATTGTTTGTTCCTCCTTTGTTCTCATGACTTATTCTTTGGTACGTGATATCTTAATGTAAATTATTTTTTTTAATACATTTCTTCTTTTGCCTCACTTTTTGTGGTTTATGGTTACTCCATTTTTTCTTTCTGCTAGCAATGATCAGGAGTACTCCACTTTCGTATATTCTTTCTATTATGAGGGAACTGCATTACCCTGACTAACTTTCCGATCCCATAGATTCATTATGTGCATCTTGAATATTTGGTTAATATATACAGTTAGGGCCAGAAATATTTGGACAGTGACACAAGTTTTGTTATTTTAGCTGTTTACAAAAACATGTTCAGAAATACAATTATATATATAATATGGGCTGAAAGTGCACACTCCCAGCTGCAATATGATAGTTTCCACATCCAAATCCGAGAAAGGGTTTAGGAATCATAGCTCTGTAATGCATAGCGTCCTCTTTTTCAAGGGACCAAAAGTAATTGGACAATGGACTCTAAGGGCTGCAATTAACTCTGAAGGCGTCTCCTTCGTTAACCTGTAATCAATGAAGTAGTTAAAAGGTCAGGGGTGGATTCCAGGTGTGTGGTTTTGCATTTGGAAGCTGTTGCTGTGAGCAGACAACATGCGGTCAAAGGAACTCTCAATTGAGGTGAAGCAGAACATCCTGAGGCTGAAAAAAAAGAAAAAATCCATCAGAGAGATAGCAGACATGCTTGGAGTAGCAAAATCAACAGTTGGGTACATTCTGAGAAAAAAGGAATTGACTGGTGAGCTTGGGAACTCAAAAAGGCCTGGGCGTCCACGGATGACAACAGTGGTGGATGATCGCCGCATACTTAATTTGGTGAAGAAGAACCCGTTCACAACATCAACTGAAGTCCAGAACACTCTCAGTGAAGTAGGTGTATCTGTCTCTAAGTCAACAGTAAAGAGAAGACTCCATGACAGTAAATACAAAGGGTTCACATCTAGATGCAAACCATTCATCAATACAAAAATAGACAGGCCAGAGTTAAATTTGCAGAAAAACACCTCAAGAAGCCAGCTCAGTTCTGGAAAAGTATTCTATGGACAGATGAGACAAAGATCAACCTGTACCAGAATGATGGGAAGAAAAAAGTTTGGAGAAGAAAGGGAACGGCACATGATCCAAGGCACACCACATCCTCTGTAAAACATGGTGGAGGCAACGTGATGGCATGGGCATGCATGGCTTTCAATGGCACTGGGTCACTTGTGTTTATTGATGACATAAGAGCAGACAAGAGTAGCCGGATGAATTCTGAAGTGTACCGGGATATACTTTCAGCCCAGATTCAGCCAAATGCTGCAAAGTTGATTGGACGGCGCTTCATAGTACAGATGGACAATGACCCCAAGCATACAGCCAAAGCTACCCAGGAGTTCATGAGTGCCAAAAAGTGGAACATTCTGCAATGGCCAAGTCAATCTCCAGATCTAAACCCAATTGAGCATGCATTTCACTTGCTCAAATCCAGACTTAAGACGGAAAGACCCACAAACAAGCAAGACCTGAAGGCTGCGGCTGTAAAGGCCTGGCAAAGCATTAAGAAGGAGGAAACCCAGCGTTTGGTGATGTCCATGGGTTCCAGACTTAAGGCAGTGATTGCCTCCAAAGGATTTGCAACAAAATATTGAAAATAAAAATATTTTGTTTGGGTTATGTTTATTTGTCCAATTACTTTTGACCTCCTAAAATGTGGAGTGTTTGTAAAGAAATGTGTACAATTCCGACATTTTCTATCAGATATTTTTGTTCAACCCTTCAAATTAAACGTTACAATCTGCACTTGAATTCTGTTGTAGAGGTTTCATTCCAAATCCAATGTGGTGGCATGCAGAGCCCAACTCGCGAAAATTGTGTCACTGTCCAAATATTTCTGGCCCTAACTGTATATATATATATATATATATACATATATATATATATATATATATATGTATATATATATATATATATATATATGCTATTGAACCCGTTCTACGCCCGGGTGGTGAGCATTTATATTGGTATATGGTCTCCATTCTGGCATGTGCTGCTCCATCCTGCGTCCCCATCCTGTCATGTGCTGCTTCCATCCTGCGTCCCCATCCTGTCATGTGCTGCTTCCATCCTGCGTCCCCATCCTGTCATGTGCTGCTCCCATCCTGCGCCCCCATTCTGTCTTGTGCTGCTCCCATCCTGCGCCCCCATTCTGTCTTGTGCTGCTCCCATCCTGCGCCCCCATTCTGACATGTGCTGCTCCCATCCTGCGCCCCCATTCTGACATGTGCTGCTCCCATCCTGCGCCCCCATTCTGACATGTGCTGCTGCCATCCTGCGCCCCCCTTCTGTCATGTGCTGCTTCCATCCTGCACCCCCGTTCTGACATGTGCTGCTCCCATCCTGCGCCCCCATTCTGACATGTGCTGCTCCCATCCTGTGCCCCGTTCTGTCATGTGCTGCTCCCATCCTGTGCCACCGTTCTGTAATTTGCTGCTCCCATCCTGCGCCACCGTTCTGTAATTTGCTGCTCCCATCCATATGCCCCATACGCTGCTCCATAAAGGTTTATGGCCCCCATAAGATGCTCCATATTATATGCCCCGTACACTGCTCCATAAAGGTTTATGGCCCCCATAAGATGCTCCATAGTATATGCCCCCGTACACTGCTCCATTATGGTTTATGGCCCTCATAAGATGCTCCATATTATATGCCCCCGTACACTGCTCCATTATGGTTGATGGCCCCCATAAGATGCTCCATAGTATATGCCCCCGTACACTGCTCCATTATGGTTTATGGCCCCCATAAGATGCTCTATATTATATGCCCCCGTACACTGCTCCATTATGGTTGATGGCCCCCATAAGATGCTCCATAATATATGCCCCCGCACACTGCTCCATTATGGTTGATGGCCCCATAAGATGCTCCATGGTATTATATGCCCCCGTACACTGCTCCATTATGGTTTATGGCCCCCATAAGATGCTCCATATTATATGCCCCCGTACACTGCTCCATAAAGGTTTATGGCCCCCATAAGATGCTCCATGGTATATGCCCCGTACATTGCTCCATTATGGTTTATGGCCCCCATAAGATGCTCCATTGTATATGCCCCCGTACACTGCTCCATTATGATTTATGGCCCCCATAAGATGCTCCATAATATATGCCCCCGTACACTGCTCCATTATGGTTTATGGCCCCCATAAGATGCTCCATAATATATGCCCCCGTACACTGCTCCATTATGGTTTATGGCCCCCATAAGAAGCTCCATAATATATGCCCCCGTACACTGCTCCATTATGGTTGATGGCCCCATAAGATGCTCCATGGTATTATATGCCCCCGTACACTGCTCCATTATGGTTTATGGCCCCCATAAGATGCTCCATTGTATATGCCCCCGTACACTGCTCCATTATGGTTTATGGCCCCCATAAGATGCTCCATAATATATGCCCCGTATGCTGCTGCGATATATTAAAAAAAAAATACCATACTCACCTATCGTCGCTGGGCGCTGAGTGCTGGGGGGCCTGAGCAGGCGGGGACACCGGCGCGCTGTGGGGGTCAGGTTCCGGTATCGCTGCCAGCTCAGGCCCCCCAGCACTTGCTATACTCACCTGTTTGTCCCGTTCCAGCGCTGCCCGCCGCTTCTTCCGGCTCCTCTGGCTGTGACTGTTCAGTCAGAGGGCGGCGCGCATTAAGCGCGTCATCGCGCCCTCTGAACTGTGAACGTCACAGGCAGAGGAGCGGGACACGGAGACGGAGCCGCACGAAGCGCTGGAACGGGGGACAGGTGAATATACTCACCCTTCTGGCGGTCCCTGCCTCTCCTTTGGAGATCGTGGTGTGCGTTCAGTGTTTACGCATACCGCGATCTCCTGGGAGCGTCGCCCTGTGGGGTCCAGACTGCGCCGGCGCACTGCACTTGCGCAGTCTATAAAGGCTTCGGACAGAGTGACGCTCCCAACGTTATAATATATATATATATATATATATATACGGTATATATATATATAAATAAATAAAAAATATATATAAATATATATATATATATGTATATATATATATATATATATATATATATATATATATATATATACATATATAAAAAAAGACCACAGCGGCACATGTACATGAATCGGCCATGTGAAAA